>NW_004955488.1:1513318-1547737 GCF_000276665.1 Chinchilla lanigera | reverse complement strand
ATATATCCTGCCAAACTATCCTTCAGATTCAATGGAGAAATTAATTATTTCCATGATGAAGAACAACTGAAGAACTTCATGAGTGCCAAACCATCCTTACAAACAGTACTAAAAGATATTCTAGAGAGAGAAAAAATGACTGCAATTTCAAGAACGATAGAAAGGAAACCTCAAACAGAGCAAGCAATTAAACAAATAGAAAAAGTAGGAAACCAACAGCAAGTAAATAACATGACAATGATAAGCCAACATATAACAGTTATAACCATAAATGTAAATGGCCTCAATTCACCAGCCAAATGAAACAGACTAGAAGAGTGGATGAAGAAACAAAATCAAGTGATATGCTGTATACAGGAAACACATACTCAAAAGGTAATCCATAGATTGAAAGTCAAAGGATGGAGAACAATTCTCTATCCAACAAGAACCCAGAAAAAAGCAGGTGTAGTTATTCTGTTTGCAGACAATGTAAACTTCAAACTGAGAACAATCAAAAGAGATAAAGAAGGTCACTATATACATGTTAGGGAAAAACTGCAAGAGGAAGAGATAACAATCATAAACATGTTTGCAACAAATATCGGAGCACCAAACTATATAAGACAAATCTTAACAGACGCAAAAGCCCAAAAAATTAATAATACTATTGTAATAGGTGACCTCAACATCCCTTTGACACAAATAGATAGGTCAACTGGACAAAAACTCAGCAAAGAAATAACAGATCTGAAACAAAGCTGTGAACAAATGGACTTAGTAGATGTATACAGAGTGCTCCACCCCACAACACCAGAATACACATTCTTCTCAGCTGCACATGGGTCTTTCTCCAAAATAGACCACATTCTCACCCATACAACATACCAACCTAAACACAAAAGAACTGGAATTATCCCATGCATATTATCTGACCACAGTGCAATGAAATTGGAAATTAACAACAAAAAGAACTCCAGAAATTCTATAAACATTTGGAAATTAAATAACAACCTCCTCAACAATCAATGGGTCACAGAAGAAATTAAAGAGGAAATTAGAAAATACCTAGAAACAAAAAAATGTAAATGTAAATTGGCAGAATCTGTGGATTGCAATGAGAGCAGTTCTCAGAGGGAAATTTATAGTGGTGAACTCACACATAAGCAAAACAGAAAGAGAACAAATAAAAAGCCTAATGCTGCACCTCAAATTTTTAGAAAAAGAATAACAAGTAAACCTCAAAACCCAAAGAAGGGAGGAGATTATAAAGATCAGGGCAGAAATTAATGCAACTCAAATGAAGGAAACACTACAAAAAATAAATGAATAAAGAGTTTGTTCTTTGAATGAATAAATAAAATTGATAAACCTCTAGCCAACCTTATCAAAGAAAGAAAAGAAAAACTCATATCCATGCAATAAGGAATGGGAAAAAGAATGCAATCACTACAGATCCCACAGAAATTCAAAAGATCATTAATACTTACTTTCAAAATCTTTACTCTGATAGTATAGAAAACCCAGAAGAAATGGACAGATTCCTAGATATGTACACATTACCAAAGTTGAATCAAGAAGATATAAAAATACTGAACAACACAATATCTATTAATGAGTTTGAAAACGTGATAAAAACCTTACCAACAAAGAAAAGCCCAGGCCCTGATGGATTTACAGCAGAATATTACAAGAAATTCAGAGAAGATTTAGTATAAACACTCCTCAAACCCTTTAACATAGCACATGCCTGGCAAGCATAAGGTCCTGAGTTCCATCCCTCGTACCAAAGAAAAACAAAAAACAAAAACAAAAACAAAATCTCTTCAACAAAATTGAAAAGGAAGCAATTCTCCCTAACTCATTTCTGAAGGCAGTAGTATACTGATACCAAAACCAGAGAAAGACTCAAACAAGAAAGGGAAATGCAGACCAATCTCCCTAATGTGTGTAGATGCAAAGATACTCAATAAAATGCTAGCAAATAGAATGCAGGATATCATTAAGAAAATCATACACCATGATCAAGTAGGATTCATTTCAAGAATGCAGGGATGGTTCAATATCTGAAAATCAATTAACGTTATACTCCATATCGATAGAGCCAAAGACTAGAATCACGTGATCATCTCAATAGATGCAGAGAAAGCTTTCCACAAAGTCCAACATACAATCATGCTAAAAACCCTACAGAAAATAGGAATAGATTGTCTTTACCTCAATCTGATCAAAGCCATCTTTGTCAGCCATCTGTCAGCCATCTGACAAACCAATAGCCAACATCATACTAAATGGACAAAACCTGAAAGCTTTTACTTTAAAATCAGGAACAAGACAAGGATGTCCACTGTCACCACTCCTATTCAACATAGTTCTGGAACCATTAGCCAGAGCAATTAGACAAGACAGAGAAATAAAAGGAATAAGAATAGAAAGGAAGAAGTAAAAATATCACTATTTGCAGATGACATGATACTTTCCATGGAAGACCCCAAAAACTTCACAAAGAGACTCCTTGAATTAATTGACAAATTCAGCAGTGTAGCTGGATACAAAGTCAACACCCAGAAATCAATAGCATTCCCATACACAAACAATAAACAGACTGAGACAGAAATTAAGGAAATAATACCTTTCACAACAACATCCAAGAAATTGACATATTTGGGAATCAATCTAAGGAACAAAGTAAAATGTCTATTCAATGAAAACTACAGTACTCTGATAAAAGAGACTGAAGAGGATTTCAATAAATGGAAGAACATTCCTTGCTCATGGATAGGAAAATCCAACATTCTGAAAATGGTCATACTACCAAAACTGTTGTACATATTCAATGCAATTCCCATTAAACTACCATTAGCATACCTCACAGATCTCAAGAAAACATGCCTTCAATTCATCTGCAACCAGAAGAGACCCAGAATAGCAAAATCAACCCTGGGCAACAAAAACAAGTTAGGCAGAATCACAATCCCTCACCTGAAATTATACTACAAAGCTACTATAATAAAATCAACATGGTACTGGCTAAAAAACAAACCCAAGGTAGGGGCTGGGGATTTAGCTCAGCGGCAAAAGCGCTTTCCTGGCAAGCGCAAGGTCGTGAGTTCGGTTCCTGGTACCGGAGGAAAAACAAACAAACAAACAAACAAACAAACAAACAAACAAAAAAAAAACAAACCCAAGGATCAGTGGAACAGACTGGAAGAAACAGACACAACCACAAACACACTCAGCCACCTAATCTTTGAAAAAGGGGCCAAACAAACTCACTGGAAGAACGATAGCCTCTTTAATAAATGGTGCTGGAAAAATTGGCTTGCCACCTGACAGAGACTGAATATAGACCTAAGCTTATCACCATGCACCAAACGCTGGTCAAAATAGATCACAGATCTCAATATTAAAATAGAAACACTAAATTTATTGGAAGAGAAAGTAGGGAAAAATCTTGAAGACATAGGAGTAGGCAGAGAGTTCATGAACAAAAATCAGACCACGCATGAAATACTTCAAACAATCAACAATTGGGATCTCATCCTACTTAAAAGTTTCTGCACATCTAAAGAAATCACCAGCAGTGTAAAAAGAAAATCCACAAATTGGGAAAGAATTTTAGCTAACTGTCCCTCAGACAAAGGGCTTCTGTCTAGACCATATCAAGAATTAAGACACATCAGCACCCCCAATTGAAAGACCCAATCCAAAAATTGGCATCTGAGATGAACACGCACTTCTCACATAAAGAAGTACAAATGGCAAATAAATACATGAGAAAATGTTCAACATCATTAGTCTTTTGAGAAATGCAAGTTAAAATTACATTGAGATTTCATCTCACCCCAGTAAGAATGGCTAACATTAAGAAATCAACCAATAACTAATGTGGGCAAGGCTGTGGAGAAATAGGAACTCTTTTCCACTGCTGGTGGGAATGCAGACTGGAGAAACCACTGTAGAAATCATTTTGGAGATTCTTCAAAAACCTAGGTCTAGATGTGCCATTCAACCCAGCATTCCCCTTCTGGATATTTTCCCAAAAGAGCTGAAAGCATCATATTACAGCAATATATGTGCACCCATGTTCATAGCAGCGCAATTTGTAATTGCTAAATTGTGGAATAATCCCAAATGTCCATCCACTAAGGAATGGATAAAAACTTGTGGTACTTTTATGTAATGAAATATTATTCAGCTATAAAGAAAGATAAATATGAGGCTTTTATAGGTAAATGTTCACAACTAGAGACCATACTTATAAGTGAAATAAAACAGACCTCCATGTGTAAGGAGCATATTGTTTCACTAGTGTAAGAACCTGATAGAGTGAAGAAAATTCACTCTTAAATAAAAGTTAGGAGATATGACAGACATTGTGAAATGAAAGGAAAATGCTCAAAAGTAAAGAGCAACTGGGGTGAGGGAACAGAGAAAAGAAAGAAGCTGAAATGATGTATGTATGTGTATACAGGATAGCTAACCTATCTGTACTACCAACTTCTATTGCTTTACTGAGAGGACTAGTTAATCTTTAATTATTTGATCAGTGTTGCATATCTCTACTTGTTCTCCTGAGAAACCACTTTGAAGATTTCAATATGCACTATTACAACCATTGTTAATTTCCTACTACTTTTTCTGTAGCTCTGTATTGTTTGTATGGTTCTTATGTTGTTTTGTAAATAGATGTCTGTTTGTTAATATGTTTTCCTTTTATTCTTCAAATAAATGAAAAAAAAAAAACAAAATGTTTTCTGAATCAATTAATATCCAGCTATAAAACTTATCTGGATGCAGTTATAATATCTCTTCTACCAAAATAGTATACAGAGATTTCTTCAGCTAAAATATTACAATTTTTATAAGTACTTTTAAAGTTGTGAAGTAGTAATTATTCACTGTGTGAACTCTGTTAAGGTAGAAGTATGGAAAAAATACATGGCCCTGCTAAGAATGAGTTGTTCTTCTCTCCTACATTGTCTCTGTCAGAAATATTAAATATACACAAAATTACCAAATGTGCTACCAGAGGGTTGCTCAGTCAAAGGCTGTGGGCATAATGAGTATCTAGATTCATTTATCCACCCAGCAATAATGATATGAGAAAAGCTTATAAAATGGAAAAATTTTATTTACAATTTGGCAAAATTGAGTGGTAAGCTAGTTCTTCCTTCTTGAGCTCAATAGAAGCACTGCATTTCCTAGAAGATGTAGAAAAAAAGCAAGAGAAATGAATATGAAGATCTAGCCAAGCTTTGCTCTCCAAAGGCCCCAGAAAATGTTCAGTCTTTGTTTGGTCAGGGTTGAGGGGCATGTAGATGATCCACTCTTTCAACACACAGATGTTTATTATTTAAAAAATCCTAATTTCTAAAAATCAATTTTAACTTCTTAGTTACAAAGGAAAATAACCATAATGAATCAGTACTTCACTTCATGCCCTATTGCTGAACCAAGTGAGAGAACATTCATCTCTTAGATTATGCTCAACTACTTGTTTCCTTCTGCAGTCTCCTCCTTGGTTCATCCTAATAATCTCACCTTAGGTACCATCAAAGCAGTTTTTGAAAGGTGAGCATGCTTTCCTTCATGGCTTAAAACAGCAAAAAGCAGAAGCATTTTCTCCTCTTGTAATACTTTTCAATACAAAAATTTCAGAGTCAGTCTCAGTTTTTCTCTTTCCCTCTCCTTCCACATCCTTGTCACCTTCATTTCTGTCTCTTCTCTCTCCAAGTTTCCCATCATCTTGCTAACTTTCTCTATTCTCAGTCTCAACCTTCCACCCAGGAAACCATTATCGCTGGTGTGAATTTTGACAAGAATCTGCTCCTCAAAAATTTTTCCTCTGATCTCTTCCAATCCCTATTTCACTTCACTTTTTAAAATAATGCAATAGGCCGCCTGTGCCCGGGAAGCCACATGGCAGAAAGTGCTGCCTTTTGTGCTGGACCCTAGGTGCGCAGGCACCTGAGAGGTGGGTCTCCTGCACCTGGGAAGCCACGTAGCAGGGAGCGCCAGCCTTTGGGCCAGCCCCTAGCTGTGCATGTGCCCACGAGGCAGGCAGCCTACACCTGGGAAGCTACTAGGTGGGGCTCCAGCCCTCAAGCCAGCCACCGCAGCATGGTCAAGAACTATCATGGTACAGAGAAGCAATGACACAATTGGCCCACCACACACTGGCTGCAGAGTCCAGCTTGGGGACTTGCATGAATCATCCCAACATAGAGAAACTCCTGGGAATACATGCCACACAATGGGTCTCTCTTACCCCTGCTGTTGAGAACCAGAAAGGTCCAGAGTAAGTGGAGGAGCAGCTGCTGAACAAGGACTCAGAGAACATGGGAATACAAGCTACACCTGAAGACTCAGAGGTCTAGTTGACTGGGGTCACAAGAGCTGTTTGGAAGTTGGAAACCAGGAGGATCTTGTGCAATACCTGGGGAGACCCCCTGGAAGCCATTCTTCCTCTGACAGTACAGGCTGTGGTGGAGGAGTGCATGGAGCTCCAGAGAGGTCTGCACCAAGATCGTGCTTCCTTTGCTGATAGTTGGGGAAAGGACACTAAGTAGTGGTAGGGTTCCAATGGGCTGGGAGGCTGGAGAGAAAAAGCTACAAAAAATGGCTTTTGCCCCAGATGGCTCACTTGAGATGTTAGTAAGAATTGCCCTCTCAGTATTCTACAGCCATGACAAGGAGGAGGCCAAGGAGAGAAAACAAAGAGACTGAGAAAAAGCAGCTGCTTTTGCTGTAGCACTAAGAGAAATAGACCCTGTCTGATTCTCAGGGCCCCAAGAAGAACTCGACTACTGCATTCATTTGCCACCACTTTTAAAAGCCAGGCCACCTCAGGAGGAACTGTCCTAAGAAGCCCCCTGGTCCATGCTTGAATGCAAAATGACCACTGGAGATCGGTCTGCCCTCTGAGGCAGAGGCACCAGAGCTCAGAGCCATCCCACCCGTTAGTCTAAGAGAAATGAGGGGGGCAGGGGCATACTCTGCCCTCTCCCTTTGGTCAGACTCTCATCTCCATGGACGAGCCCCAGGTAGTCATGACTACAGAGGAAAAAGAAAATAGCCTGTTGCTAGACACAGGTAGAAGTCTCTCGGTCCTTCTTTTCAATCCTGGCCTTCCAGCTGTCACACCTCAGTGAAAGGAGTCACTGGTGAGGAGGTAATCCGCTATTTTTCACAACCCTTAGGCTGTAACTACTTGGTAGATCTTTCTTGTGTATCTCTGTCTTCCTGAGAAACCACTTTGAAGATCCCACCATGTATTACAGCAGTCGTTGATATTTTCCTACTAATCTGTCCATAACTCTAACATTTTGTTGTTCCTATGCTATTTCCTAAAGGGATGAATGTTTATTACTATGTGTTTCCTACAACAGCCATTGAGAATAGTCAATGAATATTCAGTTGGTCACTCATGTATAGCTCTATTTATTTTCTGTAGAAACCACTTTGAAGATACTAAAGTATACTATAACAATCATTGATAATAACTTACCACTTTTGTCTGTAACTCACTATTATTTGTCCATTTCTTTTCCTGAGAAACAGTCTTATAGATAACAATATGTAAAACAACAACTGCTGATAATTTCCTGCCACTTTGTCTGTAATTCAGTAAGCCCCTTATTACTATGTTATCCTTCTTTTACTCTCTAAAATAATACAATGAAGATGAAAGTAATAATAAAAATAAAATAAAATTATGCAATAAATGAGTTTAAAAAGACCACTTTATTTTCTGATGGAAAATTAGTATTCATTAATAATATTGTCCCTAAAATAAAACTTGTGGAATTTTCTTTTTTTCTATATTTATTTATGTCACATCCACTATTTTTGATGAATCCATGAGACTCTGACAGAATATAGCTTGCCAGTAGAAAACATTATAGGAAGTAAAGTTCCTTTTCACAGAATCAGCATTTTGGAAGAAGTAAGGGCCTAGAAAACTATGGGTTAGCAATGTTGCTTTGAGGGGCCAGAAGTTCCTGGTCCTGCGCCATCCTGGCAAATTTCTGTTACTGAAGTAATCCCAGGGAGATTGTACAATTTATAGTGCTTTTTTTCAGTTTTTGATCCTGTCCATTTCTATAGCTGGGAAACTAGCAATAAGTTCTAGAAACCTTCTGATAGATTTACAATGATTTTTTCCAGCAGCAATGACAGAAGTTGTTTTTATATTTTATAAAACTAAGTAGACAGAACTGCCACACTTTATCCCATATTCATACAGAATTCTCAAATTCTTAGAGATATGCCTGCTGAAAAACCCAGAAGAAATCTCAATTGTTTTGTATCACATTACTACAACACAGGATATACTAAGATGATTGGTCACAAAAAGATGTATAACCCAGGTTTGCTCATTGCAAACTGATCCAGATGTTATAAAGTACTCTACTTTATTCTGCTGTGAACCCTACTGCTACACAATTTCTTAAAGTTCTACCTGGATGATATTTAGAACAACAGTTTTTTTATTCAAGACATGCAATAGAATACCTGTAACATTATTTTAGGATCAGAGCTTATATAGACCAATATCCTAGGTACCACAGAAAACTATGTACAAGAAGAATAAGGAAAATTCAAAATGTACAATAGATGATAGGAAAGGGAAAGAAATTGCTCAGAGGAAGGAAAAACTGTGATGAGGGAAAGAAAAATGAAAGAAGGATATAAATATAAATACAATATATAAATATAAATATATGTATGAATAGCTGTGAAAACTGCATTGCTGATGTCTGATGGTGTATTAAAAGGACAAGTTAATGCTTGAAATATTTTATGCTCTGACCAGCTTTGCATGCTTGCATCTGGTAATCTGAGCAACTGATTGAAGGTAACAACATGCAATGGAACTACCATGGCAAATTCCTACCATTTTGTCTAGTGAAACTCTGTATTATCTCTAATGTCTTATCTAATAATTATTTCCTTATTGTCTTTAATGGTTTGAACAATCTTCCACTCTTACATCTGGTAATCTGAGCTACATAGTTAAAGATAACAATAGGTAATATAACAACCACTGTTAATTTGTATTATTTTGTCTTGGAACACTGTATCACTTTAAATGTTCTTGCTTTGGTTTGTTTATGTATGTGATGCTGGTATGCTGCTATTATTCTTTTTTTCTACTTTACTAGTCTCTTTAAAATAAATTTTAAAAAATGTATGTATTTGTGTAAGTGAATAAAATATGTATTGTTTTAAAACATGACATATGATAGAAAAACTAAGCTGGAACTGAGTATCTTACTTACTTTTCCCATTGCTGAGACTAAATAAGAACATCCAAAGTTAAAGGATGAAGGTTTGTTTAGTACATAGTTTGTAAAGGTGTCAGTTTGTGTTGGCTGGCTCTAAGCCAAGATGCCATGACAAAAAGGACTTGCCGAGCAGAAATAGTCCATGGCATTTCAGGGTTGGCAGAAAGCAGCAAGCAGCAGAAGCAGCAGCAAAAGTAGCAAAGCAGCTTCTTTCTGTCCCTTTACATTCCAGCCAGGTTTTTCATAGTGCCACTCACACCCAGGGTGGGGCACCTTTAATCCCAGCATCACACCCTTAGTCCTAGCATCACAGAACCTAACCCATCCACCTTCAAAACTCCCCACCAATGACTGAAAGCATGAGACTTTAAGGGGTCCTCTAGATACAAACCATAACACTGAGGTTAAGCAGAGTACTGGGCATTAGCTTTAAAATGGATGAGATGGACATAGAATGGATTTGGTGTTGGTAGGACAAGTATCTGAGTGCAGTGACTGAGAAAGGATATAAATTTCCAAAAGATGTCATTTTAGAGACATGAGAGGAAGAAAAGGTTTTTATTTTGTTTTATTTTGCAGTAAAGTACTAATTACTAGTTACTTTTCTCCTCAGGACTTTTGCAGAGTTGGCATAAACTGTACTTATTTTGACCCAAGCAGACAAGCTGTACAACAGAATAAAGATTACAAGAGATCTGGAACTCTCTGGTAGGTCAGACTTGGCAAAGTACAAACACAATGTTCTGGTTATGTATTTCTCTGAAACAAATCACTCCAAAATTTAGGCTTAAATTGAGGCTTCAAATCATTTCATTTTCTCTTAGAATTTCTGGGAGACAAAAGTCTTGACAAATCTAAGCTAGTGATTCTGACCCACAGAGCTTCAGGTAGCTGTTGTCAGATATACAGATATAGCTAGGACTGGAACAGTGGAGAACAGGCTCTCTCTTTCTCTCTCTCCGTGTGTCCTTTCTTTCTGGTTCTCTTGTCCCAGAACTTTCTTCATGGAGTAAGGTGGGCTCCCTCACAAGAGCCTCAGGGAAATTGGGCTGCTAAAGTGTACAGATGTGAAAGTTTGACAGCAAGCAATAAAGAAGCAGAATGACTATTTGCCTAGCTTGGGGTCACACTTGTCCTTGAACTTCTGTTCTTTATAGGTTGAAAGAAAAGTAAATTTAGTTTTAAAAGAAAGAATACAGATTCTCTTAATTTTCTTTTAACTTTTCATGGGGAGAAACACCAAAGATTAAAATGAAAGACCCTGAGGCATCCAAATAAGAACTAGATTTAGTTAGCTAAACACACACACATACATATATTAATTAATTAATTATTAATGCTGGGTGTCAAATTCAGAGCCTCATACATGCTAGGCAAATGTGGCTATGTCCTCAATGCCCAGCCATTGCAATTTAGAGCATGAATTCTGCACATGTCCTTTAGGAATTCTTTCCAGCAGGAAGCTGTCCTTGGTTTATAATAGAAGACTCTTAGAAAAGTGTGTGTGTGTGTGTTTGTGTGTGTGTGTGTGTGTGTGAGTGTGTTTGAATTTTAGGATTTGCCAACCTCAATCTTCAATACAATGTGGTTTTTTTTTGTTTGTTTGTTTTGTTTTTAATTTTAAAGACAGGGACTTACTACGCAGCTCAGGCTGACCTTGAGCTTACTGTGTAGCCCAGGTTGGCCTGGAATTTACAACAACCTCCCTGCCTCAGTTTCCTGAGTGCTGGGATTACAGGCATAAGCCACCACACCCGGCAATCTTCAATACAAAGTTCTTAAACATAATTACTACTTGGAGTTTACAATAAATTTCCTACAAATTTATCATTTTTTTGAAAAACCTGCAACAGAATGCAAGACACATGCACATTGTTATACCTCAGGAAATAAATAAATTGTGACTCAGTGTAGAAGCCAAAGAGCCCTGGTTCCTGGAAGGGAAGTGGTAGCAAAGATCACCTTCAACACCACTGGGCTCTGGAAATAATTAAACAAATAAAAATAAAGCACTGCTGCCTGACAAGTGTCAGGTCATGAGCTTGATTCCCGGTACTGGGAAAAAAAAAAAAAAAAAAAAAGCACTGGTCCTGAAAGCAAAATTTAGGAGAATTTCAAAAATCAGTACCAAAGTAAATCATACTCAATGCAGTATTTTCCTAAATTTAGCTTTGTGTGCTTCTGTAATATTCTCCTTGGTCACAATTATTGGGGGTGGGTGGTGACTGAGTAAGAAATATTTTATGGAGTTATGTACTCTAAATGATTAAATTTTGCCATGTCCTGTGCACCTCTTGAATTCTAAGTTTTGGGGAAGATGGCAGAAGATGAAGAAAGAAAGACAAGAGTCAGAATGCAGAAAGCTGAGGTCAGGCAGAGCCCCTTCTCCTGATGGAAGAACGTAACTCCCCAGTGACTACAGTGGATTTATTTATACAATCAGCAAGAGGCTGATAACACATGAAACCCCTGTCCTAATGAGCGAAAGGATCTGCCTAACATCTTGTTTATCTGGCTCACCGCAGGTACTCTGTGTTCTTAGGGCTGGCCTTGCTTTTAACTGTACCTGTGTGATTGATTCTGAGATCAACCACTCCCCACAAAATTCCTGTTGGATTTTTTTCGTGCTATAAAAATGAAGGATGTACTTTAAGGCAATATCAAAGGGTGATAGATTTCCCCTGTGTGTAGCCAATAAAATAAGAATATTTGGATTTAATCACATGGAAAAAGTTAGCCTTACCTGTGAACCTCTACCTAGTTCAGTATTTCAATTTCACAGACTGAATACTTCATGCTGCTGTTTCTTAACTTGTATAGCTTTTAAAAACTGTAATTAACTGTGAGTTGTTGCTTTACTTTTGTAGCATTTATCATGACACACACAGCAGCAAAATCTCTGTAGAGTGAGGAATATGTTGTAATAGGACCCATGTTGGGGATGACTGTTCCTAATTTAGTTTATTTGAGTGAAGCCTATGTACTACATCCTTTTCCACTGTGGTGCACTGGAGATGAAGGAGCAAATTATTGGACAGAAATCCACAACGATGTGACTTAAATAGACAACTGGTGATTGCAGGTTTGCTGTATACTTTTTACATTGTGGAACTAACATTTTCTTCATGGATAATAGTGTAGGCAGAAATCTCCTGAACTGCTGCTTAGTAAATAAAAAGGGAGATCTTCTATTTTTCTATTCCTGCAGACTTGTTACCTTCGATACTAAAAGAGTTACTACATTAATATTAGTGAAATAACATCCTTATGAGTGTTTGTTTCTAAAATTGTCAGAGACCCACATGTCTTTATTCAGATTATTACATTTATACTGGATTGTAAAATATCCCCATCTGGGAGACAAATGGTAAAACAAGGTTTAAAGCACAAAAGCTTATATTATTTGTGAGGTAATTATTTTCAGGGAGTAGAAAAATCAAATTCTGTCATGCAGCACGAAGGAATTTGATGATAATAGAAGATACTTGGAAAAAAGAGTTCCTATAGTTTTATACATCAGGCAGTTCTCTACCTCTGAGCATTGCCTTTATAAACAAACCATGGATGGCTATTTCCACCATGTTCTCCCTACCATTCTAATACTCTGATTTCCCCCATTACTGACACTTGATTCCATTTGTGAAGCTGCCTGAACTCAAAACTCTGCAAAGCTGCAGTGCCAAATGGACACTGCCCATCCTTGAATTTCAATGCTTTGTTCACCCTATTTTGAGGGCTAAAAAGACAGCTCTTCATCCATTCTTACATCCCAGCATCTGTACATTGGATGAAAATAAACAGAATCCCAAATACTAGAAAGGACACAGCAATATAGGAAATCAGTGAGGAGAGAAGGAAGTCCCAATTGGGAAAGTAGATTCCTACATGTTCCCAGGTACAGAAATGTATTTGATTTTATTTTATGAAATAACAAAACAAATTTTCATAACAAAGTACTAAGAAAATTCAGAGTTAATGCATTTTGTATTACTATCTTCAAAGTATAAGACATAAACAGTACAAGTTATAGACAAGATGCTCTCTTACAAAGAAGACATGGAAAATTACAAAAACTGTTCTTTTCAATGAACTAGGGAAAATAGTATAGACGAAACAAATTAACATATATGTTAAAATATTTTTGAACCAGCAGAATAAGTAGTTACAGGAATTATTTCAACTTTTCCCTACTTCCTATTTATCTAGCTTCTATTTTGCTCTTTATTATATATAATACATAGAATGTATTATATATATATATAATATCTCTCATTTAAGAGAAACTGTGTAACATAAAATCTTGTGCATCTGACTTATTTACTTAACATGTTGTCCAGTTATATCTATTTCCGTACTAATGCCTCAAGGTTGTCGTTCTTTATGGCAAAATATAAATATATCTTGTGTGTAGGGTATAACTTTCATGTGTGTTGTGTAAAAATATGTCATTTACCTGATCATTTCCTCCCCAAACACCTAAAGTTTGTTTCCCTTTAAGGAAAAATATAAATTTCTTATATATTGTGTATATATGCATATCATTTTCCTTAACCACTCTTCTGTTGGTGGACATACACATGATTTCCAAGACCTAGCTATTATAAATTGCACTGCTATAAACATGAATATGCAAGTATTCCTATAATGTGCTCATTTTAACTATTTGAGTAAAATACCCAATAGGAGAGTTGGGTCAAATGCAATTTCTGTGTTTAGATATTTGAGGATGCTCCACACTGATTTCCATAGAGGTTGTATTAATTTACATTTCTACCAACAATGGATAAGTGTTCCTTTTTCCCCACATCCTTGCCAGCATTTCTTATTATTACATTATTTTGATGATAGACATTCATTCTTGGGTACAATGGAATAATGGTATCTCAATGTAGTTTTAAATTGCAGTTCTTTATTGGCTAACAATGTTGAACATGTTTTGATGTATTTATTGGTCATTTGTACTTTTTCTTCTGAAAATTGCCTATTCCTTTTGGTTTCCAATTGTTTTCACTGAATTTTTTATTTGGGTGATTTAACTCTTTTAAGTTATTTATATATTGTAGATGTTAGTCCTCTGACTGAAGAATAATTAGCAAAAATATTTTTCCTATTCTGTAGGTTTTCTCTCCACTCTGTTTGTGGTTCTTCAGCTGTGCAGAAGCTTTATAATTTGATATAATTTGATTTGTTGATTCTCAGTATCATTTCTTGAACTGTTCAAAAAGTCCTTGCCTATACCTAGGTTGTAGGGGATGGCTACTCTTAACATATCATTTTAAGATAGAATAATTCTAGTCTTAATGCAAGCCTCAAAATGTGTCTTGAGAAATATCCTGGAAGGGTTGTAAAGTGTTAACTTTGCAGTCCTGAATTATCCCTGGAATGCTTCTCCAAAGACAAAGAATACCCGGCCTAGATAACCACCTATGATCCTGCTTGGGTTGTTTCATCCTTTCCCTGGACCTAGATAAACACTGTAACCATAAAGGAAATGTATGGTTATCTAAAGGGGGGCATATAGAACAGAGTACAGAAAGTATCTATCATTGTGGTTGGGCTCATGACTAGAGACTGACCGGGTCACATGGCACAAGGAAAACAATGTGTGGCCAGGGCTACACCATTCCAATGTTACCATGGAAACCAAAAATGTATATAAGGTGGGAACAAAGACAGGCCCATGCCCACTTCCCTGACTTGTAAGTCTGAGATGAAGGGTGGCTAGCCTGCAATTAAACTCTATTTCTAAATAAAGTCCTTTGGTTTCTTGTGGAATACAACCCAAATTTGCCATTACAATGTGTTAAAAAGTTGCACCTATTTTATCTTCCAGCAGATGAAAATTGTGTGTTTTAACATTTAGATCATTGATTCATTTTGATTTTAGCTTAGTACACAATGGGATATATAGGTCTAAATCTTAATTTTTGATGCTGTTGTGAATAGTGTTGATTTCCTAATGTAATTTTCAGTGAGTCCACTATTAGTGTATAAAAATGCCATTGATTTTTTTTTTTTTTATATCCCACCATGTTGCTGAATTTGGTTACTAATTCTAGGAATCTTTTGTGGTGATTTTGGTCTTGTAAACAGAGCATCAGGTCATCTGTGAATAATGATAATATATATATATTCATACTATCATTATTCACAGATGTTTTGTTTGCTTCCCTAATTGTAATACCAGCTATTCATGAGACTCACACAAGAAGGATCTTGAATTGAAGGCTGATCTCTGCACCTTAAAGAAAATGTGTCTGAAAATATTAAACAATGACTTTCATAAAAGGTTGTGTATGTAGCTCAATGCTTCCTGAAATGTTTCTATGAGTTTAAACTTGGTCATGGAAGCCAGCAGCAGCTTTATACCTAGGTGCGAAGAAAGTGTGAGACCATCAAAGAAAGTGTGATATCAGAATGCTGGCTAATGGGAAGCTGGAATTGGTTAATGCCTGCTGTATGCCTATGATGAAATATCACAATGAAAGTCTGTTCACAGAGACAGTTAATATACATTTACTGAAATAAAATATGTTGTTAAACTTTATCAAATCTAATGTAAGTGATTTAAATAGCATTTTATTGTTTTACTGAAAATGATACCTATATGCAAGACTGTACCTCGTTTACAAATTATGTAGTACTATTTTTTTAAAATTTCTTTGCCATCATACTACTGAAATAAGCAGTATTCTGTTTGAGGACAGTATAAAATGATTTTTTCCTGGGCTGAGGCTGGAGTTGTGTGGTAGAATGTTTGTCTGGTATGCAGTCCCTGATACCAGAAAAATAAAGGCCATTCCAATGCTAATATTTTCTCACTGCAATAGAAAATTTAAAGCATGGGTTCTTTTTTAATTTGGTTTAATATTTATATTTATTTAATTCTTTTTTTTGGTTCTTTTATTATTTGCTTTAATATTTATATTTATTTAATTAAAATTTCTAAAATATAAACATATGAACTCATTTTGCTGGCAAAATTGTTAATCATTTTTGACATTTTTCCATATGATAATTTAAATTTTGGAAAACTGCAATAGAACTGAGTATGCATCATATTAGATTTAACACATGCTATGATTGGCTTTGAGTACTAGAACGCAGATTTTTTTACCTTTCGTGAAGAAAGTATTTTAATTAAACATATGGAAATCAATTTCAAGTAAAATCCTATTCTCTTGGATAGCACAATGTAGTTTAATTGGATGCCTATTTTTAAAAATTTAAATCTTCATGTAAAAGTAATAAATTACATGAGAAAGTATACACTTTGGTCATCCCATAATAAACCATTGTTTACCATTTTGGTATTGATTATCTATTTCAGTGGTTCTGTTATTGATTCTAAAAGAATTCTTCCTCTGTTTCTATTGAGAGTGGTAGCCCTGTGTAAACACTATTTTCTCTCTACTTTAGAAAAATAGTTAAACTTTAGCTTTTTATCATCTCAACTTTAGGAAGGATATTAGAGAACTTTGAATAAAATTTTCTTTTGCAGTTTAAATACTGTCTCAGTATCTGCAAAAAGATTAGTTCTTTTCTTAAAAATTCAGACATAGCCACAAATGGATAGCTCCACACCTTCTAAAAAGAACTAGTTTATCTTTTGGCATTGCCAACTTTTTATATTTATTATTTTATTCTCATTTATTTTTATTCATAACTGTGCTGAAATTCAGGTTCTGTTTAGATTTTGTCCTTGAGTTCTGGCACCATTCTTTCAAAAATACAGACAAAACCCAATCCCTCTTATACTTCAAAGGGAATAAAAATTTAAAGAGGCAATAATATTCTAAAACTTTCCCACTAATTTCTCATTTCTAGACAATTTCTCATTAGTTACTAAAATAGATTCTAGAAGATGGTTTCAACTTCTCTGAATAGTAAGTTTCAAATTATCTACATCTTTCTCAAGATGTCATTCCTTAAATTTTAAAATCATCACTTACTGAAAGTATAACAGTTACTATTTTCAGGCAGGTTAGTAATATTTCATTTTAAACTAGTCCATCATCTTTGCAAATATGGTGATCAACTGAAGTGTGTTTTAGTACAGAAGATGCTTCTAAATAATTCATTATTGAATTTTGAAAAAGCTGTTGACTTTTTTATTTTCCAAGAATGTATACCACAGATTCAGCACACATATCTTTTTTCCAGAAGCAAATATATATATTATGAGTTTTGATCCTGAAAATCATTTGTAATCAATTTATAAAGTTCTTCTCTATGTTTTATGGCCACAGTCTTCCAGAACTCCTGGAGGAACTGTTGCCACAGAGAAATAAAAGCAAATAAGAAATCAGATACTCAAATGACGGGTGACATAAGGAATAAATTTAGGCCCAGGATGATGTCAATGAAATGGATGCTGACACAGTGATACCCTGTAAGAGATGGAAGGAAAATCAAAAGGAAGACATTGAAGTGAATAAAATTCATGCTAGTAAAATCAGCTTTTACAATAAAGAAGAAATTATATTGTATAGACAAGGGTGGTAGTGGCAGTGATGTGGTACATGATTGAGAAAAGTGAAAAACAAGATCTTGCATAATTGTCACACATAATTGTAACCGCAGTGAGGAGTCTATGTTCTATGATTAGTCATGAATGTCAAGGGGCAAAGAAGCCCTAGAGAACACATATGCATATGGACATTCTTGACTGTGTCATAGCATAACTTATCCTTCCAGCCTGACACAGTGTCTCAGATGGAGATTTTCAAGACACTAGATTGGATTCTGCATGGACTGCAGGCAATATTTTTGTTGGGATCATCACTTTCAATACAAGCTATTTTAGAAATTTTAGTCTAGACAAGATGATGTAGATTTGCTTCCCTCTTCCCCTGTCCATGAAAGACAACTACAAACATGAAAATAACCAAACTGGCAACCGAAGACATGGTGGCTTGGGAACCCCTAATTGTAGGAAGGTCAAAGAGGCTGGGCATCTTTCATCCCTCAAAACAAGGCTGTCCATATCTAGTGCAGCCCAGCTCTAAAACAAGCAAGAGCAGACAAGAAATGTAAACAAATTCTCACCTCAGCTCAGAGAAGAATTCTTACAGAGACATTAGTTGAGCCAGGGACTTCCAGGAAGGCAGATGATCAGGAGAGCAGAACAGTGGTGCAGACAGAGGCGCTCTGCCTCTCTAATATGGCTGTGTCTTCCCTTTCCCACCAGGAAATGCCAGTGCCTGTGTGCACCTCAGGAAGTGGGGAACCCCGCCTCAGTGAGCAGCTGAACACAATAAGCACCTCTGCGTCAGTAGGCAAAGATCCTCAGCTTCATTTAGAGACAGATCTGGGAGTGCTGGGGCTGGAGAATAACGATGGGTAAGTGTCCCATCACAGCAACACCCAACTGAAGACATCTCTTCATCCCTATGGACCCAAACTCCTCTCTAAAAATGTGAGATACCAGGTGGCCTGGGCTTAAAAAGAGCTTTTACCTCATCAGACAGCACTAATAATGATTTATTGGAGACCAAAAACAAGTCAACCAAACAGTACAGTGTACCTCTGCCAAATCTTTAGAAATAACACTGTCGTGTGAAGCACAGCTCCCAAGGACGTGGTACACTCTGTGTGCTAAAACTTAAGATTTAAATAAGATTCAGGATCTCCTCATGAAATGTTCAGGATGTATTTCTTTTTAGAGAAACACACTGATAACTATAGAAGAACATAATTTTCAGAAGAAGTGACAATTAAATGATACCAACCCCAAGAAGTGTCATCTGGGGAGATTCTCTTTCAAGGAGTTTAAATCCTCTCCTCCAAATGCACTATAAACATTTTGAGATAAATGGAAAATGATAAACCTAATTAAAAGTGGAGTAATAAGAAGGGCAAAACAGCAGTTGCTGAAGTAAAAATATAACGACAGAAAAGTAAACTAGCTGAATAGACTCACGAAGAAATGAACTGACAATGAATCAGTGAATGTAGGCTAGGTTACTAGAATGTATCCAGTCTGAAAAAAGAGAAAATAAAATAGGAAAGGTGAGACTCTAAAGCCTCAGGGACCAATGGGACAACTACAGGATCAAAACCTCCATAACCAGAGTCCCACAGAAGAAGAAAAGAAATGTGGGTTAAAAAAAAAAATATATGAAAGATGCCGGGCACGGTGGTGCACTCCTGTAACCCCAGCACTCAGGAGGCTGAAGCAGGAGAATCATTGCGAGTTCAAGGTCAGCCTGGGCTACAAAGGTCAAGTTTCACCTGAACTGCATAGTGAGACCCTGCCTCAAAAAAAAAAAAAAAAGGAAGACAGATATAATGATTGGGAACTGTCTGCCCAAATTTGGGAAAAAACTACAAATGTTTAAATTTGAAAAATGCCTGTATTTCAAATATGATAAACCCAATGAAACCCATATTGAGACATATCTCATTTCAATTTCTTGAAAATAAAAGCCAAGAAACCAATCTTGAAAACAGCCAAGAGAAATGGTGCATTACCTACAGGGGACACAAGAGTATGGCTGATTTCTCATCTGAGCCCCTGGAGGTCAGAAGGAAAACAGTATTCTTGAGTGTTCTAAGCATAAACTTTCCACACAAAAATTTTATGTCCTTTATAACTGTACTTCAGGAATGAAAGACAAACACAAGGTAATGAAGGTGGCATAAAATTGTTTATGCTAACAGATCTACTCTTAAATATTGGCTAAATAATTTTCTTTAAACAAAAAGGAACTATTAGAGTATTGGGCAATAAGGTCAGAACCATTGAATAAGCAGGAATAAGGACAGGCTAGATTACTCATGAGTTTTATAAATAATATCTGATGATTGAAATGAAATATACTCAATACTAATGCTCAAAACTATTGATTATTGTGAAGACACTAAAGAAAAGTAAAAGTAATTAAAATTTCCACATTCCACTTGAAGTTGTAAAAGAATGAACAGTATAATTTCATGTCAACTACTTGTAATAATTACAGAAAAATACAAAAAGACAAATTAAAGTCATTGGAAATAAGTTAGGATTATAATAAACATTTCCAAAGACAAAAATGAAGCAAACGATGAAATTTCATATTTAAAATTTAATATCTCAACAATTAATTATAAGCAGTCCAAATACATTCATAATAAGACATATTGCTAGGATGGGATGAAAAAGTACACAACCATGTGTACTTACAGGAATTTCAGTTTAAACTTAATGTAACAGATAAATGAAAGGAAGGAGCAAGGTACCTTTGTTCATGAACTTGGTTCTTTCCAAGATTCAGGTCCTAAACCAAGCTGAATGAGAAACCAATCAAAGTCAATGGATAGGATCAATCTTGACCTTATGGGGAAATTTGATTTGGTTCTCAGCCAGTTTAATTTGAGACCAGAATTGTGGAGAGAATTGAATTTGAGAACAGAGGTCAGACTGTATTCCATCCAAGCAGTAATAAAAAACAAAATGAAAGCACAACTGTTTTCATCAGCTTTGATAACTAGCATGAATACATACAATCCTAACTGTACCAAAAACAGACTCTCAAAATCTGTGAAAGAAGAACCAACGTACAAGAAGTAAGAAAGAGATAAATCAAATTAAGGTGAAAATATGACAGAAAATATATGGGATCTAGATAAAGTAGTGCTGTGGGACATATATAACTTTAAATATTTAAATTAGACCTGAAGGACGGGATCAAATAATCCACCTCAAGAAAATAGAAAAGTATGACAAAGTAAAACCAAGGCCAAAAACAAAAGCAAGAAAATCATACAGCCAAGAGGAACAATCTTTGGTACTGAAATAAAGAAAGCGTGAAAACAAAAAGTCAGTTCTTTGAAAAATGTGTAAAATTAATGAGCCTATAGCAATGCTTGGAATAGTATGTGCTTTGAATCTTCAGGATTCTGAAATATTTCAGGTTATACTGACCACATGCAGACCTAAAATGCTTCTTTAATTAACCCAGAACACGAACATTCACACCTTCTTGGATCTTTGGGTGAGCCTTTTAAGACATCTTTCCTGTGGAAAAGGGACCTTAAAAACTTTCATATGTCTCCAATTTTGTTTTCTTCACACTGGAAATTTAAAATATATAATAAAGTCTGTAGGAGCTTTCCCTTGCTTCTGGACAACTTGAATATGATATATATCACAAAATGGCCATATAAGAAGAAAATAAGGAATCATACATGAGAGATGTTCACAAAATTCAGGATATTTTTAGAAAATGTTTACTTGATTAATTTACTTTATTTGCATTCAATTTTATATTTATTTCAGCCAATCCTATTGTAAGATATCCTCACAATATAAATGTCTTATTTAACATTTAAAATATTCAGGTCCAAATATCATGGTTATTGCTATCACTATACACATATCACTTTTTAAGAATTAAACTATTTTCCCTACCCTTTTTTTGCATCTATTGCACAGAAAGGTAAAACTTACTTTATAATCTTAGTTTGTCTGATTTAATGGAAACCATAGTTTCATTGTTTTAATAGAGTTTATACATACATGAAAAAAGTTTCATAGTTATACATAATCTAAAACAAGCTAAACAAAATAAGAACACAAAGATGTAGGTGCAGAAGTTCACATTTTGAAACATGCAGTGTTGCGTGAAAGTAGCATTTTATTTCCCTGGGTACCAGAAGTTACAGGCAAGTGCAAACCAAGTGTAACCCAAGCATAGGACGCAAGGAAGAGTGCAATTTGAAATCTGAACAAGTTGCCCTCTAGCCATAAACTATCACCCTTTTCTGAGCGGCAAAGAAGGAAGGGCTCTTCACCTGCGCAATTAGGAGACGCAGGTGGAATGGTACAGGACTACACACCCTGGAGCTCTGGTTTTCCACTTGGGTTAACACACTAGGAGGAAATACTTGAGAGATTTTCAAACCAAACTCTCACTAAGATATTTGTGCTTTCTCACATCTATGCGTTGTATTATTTTCCGCTTCATACATTTTCTGTGTGTGTTGTGCCGACTGATTTATAATTTATGGAAGGTAGGCATACCCGCACCGATGTTCAGGATCAGTCAACGCTCTTCTCCATAAGGAATAATACTGTACAATAGTTCTGGTATTCTTAAAATGTTTTCAAGCTTAGAATTACAAGGGAGTCTTCAATCCACATTCAATAACGGTTTCTTTTACTGAAAAAAGGTGGATTTTTTTTTTTTTTTTTAGTTTCTTGACTTTGAAACTACAGCATAATTTTTGTTTATTTCTCTGTGTAACAAAATTAAAAATTAGTTTTTATTGAAAAACTTACAGGAGGCAAACTCTAACAGGGAAGTGGGACATGAAGAAAGAAAAAAGGAAAAATATATGTACATGCAAGATAGCTGAGACTGTAACACAGCTAGTTTCTCTTAGTTCATTTAAAAGTCTTGTGCTAATGTTGTATAGACAAGATAGCATGCATGTATCGTATACCCTGAATAACCATTAAGAAGATGACAATGCACAGTGTATCAATATTGTAGCTGTCCTAATAACCTGCTTTGAAACTGGGTTTCATTGTTATGTTTACCATTTATAAAATGAAAGAACTGGGATGGGTATAGGAGAAGAGAAGGAAGAGAAATATATATATAATTGCTAAGATCATTGAACTAATAATCTCTATTGCTTTATTGGGAGGAACAGTTAATGTTTGTTTGATCAATCTTGCATTCTTACATCTGGTAATCTGAGAAACTACATTGAAGATAACAATATGTAACATAGCAACCACTGTTAATGTCTTATGATCTTGTTTTGAAACTTGTATCATTCTTATTTTTCTGTGTTTTGTTGTTGTCTTTATTGTTGTTAGTTTGTTTTTTTTTTTTTCTCTTTAAAATAAAACAAGAAAAACATCCAGAGGGATTCTTAAAGTAATCATTTTTTTCTGTATTATATATTAAGAAAGATGTGAATATTATGGATAAATTCTTATGACCCTTATGTGGGTTATAATATATTTGTTTATATATCCCATTAAGTTTTATGACTATAGTAGTCAATATAGAATTTATTGATAATAATTTCTTTTTCATTTTCTTTTTTTTGTTTTTTCTCCGGTACTGGACAATAATTTCTTATTGATAATATCAAGCATTTTTGTAATAACAGGGCAGAAACAGTAACAGATTCAGGACAAGGATTATGATTTGTGTTTTGTTGTCCAAATAGTACTTCCTAAATTTCAAAAACAATATCAGAAAAAAAGTGCGGCTTTCTGTCCTAAATGTTTGAGTATCTGGCTTATTTATTTTTATTTTATTTATTTATTTAATTTGCTACCGGGAATTGAACTCAGGACCTTGGGCTCACCAGGCAGACACTTGTGCCACTGAGCTATACCCGCCGCCCAAGTAGCTGATTTATTAAGATAAATTTTAGAAAAATGCTCTCAGAAACTCAGAAAAGGTAGTAGTATTATAAGTAGTTAAGTTAGGTAGAATTTCATATGCAGTCAGGGAGGGAGGGACCCTCAAGGAAGTCAGTGAGAAATGAAGACACCAGGATTGCGGCTGGAGGTGCATGTGAGGAAGGCCAGGGCTCAGGACGAAGATGCGGTGGCCAGGCCTGCGCACCTCCCTGAGGGAATCATGCTGTGATTAGCACCACCGGGTCAGGTAGTCCAGCAGGCATCAGCCGCCCAGGTGGGTGACTGGGGCATCCGGCTCCATCCCTTCCCAAAATGCCTCTGTTCTTTCCATGTACACTCGCTACGCGGACCGCTCCCCTACTGAATCAGTATTAGCTAAGCAGCTGTACTCCTAACCCCAGAGGTTGACGGCAGTTTGGCCCCCATTGTAACTTTGCTGTACAAATTACCCCTGAAAAGGGGCTCGGGCCACCTCACTCAGGACCCCTCCTGTCTCTCAGGAGCTATCTCCCAATACACCTTGCCTACTCCTACCCTTCACCGCTCCTTGAAATTCACTCTGATTTTGGGGGACATGAATTCAGCACATCTGACATCTAACAGGTAGGAGTTATATTTCCACAAGAGGATGAGAGGCACCTGGTATGTTTTGCATCAAAGTCTTTCCCAGTTCACTGTCATTAATTATTTATATTGTCAATGAAATGCTGATTTGGTGCAATTCTCTATGCCTACTTTTATATTCTTGCCTCAGGAAGAGCTTCTATCAATATCCCCAAACACCTTTGAGATTAGGGTGAAAAAGTGAACAGTTTACTGAATGCTAGGGAACAATAAACATCAAATGAGTTGAGGAAAGTCACATATTTGCCAAATATGTGGCAAATGTAGTTCCTGCTAATGGCAGGAACTACAAAGTCCTTTGCATTTTTGTGGAGCGCCAGTATGTGTACACATTTCAGAGCACAGCTTTCCCCCAGCGTAGCATTCTGCTGGTAAAGGGCTGAACTCAAACCCTATTTGCAAACTTGAACCTACCTGAGGCCATTTGAATAAGGTTTGATTAATAGTGATTGAGAAAAAAATGTTATGCACTGCTTCTAGTCCTTGGCCCACGTAAACCTTCCACAGTACTTTTTGTTCCCTCATCCAAGGCCCACCTCTTTCTGTATACAGTTTATTTTGGTTACACCCAGAATTGTGCCCATTTAAATGTTGTACCCTTACGAAACCAATATGGTCTTCTGCGCTCAGATCCTTACATCATGGCAAGAAGCTTTTGTTCTTATCTAAGGTGTTTGTATCTTGCTCAACCTACTCTCAATGTCAATATAAAAAAAAGCAGAGATATGCAAATCATATTTCTGGGATAAAACCTAGTCTAAAACCAAGATCTGTCTCTCTCATTATAAATGAAGATAAAGTTAATGAACACACCTTCACTGTTACTGCTCTTATACTTATAGATCTGTGTGTGTGATGCACACACACAACATTTTACATTTCTTTCTCTGCACCTTTCTTTCTGAGACACACATGTACATATTCACATGTATGTGTTATATAACATGTGATGTGAACATCCTAATAACTCCTTTTATCAATTTTCTCATAAAAAGTTTCACTCTCTCCACCACATATCGATATTTTCTCATTTCATTTTTTCCTCTAAAGTAAATTATTTCATCAGATTTCATATCATTTCTTTGTCTTAATTCCTAGAGGTTTTGAGAAGAAATAACCTAGACAAAAGGACTAAATCTCCATGGATTGCTACCTCCCCCTTTTCCACACACATTCCTAATATGTCTTCACAGAAAATGCTCTTTTATATATGATAGAAAATGATGCAGAGTAACAGAAAATATTTTATTTCTTACATGCTAGGTAATACCCATGAGTAACAAGTGACACTTTTGGTTTTAATTTGTACTTATTTCTCTTAATGGTCCTACAGGACATTGTCATGAATACAGAAATTTTTTTTTGATGAAAGGATGATCAAGTCCTCACATCCTTTATATGTAATGTTGAAAACAAAACATAAATCAGGTGTGTTTTTTTCCCAATTTTACCATTCCCGTGAAGGCTTCAGGATTTCTATATATGCTTGCTTTGGGGTAGCAAGTTCTATTTCTGTGCAATAAAATGCCACATGATAGACAGTTCACCTTCCTCTGAACAACTTCTGCCATAATTAAGCATTTCCCTGAGTGTCACCTGGGAAGTGTGTTGGGAAGTGTTTTCCTCGGTGCAGGTGCTTCAAAGCAATCTCATTTCTCTTTCTTTCCCTCTGCAATATATTTCAGATGACCTAACCTTTCCTTTGCTTCATTTTGGTGTGTAAATAAGTGTTTACAAAGTAGTGCCTATTCTGTTATGAGCAGAAATCTATCTGCCATGGATGTTTCTGGGACTTCCATTATTGCTTCAGGTAGTGTCCTAAACTTGTTTGATATCATATTTTAAAGGCAATCCTAGTGCCAACTACAGCACTCCTTTTCTTGTGCAGCATGTTTTTCTTACATCCTCTTTTCTGCCTGTATTAGAACAGAGCTTTTACTGAAGTTTATTGCAAATTCAGATCTATGCAGAGACACTTCTTGACCATATAGTTTCAGTGTAGAAAGATTCCCACTCAAAGACCTTTCCATTTGATTCTATAAGAATAATCTTTTGCTTTGGGTGAGATATAATTGTATTGTTATCATGAAGAATACATCTTCAGGGCTGGAATTCAAAAACATTATTCCTCAGGTTAACTCAATACCAACGTGTTACTTTCCAACTATAATTAGATGGCATATGATTAAATATATCAAGATAGGGGAAATGGTAAAAAGAAGAAAAGTTGATTATGCCAAATCATTTGTGGGTTGCTAGTTTTGCTGTAACAAATTACCAAGAACATGGCAGTTTATACAATACAAAAGTATTACACTGCCATTCTGAAGTCCCATGTCCTAAAAGACACTGTTAGCAGGACAGTGTTTTCTAAGTAGCTCACTGGCAAGTTCATCCTCACCCTTTTCTAATTTCTAACAGGCCTTTGAAGTCCTCAGTTCATGGTGCCCTTACTATGGTAGCAACCTCTGATCGGTGTGTAGCACGTTACAGTCATAACACTTAATCTCCTTGGATCCTTCTTATAAGGAGTTATGTGAGTGAATGGAACCCATGAAAGTAACCCAGAAATTTTTTCTGAATAAAATCCTAATCCTAATTACATCTTCCCAGTCCCTTTGCCACCAAAGTAATGCTCACAGGTCTCCTAGATTACAATGTGTTCTTTTTAGTGGCTATTGCTTTCTCTAAAATAGTAGGGAATATTTTTTATCTTAAAGATAAAAGAATGAAAACATATTAACAAACACACACATTTATAAAATGACACAAAAACAATACAAGCAATACAGATTTTCAGACAAGGTGATAGGAAATTAACCGTGGTTGTATTATGTATTGATATCTTCAGACTGGTTATTCAGATAAACAAATATAGGCACGTAAGATGGATCAAACAATTAATCATAGAGAATATTTTAACTTTGCAATTTTAGACCTCAAGTAGATGTGTTTAGTAACATTTGGGCATACATTTCTGTTCATTGCAGACACTGTATTTTGATCTCTAAGTACATACATAAGTGTTATTTAAAGCTATAGGCATGGCTTTTCAGATTTCTCCTCTTTCGCTGTATTTTTAACTTTGGATCTTTGAGACAGGGTCTCTCTATGCAGTTCATGTTGGCCTTGACCTCACTTTGTAGCCTAGGCTGGTCTCAAACTCCTGCCTTACCTTCCTGAGTGCTGAGATTACAGGTGTGTGCCAAGTACTTACTTTATAAGCCGCCCTATCAATGGTACTTTTCTTATAGAAGTCTGAAGTGTCTAGGGTAATACTGCTACAACCTGCCCTCGAATCCTCTGTTTGTACATATTTGTAATTTCTGCTCTAGTGGTACTAAACTACTTGAAGCTCAGTTGTAATGTATTTTTTATCCATTAGAGGAAGTGTGCTTAAACAATTACAGTACATGTTAAAATGTGTAAAAATTTTGTTACAGTAAAGACACATTGTCATTAATCCTCCTCAAAATTCTCTCCTTTGCTTCAAATACAGTTGGCCCATCATCCCAGTCACTTTCCAAAGGGAGATCTGTAAGTCCTCTCTCATGAATATCTTTAACTGCATTGTCATGGACAGCTCCATGCCCTGAATTAATTCAAAACATCTGCCCTTGATAGTCATTTTAGCACTACAGAAGTGCCAGAAGTCACACAGTGTCCCATTTAATTAATAAAGTGGATGAGGACACAAAATAATATTTTTTCAACACTGCCTTTTCAGTGGATGGCGTTGGGCAGACCCTTTTTCATACCACTTTGTGAAAGACACTCATGAAAAAGGACTTCCAGAACTGCTGCAGGAAATGTCCAGCATGATGGGCTAAGTGTGTTCAAAGTGAAGTGGAATATTTGAGCGAGGTGAGAGACAACTGTCCTTTCCTGATATTATATTTTAATTTAAACACCAATTGTATATTTTGATCCTGTTTGCATCTTTACTTATGTCACTATTTTTTTTATGAAAAACACTCTAAATTTCCTTACCCTGACAACCTTTGTTCTTCATGAGTTAATTCAAATAAAATCTTTCAGAAACTGTTCCTGAGAACCCAGATTATGTTCAAAGTTCTATCAGTCCTATGAAGTCCATTCTAATTTTCTATTTCCTTTCCTAATAGTGAGCATATGTTTTGGACAAAGATATACCATTCCTGTTTGAGTTGTCACTATGTAGAATCTAACACATGCTGTGAACTAAAAAATTGTGCTAAGTGCACTGAATGCGATTATTTCTTTTAAGACCACTCTGTCAGCAGTAATGAAACCTATCAGTAGCCAAGGGCATTATTTCTGTTATGATAATAGTTACGATTTCTAGAATAACTATGTCAAATGCTACTCACTGAAAATGCATATGACTTTAATTATATCTATTCTTTCAGCAGAGAGAGGCTGAAAAATGCATATTATTTTAATTATATTTATTCTTTCAACTGAGAGAGGCTGAGGTAATTAACCATAATTATAAAATTAGCAAGTGCTGGAGAAGGATTTCAACATGTGAATCTTCATTACAGTTGCTCTGAATTTCTACTCTTGTGTGGTGGGATTTTACCTTCTATTTTCAGGAGAAAGACTTTAAAATATACTGCTTTTATTTACTTAGAGGTCAAAGTCAAGTAAGTGATAGGGCTGTATTTACATGTACATATATTTTAAATTGCTGTTGAGAATCAGAGAGGCATTGTTTCATACTGGTATAGTAGCAGTGGTCTTTAAGCACTTGAATTTGAATGACATAATACCATGAAATGAATGCCCAAGAAAAAGCACTGTGGCTGCATGCAACTCCTCAATGCCAACACCGCAGTAGAGAGAGCAGTCCACCAGTGTTGTCAACTTCATTATGTAATACAACATTTTGCTATGCATAAGGTACTAAAAGAAGCACACTAGGAAAAGCCAGGACAATGGAATTCAGGAATTAAAGATCCTGTGTCAAAAAAGTGCAGCAGGGACAGGAAGTCCAGGGGAATTTTTAAAAATGGTCCCAAAAGACTCAGGCGTAGAGGCTAGCATTTTTCTATGTGTTGGCACATGTGGGAATGCTCACTGTGGCTGCCCCAGCCCCAGTATAATCCTTTCGTTATGAGCATCATTGCATTCTGAAATCAATTTTATATAGGGATTCCTTCTGAGCTCCTAGGAAATTTGGTCAGCTCAAACTCAATTTCCATTACCGCGAAATATTTTCCTCTCTTTAAACTTATAACTTCTGCTCCCCACACAGATACTACCTCAAATTGTTGCAACTGCAAGTGTAGATGGAGAAGTCAAAGAACTCACATTGTAACTCAGAGTTTTTGTTTTTAGGGTCAAATTCAAATATGTATCAGGTACATCTTATGCTCATGCAAAGAGTATTTCATTAAGGTCACAGAGTTAGATATTGCCCCATGAATCCTGTTCCCCAAATGGAGCCCTGCAAAATTATCTGTTGATGAGTCAGAGAGCCCTAAAAACAGGGAGTTGGAGCATGCCTTGGAAAGAGTTGAAAGCACACTGCTGCCTCATAGGGACTCGCCCGTGAGTTCAAGATCTCTAGACCAGGAGACACCAGCGGTGATATCAGCATCGCAACACTAGAGTGCCACGACCCATTCCATCAAGCTTTGAGCCTGTTTCTTTAACCTTCATACACAGCATAATTAAAAGAACAAAAGCAGTCCTTCCTGGTGTCTTTTAGAACCTAGTGAACACAGTTCCAAGTTGCTTATTCAAGACTAGTCTGCAAAATGTAAAGCCTATAAATGGATTATCACTTTCCTCATTTATAAAAGAGGCACAGACATTCTCAACTGCTTCCCCCATTGAAAATATTTTTTCCTGAAAATATAAGCTGGAGTGAAAAAACTGCTGTGTTTCTTGTTTGGCTTCTTTAACTGCTGAGATTCTGTCTTTCAAAAGTGGCATGGAGTCAGAGGTGGCTTTGAAAGCTGATTGGATCACGGTGACTCTGTACTCATCAGTGGATTAATCCACTGATGAGTTCGCAGCTGAATGTGCTGGTAGGAGGTGAGTCCTGTCAGAACACTGACAGGGTCACTGGGGTCAGACTTGAAAGGGTGCATTCTTTTCCCAGGTCCTTGCATCTCCCTGCTTCCTAGATCTCATAGGCTGAACTGCTATCCTATGCCATTCTTTTTCAAATACCTTTTCTGCCTTGGAGTTGTCTGACCATGGACTTAACTCTCTGAAACTGTGAGCCAGAATAAACCTCTCCTCCTTGAGATGGGGTTTCAAGTATTTTATCCCGGTGACAGGAAAGGGACTACTATAGCACAGTAACCTAAGTAATCAGGGGAGACCATTTTAATTCATATTCAGGTCCTAGTCCCTCACTCTTCTATAGCATGGGACTAGAAGGAAAATAATTATGAAAGTTGTTTAATTTCATTACTATATTGCATAGCACATCACTGTGCATATTTTCAAAGGACTACATACCATACGATGTATAGTATCATTTGTCAATACTACCTTGAAAGAATATATGTTACAATTTTATTTGTTTGTTAAATGGTCATTAAATACCAGCTATGTAATACATTATAAGTTGTAGTTCTTTTTATCATGAGTCTCCTTTTTCAAATAAATACCATTGCTTTCACTTATCTTTGGGATTAAATATTAACACTGATCATAACAATAGTGAAAATTCCCCAGAGGCACAACGCAACTCCAAAAGTTCATTGAAATGCATTTATATCAATCTGAGGTGCATATTATAATGCTGCTAATATGAACACATCACAACCTAAGGAAATTTAGCATCTCACCAAAGTCACAAAGTTAGTAAGCCAAAGAGTCAAATAAGCCAAAGAGTCAAAATCTAAATTTTTGCTGTTTCTCTCCAAAGATAAATATTTAATATCTGTTAGAAAGAAATGCAAACTCTTTACCATCAGGATAGTATACGGCAAACACACCTGTTTCACGATTCCCATTCTATTTACCTTACTTTTGTTGTAGCCCTTGTTGTAATGACATGATTATAACATTCATTCACTTTCCCTAATTATGAAATTTACAACTAGTTGTCTATGTGCAGACTGACTTGATTCCTTCCCTTGCCTTTGGCTCTCTTAAATTTCATCTGTTTTAGGAAGTTTAAGGGTCCCAGGCTCTGACTATGCTCAGATCAGCAGGATGCTTGGTTTATGATTGTGAGCAAAAGATTTAAAGCATCAGAGAGAGAAGAGAAAAAAAAAAAAAAAAACCTTTCAATTATTTGCCAAAATCTGAGTGGAGGAGAAGCAAGCGGTGGATAAAGAAGCAAGCAGAAGCAAGCGGTGGAAAAAGAAAGATTCTGCATGGGTGCACTGACCCCAGGTGAGTTACACCAGCTCTGGACTTCACCCCAGTGGAACACAGAAGCAACAGGATCAATTTGCTTCTTGTCAATCCCCCAGAAGAAGGAAAGCAAAGAGATTCACAAAACAACCTTGGACTGCAGTTAGTTATTGTCTGGCCTGAATTATCTCACTGATAAAGAAGGTTTTGATCAAAAAGTTATTTGTTGTTTTTGTTTTGTTTTGTTTTGTTTTGGTAGGTTCCTGAGAACAAAAGGAGCAAAAGTCGCAAAGCTGCTGCTGCGTCACTGGGCCTGGGGGAGAGATGCTAAAGTGGCAGATACATCAGACCTGAGGCCGAGACCCGGGAGACAGCAGTGCAGTGACTGTAGATGAAAGACAGCAAAAGTGAATCAAAGACTGAGGGAAACAACAAACTCAGAGCAGTTTCTTCTTGTGGCAGCGTCATATCAGTGTCCTATCACTGTGACTTTCGTCCTGGGCCGCATCAGGGCTGGAGACCTAATGTGAAGCTGTAGGCCCTAGGAAGTAAGAGACGCCAGGACGTGATAATGAATGCGCCTTCCTCAGGCTTCCTCTTCGGAGGTAAAATTTGACCGAGGCCATGTTTAGCTGATACTATGCTACAGCAGGAGAGATTTACAGCCACTCATTCAACGTCAGTTCTAACTATACCATGTTCTGGCCTAACAGAAAATAGCACACAAGTGTGTCGCCATTACTGCTGAAGTGTACACAAATTCTGAATGCGTTGCTGTGTCTAGTTACATATGTTTTATGACTTAGAATCAGAACCGTATTTCACATATTTAATCAATGAAAATTTATCGAAGACTTACACTGATAATCTGTTACACATTGGTGATATGTTGCCTGTCTTTATGGAGATTTAAGAATAGAGAAACACCAAGAATATATAAATGAATGAGTAAATACTGACAAATTTTTATAATGGAAAGCTGGGCAATGATGATAGGAGAAGACTTAGATGAGACAAGGTAATAAATGTCTTGCTCTATGTGTGTGCGTGTATGTGTATGTGTGTGTGTGTGTGATTCAAGGCTTTCACTTGGGGGAATGATATGATCACAGTTCTGCTTTAGAGACAAAATCTGCATGTGAGGAGGAGAGTAGAAAAAAAGGATAAATCTCAAATGGGGAAGACCAAAGGAATGACTGTAGGTCCCCCAAACAGGCTTTAATATTAGATATCATTCACTAATGATATAATATGCTTTGTATATTCTAATTTGTACCTTGCTTTTTCCTGTTGATCTCTTTTCAATACTTTTACCTTGGCTGGCTGTTCAGTGCCTTAAATAACTATGTCATCTTGAGAATTATAATTGCAAGTTATCTTACTAAGATGAAAATATGGGGAATACCATTTCTTAACTTGTTTACTCAACACCCATTTACTAAAAACCAATTATATGTTAGACATTCTTTTTGTCTTTTGTTTTTTGGTACTGGGAATTAAACTTAGGACCTTGCACTTGCCAGACAGGTGCTGTGCCTCTGAGTTATCTCCCTGGCCCATGTCAGACATTCTTGAAAAAGTTAAAATGTATAATTAAACAAATGAAACTCTGCCTTATGAAATTTATATAATATTTTCTAAATCAAAGCAGTGAACTGCTAAGAGTTGAAAAATACATACTTGAGAATCCAGTTTCCTAGAAGAGTCAGGTAATTATTAATTCCATTACAACTTTCTTACATGACTGGATGGCCTAAAGTTTCCCTTGACCTTGACTAAACTTTAGAAGGGCTTCTTGAAGTAGGCGCTGACCTCCCTTTTCTGAAATGATTTAGTTTAGAAAATTTATCATTGAACATTCTTCTGCTGCCTCTTTGAAATGTAAATCTCATTAAAAAGGCTTTTGCCAGTCTTATGGCCCAAAAATATCTTAAAGATCTTGGAGCTTCCCCTATGCCTTGTCATTACTAAGGAGGAAATGTCCATGTGTCCTGGTCTCTGTAGCAGGGAAGCTGCCACATGTTCCGTGGCACCAATTAATAAACACAGATGCCCTTTGGTTGTTTGGACCTGAAAACATCCCTGGAATGTCTCATGTTGTCAGAGCTGGGTCTCTCCAAGGGTAACTGGATGATGGAGGTGCAAATTGAGGAATAATTCTGTGTGCTCCACACTCACTTCAGGTTTTAAAAACCTTCCTGCTTTTTGTTTCAGTGAAATTAGGTTCAGTTTTCTTGTTTTTTTCCTGTACTACAAAAGCCTTAATAAACTCTTTCTTACTTGTTGAATTGTATGGGGTGCAATTTTCCCTTGGGCCAGCTACTTTGTAACCATTGCACAATTAAGTGATAGTGGGAAAATAAAATTTTGTTGAACATTTTGAAATAATTGTCAAAAGGGGAAAGTCAGGAGTATGCATGTTATTGAGTGTGCAAAATCTGTGTTCTTAACAGTGTTAATGGCCGCAGTAATTATTTAATTAATATCTAAAATTTCTGGAGAAAAAGTAAATATTTATGGAGTAAACCTGTAGGACTCTATGGTTAAGTAAAATAAGACAATTTTTTAAAGAATCTTTGAACACTAAAGAGTATCTTACCTAAGTAAAAACTAAGAAAATTTGATTTTTTAAAATTTTTATTTAAAAGAAAAAGAATCAGTAAGCAATAAACAAACAACATAAAAATCAAAATTCCAAAAACAATATGACAGGAGGATAACAATGGTTGATGCATTACATATTTTTGTCTTTAAATTAGTTACTGAGAGTACAAGATATCAGCATTTAATTGTCCACACAATATTAGCACAGACCTATCTTTTCAGTGAATTGAAGGAAATTCGTTGTATAACTATTTTAGC
>NW_004955488.1:1510200-1511388 GCF_000276665.1 Chinchilla lanigera | reverse complement strand
TAGATTTCAATGAAGAGGGCTTTTACATCCTTTGTTAAATTATCCCTAGGTATTTCATTTTTTGAATGCTATTGTGAAAGGTATTACTTTCCTAATTTCTCTCTCAGTAATTTTGTTATCCCTATATAAGAAGGGTATTGATTTTTACATGTTGACTTTGTATCCAGCTGTGCTACTGAATTTGCTTATTAAATCTAGCAATTTTTAGTGGGTTTGGGAGTTTTCTATGTAGAGTATCATGTCATCTGAAGTAATGATAATTTCATGTCTTCCTTTCATAGCATTCTTCCTTTTATTTCTTTCTCTTGTCTAACTGCTCTGGTGGAAGTTTCCAGGACTATTTTGAATAAAACTGGAGACAGAGCACATCCTTGTCTCATTCCTAATTTTAAAGTGAAAACTTTCAGTTTTGTCCATTTAGTATGATGTTGGCTGTTGGTTTACCATAGATGGCTTTCATTAAATTGAGATAAAGACCATCTATTTCAATTTTCTGTAGGGCTTTTATCACTAATGTGCTGCTCTTTGTCAAAAGGTTTTTCTGCAGCTATTTAAGTGATCATATGATTATTGTCCTTAGCTTTGTTAATATGCCTTATTACACTTATTGATTTACATATATTGGACCATTCCCACATCCCTGGTATGAATCTCACTTGATCATAGTGTATAGTCTTCTTGATGATTTGCTGCATTCTGTTTGCCAGTATCTTACTGAGGATTCTTGCACCTATGTTCATTAGGAATATTGGCTTGTAAATTCTTTTTCTTAGTTGGGTCCCTCTCTGATTTCGGTGTTAGGGTAATATTTGCTTCAAGGAATGAATTTGGCAGTATTGTTTCCCTTTAAATTTCAGTAAAGAGTTTGAGACAAACTGTTAAGTCTTCTCTAAATTTCTTGTAGTATTCAGCATTGAATCTATCAAGGTCTGGGCTTTTCTTTGTTTGTAAGTGTCTAAGTACATCTAAACAAATAATTTAGTACATGTCTACAGAATGTTCCATCCCATAACATCAGAATGCACATTCTTTGTAGCTGCATGCAGGATGTTTTCCAAAATAGACCACAAACTAACTAATAGTACATGCTTAAGTAAGTGCAAAGGATTTGAAATGATCCCATGTATATTATAAGACCACTGTGCAATGAAATTGGAAATCAATGCAAAAGAAATCACAAGAACTTCA
>NW_004955488.1:1508771-1510100 GCF_000276665.1 Chinchilla lanigera | reverse complement strand
TCCTAACCAGTTTTTCTTTGTTTTTGAAGTTTCTTTCAAACTTTACAATATCTATTGTACATTTTGAATCTTATTTACTCTTTCATTTTCTCCACTAGGGAGACAATACAATGTTTACACATTTTCATCTGGTTTATTTCACTTATGAGCATCCATCTACCTATAAAAGGCTCCAGTTTATCCTTATTTATGGCTGAGTAGTATTCCATTATATAAAAAGATCACATCTTTTTATACATTCCTGGGCAATTGGGTTGTTTCAAGATCTAACTATTATAAATTGTGCTGCTATAAACAAATGTGCACATATATCACTGTGGTATAATGTTTACAATTCTGGGAAGATACACAGCAGGGAACAGATGGGTCAAATGGGACCTCCAATCCTAGTTTTCTGAGGAATCTCCACACTAATTTCTACATCAGTCTACATTCCCACCAAAAGTGAAGAAGGGTTCTTTTTTCCCCACAGCGCCTCCAGCATTTGTTATTGATTGATTTCTTGATAATAGACATTCTTTCCATGGAGACTGAATTTCAGTGTTATTTTAATTTGCTTCTCTTGAATGACCAGTGATGCTGAACATTTTTTTCATATATTTATTAGCTATTTGTAATTCTTCACCTGAAAAGTGTGTATTCATCTTGCCTTGGTTACTTTTTTCTCTTGTTGCTGAGACAAAATACCTGACACCTAATATTAAGGAAGGAAAGGTTTATTTAGCTCACAGTTTCTGGAGGTTTCAGTCCTTACTCAGTGCTGGAAGATAGCAAAGGCAACAAGAGCCAAAGGGAGGAAGGACGGCATGCAGCCTCTTTCCTTCCCTTATATTTTATGCTAACTACCCTCCCCAAGGTGGGTGTAACACTCACACCCACAATCACAGCATTGGACGATGGATTAATCAAAAATCTAGAATAGAAGTTCACCCCATGACTGCATGAGGATTTGGGGGGACGGGCAGACATAAAACATAGCACATTTCCAATGCCTGTTTTTGGATTGGGTATTTAAATCTGGGAGGTCTGATTTTTTTGGTGGTAAACCTTTGTCTGAGGAACATTCAACAAATATCCTTTCCCACATTGTGGTTGTCTTTTGCCTTTGTTAGTGGTTTCTCTTGACATGTAAAAGTTTTATAATCAGATGAGATTCCAGTTGTTGATTCTTTGTGATAGTTCCTGTGCATTTGGGGTTTTATTCATAAAGTCTTTGCCTACTCCAATGGCTTCAAAAGTTTTACCTATTCTATCTTCCAGCAGATTTTCATGTTTCTGTATTAATATTTGGATCTTTTTTGTTTGTTTGTTTTGTTTTCCTTCTGGTAC
>NW_004955488.1:1480067-1506345 GCF_000276665.1 Chinchilla lanigera | reverse complement strand
ATTTGTGTTGCTTCCATGATTTAGCTTGACAAATTGAGATGCTGTAAACATGGGTGCATGTATATCACTGTGGTATGATGTTTTTAGTTCTCTGGAAAAATACCTGAAAGGGAAATGGCTGGGTTGAATGGGACCTCTAATCCTACTTTACTGAGGAATCTCCAGACTGATCTCCACAGTAGTTTCACCAATCTGTACTCCCACCAAAAGTGAAGAAGGGTGTTTTTCCCCCACAGCCCCTCTAGCATTTGTTATTGGTTGGTTTCTTGATGATAGCCATTCTTTCTGTGGTAAGATAGAATCTCAGTGTTGTTTTAATTTGTATTTCTCAAATGACCAATGATGTTGAACATTTTTTCATGGTTTTATTTGCCAGTCATATTTCTTCATCTGAGAAGTATGTATTCATTTCAGATGTTTGCTTTGGGATTGGGTCTTTGAATTTTGGGAGTCTGATTTTTTCATTCTTTATATGTCTTAGATAGAAGTCCTTTGTCTGAGAGGCAGTTAGTGATAGACATTGTTTTATTTAGGATTTTTATATCTTGTTGATATAAAAGTGAGTTGATATAAAGTTTGGTAACTCACTTGTATCTAGAAATCTCCCCATTTGTTCTGCATTTTTCATCTTATTAGAATACAAGATTTTGAAGTAGGTATAGGTGATCTTGTTCTGCTGGGTCTGTTGTGATTTCACTCTTTTTATTCCTAATTGTATGGACTTGACTCTTTTCTTTCCATTTTTTAAAAATAGATTGTGAATTCTATTTAATCTTTCAAAGAATGAACTCTTTGATACACTGATTTTTTGTGTTTTTTTTTTTAGTCTGCAGTGCATTAATTTCTGCTCTGATCTTCATAATTTCTTCCCTTGTATGTGCTTTTGGCTTAGCCTGCTCTTCTTTTTCCAGAAGGTTGAGGTTCAGCATTAAGGTGTTTATTAGTGCTTGCTCTATTTTCCTGATATGAGTATTCACTGCCATAATTTTCCCTCTTTGAACTGCTTTCATTGTGTCCTATAAGTTCATTTTTTATTATTATTTAATAATTTTTTCCTTTTTCATTATTATTTAATTGTGGAAACTGCATAATTTCTTCTTTAATTTCATCTGTTACCCATTAGTTGTTCAGGAAGGTGCTATTTAATATTCATGTGTTTGTGAAGTTCTTGTGATTTCTTTAGCATTGATTTCAATTTCATTGCACAATGGTCTTAAAATATGCATGGAATAATTTCAATTCTTTTGCATTTGCTTAAGCATGTTCTATGGGTTAGTTTGTGGTCTATTTTGGAGAATATCCTGCATACAGCTGCAAAGAATGTGTATCCTGATATTATGGGGTGGAACATTTTTTAGACATCTGCTAATTCATTTGTTGAAAAGTTTGGTTCAGGTCTTTTATTACAGTGTTGATTTTTTGTCTAGTTGATCTGTTTTCTTTGTGACAGTGGGGTGCTGAAATACCTCAATATAATTGTATTAGTGCTTATTTGATTTTCCATTACCATTTTTGTTTTATATAGTTGGGTGCACTGGTGTTTGTTGTATAAATATTTATGATTGTTAACTGTTCCTCTTGGAATTTTCTCTTAACAGGGATGTAGCAACTTACTTTATTGCTCTTAGTTTTGGCTTGAAATTCACTTTGTCTGCAATTCAAATAGTTACCCCTGCTTTTTTCTGAGTTCCTGTCACATGGAGCATTGTTTTCCATCTTTTGACTTTCAGTTTATGAATTTGTTTTTGAATTTAATGTGTTTCTTGTATACAACCTATTGTTGGACCATGCTTCTTGATCCATTCTGCCAATCAGTGTAGTTGGTTAGTGAATTAAGACCATTGACATCGATGGTTACAACTGATATGTACTGATTTTTCCTTGTCATGTTATTTTCTGGTTTTGTCTCCCCCTTTTTTCTCCTCCTTCTGTTTAATTGTTTGCCTTGACTGGTGGATTCCTTCAATGGGGTTGCAGTCCTTGTTTTCTCTTTTGGGACTGTCCTTCAAAACATTTTTGAGTGCTGGTTTAGTGGTTATAAATTTCCTTAGCTGTTCTTTGTCATCGAAAGATCTTATTTCTCCATTGGTTTTGAAAGATAGTTTTGCAGGGTATATTAATCTGGGTTGAAGTTTACTTTCCTTTATGCTGTCCTTGACTTGAGGGTTTATGCTGAGAAATCAGCTGTGATTAATGGGCTTCCCCTTATAGGCAATAGGTTTCTTTTCCCTAACAGCTTTGAAGATTCAATTCTTATGTTGGATTTCTGAAGTATTGACTATGATATGCCTGGCTGTAGTGTTTTGTTTTTTTTTTTTGTTTTTTTTTTTTGTACTGAGAATTGAACTCAGGACCTTGCACTTGCCAGGCAGGCATTTGTGCCACTGGGCTATATCCTCAGTCCCTATAGATTGGTTTTTATCATGCCCAATTGGAGTTCTATATGCCTAACTTAGTGTACGTCAGATTATTTTTGTCCACTGGGAAAATTTTCTGCCATGATGTCTCTGAACTGTTTTCTATATCATTTGTGCAATCTCCTGCTTTTAAATTGACTCCAGCAGATCTTAAGTTATTCTTCTTTGCATCATTAAGCAGCTGCTGTATTTATTTCTCATGGTCTTTTGATACTTTTGAGAAATCTTTCTTTTCATGACTGGTAGCTGCAAGCCTGTCTTCTATTTCTGAGATCTGGCAATCGCATTGGCTTAAGCTGCTGTGATTACTTTCAAAAGAATTTTCATTCTCCTGGATATCTGCCTGAATCTGCCTTATGGATTCCATTTCTGTCCTATGCTGAGCATTCATGTCTTCCATAATTTTCTTCAGCTCCTCTATTTTCTTGTCTGTATCTGGTCTAGAATCACTAAGCATGGTATTCATTGTGGATATCATCTCTGCAGTTATCTAAGAAATGTTTTCTGATATGATTTTTTTTTAGGGCCTGATTCAATTGTTTTGTTATCACTTCAGAAAGGCCAGGTGGGTGGTTTTCAGATTGTCCTACCTCAGTGTCCACTGGGTTTGCCTTTGGTGATGTTTGAGCTTGCATCTTGTTTAAATTTCTCCTCCTTGCACTGGGGATTTAGCTCAGCAGCACAGCACCTGCCTGGCAAGTGCAAGGTCATGAGTTCAATTCCCAGTACTGGAAAAAAGCCAAAACCAAAAAAAGAAAAAAAAATTCTCCTCATGTTCTTTTCTTTCTTCTTTTTTCTTTCTTTTTTTTTTTTTTTTAAATTCCTGAGGTGATGTTTGTAAATTGCCTATAGTTTGTTGTTTTTTTGCTAGTATTTAGAACCTTTAGGAAATGACTACTTCTCCTAGTTATCTTCCAGGTATAGCTGGATTTTGGTGTTTGAAGAGCCTGCAAGATCCTACCTCTTCAATTTGTTAGGGCCTGTTTGACCCAGTCCCTGGTTCTTTGCCATTGTGCCATAGTATTTTCTGTGACTCTTAGTCAATCTCAGTCTTGGAATACTAGGAACAACAGCTATTTAGAAAAATTATGTCACTTTGGGATATAGTGGAAGCAATAACAATAATATAAGACACAACCTAGTAAATTATAAACCCAAGAAACCATTAACTTGCCACCTTTAACCATACGAACTTGATTTGTGGCTATATAACAAAATATAAAACAAACCAGAAAATTGTCTACTGAGCCCTCGGCACTCACCAGCAACTAATGCAGTCTTTCATGTCTGCTGTTTCCCTCCACTGCTGCCTCTTTCCTTGGAGGCCTTTGTGGTTACCTACACTCACCATGTGCCAGCAGGTTTAGACTGTTCCTCTTAAGCAGTGTTTCCCATTTTGGGGAAAAGGTACTGTTAGGTACCTCCTGTTTCTTTGTTCAAATTCCTCTTTTCACTCTCTCTGTGGGCTTCATTTTGTGCTGCAGTTCCTTCCTGGGTTCAGGAGACACACTGATTTCTTTCTTGTCCTCCTGACTCTGATATATTCCAACATTGGGATGGTGATGCTCAGAGAGGTTGCTTCTCTGCTGCTCAGCACTCAGCCATCCTGCCCCTCTCTCCCTAAAATTTGATCTTAAAGGACAAATGCCTCACAGTTATTTCTGCTTATGATTAGAAATAAAATGGTTTATCTCTATAGATGTGAATTTCAGCATGCTAAGTAAATTGTGCTAAATCTTAACAGTAAGAGTAATTACTAATCAACATGTGTATCTACTATGTTGGTATGGGGAAATTTAATTGTGAAGTTCAGGCTTATTATCATAACATAACCAGAGTTTGATCAGCTAGCTTAAGCCAAATTGCTGTGTGCATTATAGGCTATTCACATGGTGAACACAAACTATATTAATTTGTGTTTTAGAAGAGATATAAGAGCTCTAACCTTTTTAAGTTGAAGAAAGAAGTTCATGTCTGAACCTCAGAGCTGAAGTGATGATGGGTAAATAAATTTGTGACTGATAAGAAAGCAATATAAACCTTCAAATAGTATCCATCATTTTAAGACATCGAAGTGGTTGGTACTAGGTAATGAAACCAAAATACACAAAAAGAATTAGGAGCCAAGGTTCCTCCTTTTGAATTAAGTGAGTTGAATTGGCAACTGACAAGAGCGATTTAATATCTAACAGATATTTCGGTAGTTCCAATAGTTTATTGCATATATTACCAAGAAGAGAAAAATTTCATATATATCACACACATATGACAGCAATAAGCACAATTCAATTTCTAAATCTGTGAAAGGAATAAAGAAATCTGCTTACAACTAAAATTAGCTATATATTTAGGTTTTATGCTTGCAATTATAGCATGTTCATGTAACTGATTATCCTAAGGAACTCTCTGAATTCAATTATAACAAAAATATACTTGCTCAATTTTTCTCCCTTAAAATATATGCTGGTGTTTAAATAGTATTATAACCTATTTCAAAATAAGATTGAGCAATAATTAGAGGGGAAATTATATTATGATAGTAAAAAAACATTCTCATAACAGACCAAGGACAAGTTTTAACAGAAATTTACTTGATTAAAAAAAAAAGTAAATATCCAGGTAAATGTAAAAGAGAAAACTCAGAATGGAACATTTCAATGTTATGCTTTTGCATGTATTATATTTCTCAAGGTTGATATATTCTAGAATTTTTGGCAATTTTGTAGTATGTTTACTATAAATTAAAATAAATTAGGAAGATAGTACCCTGTATGTACTATCACCAGAATTTGTTAAAGCTTTGGAAAATTCTCCTTGGAATGACTAAATTAAAATCACAAACATTAATTTGGAGTTACATATTTAAAAAAAAATTTAGTTTAATAATTTGATCATGATTTTTAAAATGCAATTAGGAAGATAGTACCCTTTATGTACTATCACCAGAATTTATTAAAGCTTTGGAAAATTCTCCTTGGAATGACTAAATTAAAATCACAAACATTAATTTGGAATTACATATTTAAAAAAAAATTTGGTTTAATTATTTGACCATAATTTTTAAAATGCAAGGGCCATTATGTTATTTTAACATATAAGAATCGAGAAGTAAATATTTCTTAGAGTGTAAAATATATTTGGAGTTACATACTTATTTAGAGTGGTCCAAATGCCATTTCTGTTCCTAATTGAAACAATCTGAGCTTGGTTTTTATTGCCTGCTTTTTTGTATTAGTGAATGTTTGCTATACATAATGATCACATTCATTCTGAGGAATTTGTACCTGTACATAATATATTTTAATTCCATTTTACTCATTCCCTTCTCTTCCTTTCAATTTTTCTCCTCCACTCCATTTACAAAAGCTGTTTCCATTTTTTCCTTCAATTCTCTCTTTCATAAAAACCCCTTCTCCCTTCCTTTCCTCTCCCACCCTTTGTTTTCCTTCCAATTTGAACATGTTCTCCCTACTTCCCAATCTCTGTCCTCCATTTTGCTTCTTCTGTACATGTTAGGTTTTTCACACAAGAGAAATAATGTGATGTGTAAAGTTGTGTCTGATTTATTTCACTTAATATTGTGTCCTTGATATGTAACCATTTACCTAAAAATGTCTCAAAGTCATCCTTCTTTATGGGAAAGTAGTGCTTCAGTATATGCAAATACCACATTTTCTGTATCCATTCATCTACTGATGGGTGTATGGGGTGTTTCAAGGTTTAACTATTGTGAATTGTGCTGCTGTAATTAGGTATGCATTTATCACTGTAGTTTGATTACCTTAACTCTTTGAAGAAGATATTTAGAAGGGGAATAACTGGGTGAAATGGGACTTCTAGTTTTAGTTGTTTGAGGAATCTCCAACTGATTTCCAAGTGGTTGTACCAGTCTACACTCCCACTAACAGTGGAGAAGTTTTCGTTTATCTCCACAGCCTTGCCTGCATTTGTTATTGGTGAATTTCTTGATGATAGCCATTCTTTCTGGAGTGAGAAAGAATCTCAGTGTTGTTTTAATTGGAATTTCTCAAATGACCAGCAATGTTGCTTCTTTTGTTTCCTTTTTTTAAAAATCAGCATTCTAGATGTCTGAGCTCTGATTGGAATCTCTCAATAAGCTTCAAGCTTCATTTTCACATTCTACACATTTTTGGACATCTCCATCTGAGATCCCCAACCTTCCTAGATAGGTCCCATTAGACATTTCTAAAGGCTTCCAAACCACACTGTCAGTAGCATTACAGCAACAAACCCATTATGGGAGCCAAAATCCACCTTAATCACTTTCTTCATTGATGACACCTGTAGCTTAAATCAGGAGCGGTTTATTTTGACTCACACTTCAGTCCATGGTTTACTGGCTCTGATAAGGCAAGACAGACTCCATTTTTCTATTTTCAGCTGCATATTAAGGGAAGTCACTTAAAGTTCACTTAAACTGTAGTTCATCCCAGTCCTCTTGGCTCGTTATCAACTCAGAGCAGAGTCATAAAATGGGAACAGAACAAATAGAATAAATTGGGAAGTGGGCTAAAAGTTAAGCCACAACGGTCATTTGGAGTTTGGTTGTCTGACCTTTTGGGAGAAGTAAACTGTATGATAATTGTGTAACATTCTTGCAAGAGTCCCAAAAATGAGGTAGTGGTTACTATAGAAACCTAAAATATACTTAAACTGAAGGTGAGACACAAACCGGCATGGACATCTTCTCTGGCTTCTGGTTAGAGACTGTCCATCAGCCAGCTCAGAAAAAGCTTTGCTTGTTCATGCCTTTTCAGTTTTCTTGTGAGTGCATTTCTCTATGGACTTGCTTGCTGTATCAGCTCGTGAGTGTGAGAGCAAGGCAAAAGTGCATAGCAGAGGAGAGCCATTCACAGTGTGGGAGGCAGGGAGCAAAGAGAGAAGGAAGGAGTGGAAAGGGAGATGCACTCTTCTTGACCATGTTCATAGTGGCCAAAATCTTTTTTTCATTATTCACATAAGTGAGCAATTGATTCACTCTTTTACATAAAATATTTAAATAAACATTGGTTTGGTATTTGGTTTGAAATTAAAAGCATTTCAAAAGCTTAGTACAGATTTACATATCACAAGAATAAAAGAACGGTAGACCAGCAAAAAATTTATTATCATTTTTGTTCATATGTATCCCCAAATGCAGACATTGTTTAAAAGTTAGTTTTTGACTTCCAAGGGCATAATACTTGTTTGTTATGAACAAAACAAAATATTAATGCAATATTTAAATTAATGCAACTTATTTTCAGTGTCAGAATCACCTTTAGCATTGAACATTATTTAATTCCAAAAGGATAGATACCACTATACATTTTTCCTAAACATAATAAAAACTTATTCTTCATGTTTTAAGGGATATGAAAGCAATCAACTCTTAGCTTCTCTATGCAAATGATTTTAGAATATGTATGAAATTCTGCAAGGGACTGTACCAATAATATACAATTACAGTATGCTTTATATTTGTTACCTCTTAATCAAATATTTTTTATACTATATGAACACTGGTTCAATTCCAAAATAGATAATTGCACATTAGTCTTTTACTAAGGCCTGATTGGACCTTAGGATATCTATAGGGGGAATAATGAAAGAATAATTGACAAATTTCAGCATACAAAGGGGACCAAGAGAAGTTCCCCTAGAGTGGACTGGCTTGGCTACCTCTACATTTGGCCTGCTTTTATTATCTAGTAAAAGGTGCAGGGGGAGGCGTAGCACACATTTCATGTAACAGTAACTATAGAAAAGTGTGGATAAAGATTAAATGAATGAGGAACTAGATTTTCTTTCTACCCAAATGCCTGTATTTTTTTTAATCTTTTTGAGATAGGTTCTCACTATGCATTTCAGGCTGGCCATGAGCTCACTTTGTAGCCTGGGCTGGTCTTGAACTCACAAGGATTCTCCCGTCTCAACCTCCCCAGTTCTATGATTACAGGCAATGCCTGGCAACAGGTTTTTGTTTTGTTTTGTTTTGTTTGTGCCATGAATTGAACTCAGGACCTTATGCTTTCCAAGAAGGTGCTGTGCCACTGAGGTATATTGCTGGCCCCCAAATGCCTGTATTTTGACATCTGTCTTCAGCAGATGATTCTTGCCGCCCCAGTGCTGGGTTATTAGCATTCCACCCATAGCCAGGGGTATGCAGCCTTCTGCAGACCTCCCTGATTCTGAAGCAAAGTGACAATTACCTTCGAACTACAGGGCATAAGTCATATAGTTAGGGCCCCATTATTTATCACAATCCTGGCTATTAACAGTCCTGCTTACGCATTACATATTTTAATTCCATTTCAGTGAGCTGGCATCAAGTTTGGCCTTTAATAACAAAATGCTATTTTTCTTTCTCTAGTTCTCATTTATTAAGTAAGCACTGTCTACTTGGCATCTCTAGTTATGATTTTGTCATTTATGTTGCTGTGGCATTCATTTCTCAAAGAGGGACACTCAGATTACCATGGTATTATAATCTATCTACTAAAAATGCCAAAAAATTGCCACTTCTTTGAACAGATCTTAATTTCCCAGATGAAGGTAATAAAAATTTATGTTCTATGAAGTTTACTCATTTATTTCACAGGCAATTAAGTTTTAGATGGATTACATTTACCTCTGCACTATGACACAAAATCACGTCTACTATTGATGTTACTAATTACCACCAAAAGCAATTTGAATCATGTGTAAATGAACATGACAAACATAGGCCATAGGAACTAGTAATTATTTGTAAACATAGGTTAATATATGGGAAAGAGTACCTGTGCTAATGTTACATGCAATTTGAAACCTTTCCAAGAAACATCGCTGATACCAACAGGAAAATACAGCATATCTGTATTTTAATCCTGAGCTATAATTATTTATTAATACTTACAATTTGAATCATAACAAATCATTTAGAGTTTGTATGTCTCATTCGTTTTAATCTTAATACGAATGCTTACTTTGTAATTTGCTATTGTGAGGCTAAAGTGCCATACTATGTGAAAATGCTGTCATAAACACCCTAAACATGAGGTACTCAGAAGTTCATTTTATTTGTCCTCTTTCTTTATCTTTTATCCTGACCATTCAATTGTTTTTTATTTTTAAAATATATAATTTTATTTTAATTATTTCTTATATTAATGAGAACTATTTCAGTAGGTTTTTTTTTTTTTACTAAAATCATGTTCCTCCATGCCATCACTATTATCATATAAATAAAAAATCCACTTTGTTTTCATATATTGTAGTATGAAATTCCAATCCTTGGTCTTTAAAATGTGCAAATTTAATTCAGGGCACAGGAACTGGGCTTTCTATGTAGTGAAATATTATGAATGAGGAAGCAGAGATATTACTCAATGAGCAGAATATCTACAGCGCTGTTGTGTCATAAAATACTGATTCCTGTCACTGTGAAGCCAGGAAAACAGTCTGGGTCAATAAAAGAGAAAGGACAAAATCACAGGAGATGTTAGTGAGTGTCACATGAACTCAGGCAGCAGAGATTTTCAAAGTGGAAGTTTTCCATGTTCACCAGTTTGAAACAGAGACGCACAGTTTAAGGACTATGCGAAGCAAGTTTTTTGTCACAGTGAGTTAAATAGCACTAGGATGTCTAATGTGAATTCAGTGCATGATTGTGTGCTCTGTTAGATCTAAAATGATTCCCAAAGATTCATGTGCAGAGGGGGGCATTTGGGAATATTGGATCAAGGTGTTTATTCCATCAGTGTATTCATTCATTGATGAATTCATAACTGAATGTGCTATGAGGAGGCAGGGTCTAGTTGGAAGAGGGATGTGACCAGGAAGATTCATTCTTATTCCAACTTGGACCTTGTCTTGAGAATGACATAATATCCTAGGAAAAGTGTATATTTTGAAATCTGCAGTTTCTGACAATAAATTGAAATGTTATACATTCTGGTTAATCTTCCTCATGTCCATTTGAGAAATGGAGGACTGATACATCATTAGGCCCATTTAATCCTTGAACATGATAGAATTTTGATATTTCTTTGCAGACTACCTGGTATTATTATGGTCTGAATATTTGCGTCTTCACAAAGTGTTTATGTTGAAATCCTTCACCTCCAGGTGTTGGTGTCAGAAGTTGGGATGTGTGGAAAATGATCAGATTATAGGGCAAAGCTTTCTCTAACCAGATTAGCATTCTTCTAAGTAAAGAAACCAGAGTTCTGCTCCTCTAATGTGTGAAGGAAGATACGTGAGAATGTGCCTTCCACAAGCAGAAAGCTGACCCTCTCCAGACCAGGTCTCTTCCCAACTTGCTCTTGGACTGCATCTTCCACAGCCATGAGATATAAATTCGTATTGTTCATAAGGCACCTAGACTACCATATTGTATTGTAGATGCTCTACTGGACTAAGACAAGTCCTAAGTGAGTGGTTAAGTTATGCCACAGTTAGCATTGTCTTACATGGGTGAAGAGAAGTTTTTCATATGGGAAGTGAATTAATCAGAGATTTTTTAAATAGAGAACTGTTTTAAAATTATAGTACTGAAATGATAATTAATTCAAAAAAGTCCCACCATTGATCAAATAATGACTTGCCATGTTGGGTTCTAGCATCATGGCACAAAAGGTGCTAACATCAGCACTGTAACAAAAGCCTGTGTGGAAGTATTGAGAAAATGAAATGAAGAATTGTTTTTCTGAACAAAGAACAAAATGTTCATAGAAGCCATGTAGAACTTGATGTAACAAGCCTAGGGTTTCATCAACGTGTACCAGCTCTGTGTAAGAGCATGGGCTGAGGCCTCAGCTGTATCGTGTCATTAAGTTCCAATTCATTTTATTCTGAAGCAGGGTAATGGGCTGTGTCAATACAGATGAAGGGCAAAGTCACAGGAGAGTTCAAGGAGTGTCACAGGAGCCAAGGGAGTAGAGATTTTCAAAGTGGGAACCAGAGTCAAAAGATTTAAAGAGTACAAAGAAGACAGGGTAGGCAGAGTCAGAAAGAGACATTTACTGAGAAGGAATATATTAGAATCTTCCTTTTACAACCAGTCTGAGAAGTGAAAGCCTGAGATTCATAAAATTTTAATAGGTTGACAAAGGTCATAGATATAGTGCAAGGGAGAAGTGAAACTTAATCCTAGATGTTCAAGTAAGAGAGCTTTATGAAACCACTTGAAGTAGTTATTAGGAGGTTACTGGTCATCACTGAGAAAGTCATGTTTGGAGGATTGGGGAATCAAAAAGGAAATTGAAAAAGATTTAAGAGGAAGCAGATAGTGAGAAAGTGGGACACTACTCTTTGAGGATTTAAGCATGAATAGACAAAGATAACTAACTCAAGGGATTAATGGTGTCAAAGGGGAGATATCTGCTGATGAAAAGAATTAAAATTGCTAGTCTGGAGACTGCAGTGAATAACATTTTAAGGGTTATAAAGAATAGTTTTCAGCCTGGAGCTGCTTTATATAAGAATTGAATTATTAAGTGTATCTAAGAACTTTAAATGAAACAAAAATCTATTGTTTTAGCCCTTAATATTAATTGTTATTAATTCTATATAGTCATTTTGATAACAATTTTGTCTGAGAACAAATATATCTTATATTTTTAAGAGAACCTTTTCAAAAGTTAGACACATATTCTAAAATTGAATGATAAATTTTCAAACGCTTCCCCAAAAGTAGGATCTCTAATATTTTAAAAGACTAATTCGTTTTGAGTAGAATCACATTCATGAATTTTCACTGTGTGTCTGTTTGGTGAATACTTGCATGCAGTAAAAGTATGTATGTTATGGTTGAAATTTAAAGTGTCCCCCTAAATCCACATGCATTTGAAAGGTGATTAAATCAGAGAACATTATGCTCATCAGTGACTTCACCCACTGGTGAGTTCAGTAGCTAAATGGGGTGTTAGGAAATGGCATCTCACTGGCTTGGTCCCATGGTGCATGTCGCTCTTGTCCACAACTTCTCCTCCTCCTCTCACTCCTTCTGCTTCCTGGATGTCAGGCTATGAATCCCTTTCCTATCTCATGCCCCTCTACCTACTTACTTTTGACACAGGCCAGCCAACCATGGATTGAATTATCTGAAAATGCTCAGAATGAACAAACCTTTTTTTCAATTGTGAGTATGTGGTATCCTACCCCAACAACAATAAAATGACTACTGCAGTGTGTCTATGTGTGTGTGCATGTGTGTGTGTATGTGTAGATTCATGCTTTTACTTTTAATTGGCCGATCAATGCAGGATACCAACAGCAAACAGATTAAAACAAGAAAATACATAAAGACATATATGTATTTCACATTCTAAGGAACTATAGAAACAGTTTGCCTGGTGTTCTGTTGGTCCTAGCCAAGCCTTTTTAATAAAGCCAGTGAATGTATGCAGAACACTAGCCATGTGTTAAATGTATTTGATTTGCTTTGTGTGTGTACATATGTGACATTTGATCCTCTCTTCATCCTTCAAATAGAGATATTACTGATTTTAGCATATATATCTGTACATTGCCCAAACTGGTTACTGGTAGAGCCAGTCTTGACTTCCAGTCCTATGATGTCAGAGCCCAAGTTCTTAAGTATTGTCTGTTCCTTCTGCAAAACCTGAAAAATAACTTATATTACAATTATTGTTATTATGAGATACCATGGGATAAGAATATTCCCTACCAGTGATAGGTTTTATAGATAACTATTCTGAAAAATCTTAAAGAAGAAAAATACTAGGGTGAAAATTTAGGTTGGGCAGTGTGATTCCCCAAGGGCAGATCGTGTCACATCTGTGACAAAATCATCTACAAGGTCTTATATTAACAAAATTTCTTAGCATAGATTTTGCTTTTTTAATCTGTTATTTGTTGGATATATGGAATGGTAATAAAGTAAGCACTAAATGACAAATACACACTCACATACACATATATCATTATTGTTTAAGAGAAAAAAATCTTTTGTTACCATTGTTTTCAGGCTCGAGTAGTTGAGGAAGAAAATAACTGCTTTCGGAGCAAGCACCCTGGAGGATAAAAAACTTGTGGTCCTACTTTGACCAGTAATTTTGAGCAGCATCTTCCTGACCACATAGCATGGAGACATAAAGACAGGCCCAGGGTATTTTAGGAAGAGGGAAGATCTTCGAGCCGAGTGCCTCTCATATCCTTCCTTGGCCTGTTCCTGCAGGACAGTGATTATCTTCTATATAATTAAGGGTGAAAAATTGTGCAAGTGAGGGAGCTTGTTATCCAGGGTTCTTCATACCTGACTTCAGCACGTGATACAAGTTTCTTATTTCTTAGGGTGCTTCTTCCACTGCCTTCTGAAGATTTACTCTTAATTTTCTATCCATCTCAGCTATTCTGTCTTTGCATTTTTCTCTCAACTTATTGCAATGATACAGAGCTGAGAATCTCATCGAGACCCATAGCTTATTGGACACTCTATGTGCTAACAACTGTATCTCTACCTAGAATATCTTCCTGTACACCAAATTGATATAACTTCCTGCTTCCAGAGCTTCTTAACTCGCATGCTTAAAAGTCCTGTCGGTTTTACTGTCCAGGAACTAATGTTTGAAGACTTTCTCCACCATACCCCAAACTACTTTTTCAATATTCGTTCATCATCTGTATATAAAGTTCAATTTCTTTGTTATTTTGGGTCATTAGCTTTGCAAACATTATTCCTTCATTTAGTTTATCATAAAATTATTGTTGAGCTCTTACTACGTGTGAAAATATTCTTGCATTAGTACAACAATATAACAAGACTATTATTTTAATGATTACAATCTAAGAGCACACAAATTATACAATATACATGTGGATTACCTGTAACATGGTATCTGGAAGGTAACATGTCCCTAACAAAAAAAATAGAGTTCCTGAGAGATATTGGAAAGAGGAAAGGAAGTGATAATGTTGAATGGAAAATGATGGTCTGTCTCCTGAGAAGGTCAGAGCTACTGGGCCACATGGGAGTGAAACAGTTCACTTGAGTGACGAAAGGCATCTGGGAGAAAAGTGATCAAGAGAAAGGACAAAAGTAAAGGAGCTGAAGGAGATAATTTTCTTGGTGTCTTTGAGCAACAGCAAGAAAACTACTACATCTGCAATAGGGTCATGAAGAAAAGACAATCCAACAGTGAGAAGAAGGTCTTTTGCAGAAGGCAAGGGCACCAAGAGATGGAACAGAGAGGAGAGAAGGGAAGGGAAGGGGATGAAAATAATTAAGTCATGCTGTGCACACTAACCAGCTGCCCACAGTGAGCAGAGTCATCACTCACCACTAACATTCACCAGTACAAATGTAGTCAAAACAAGGATGGATCTTGAAAAATCCTTTAGACCATAATAATCCTCTAATTTTGTGTTCCAAGTGATATGGAAATCATAACACAATTGAAGTAAATTGATTTTCTTTCTTTCTTTCTTTCTTTCTTTTTGTTTGCTTTTGTTTTTTATTTTAAAAAGAAGACAAAAAGCAAACACAAAAGCAGAAACAAAACAAAAATGATACAGAAGTTCAAAATAAGGTGATAGGAAGTTAAGAGTAACTATTATAATACATATTGTTGTCTTCAAAGAAAAGACCAACTGTGTTGTGGAAAGGAGAAATAAAGAAAGGAAAAAAGGAAAAAAAATGTGTATACAAGATAGCTAAGATTGCTACACAGCTAGTTTCTCTTAGTTTGTTAAAAAGAAACTTTTGTGCTAACATTGTATACACAAGTTATCTTGCTTGTGTCTTCTATTCTGAATAACTGCTAGGAAGACAACAGTACACAGTGTATCAACTATTGTAGCTGTCCTAATAGCCTGTTTTGAAACTCCTTGTCATTGTTATGTTTATCTTTTTTGTTTAAAAGGAAGTAAGAGCTAGAATGGGGAAAGCAGAAAAGAAGCATAGGAAATATATATATATATATATTGTTTTGTTGAAAGGAAAACTTAATGCTTAATTGTTTGATCAATCTTGCATGTCTATGTCTGGTGATCTGAGCAATTATTTTGAAGATAACAATATGTATATTGACATTATTTATTTTAAATTGTTTAAGAATTATTGTGGCTAATTTGTCAGTAATAAACATGGAAAGGCATACTCATCACTCCATGCAGAAAAAAAGCGATCTCTTAAAAGGTGTTCACAATTACCTTTCCGATCAATGGTGAGGGTCTGACCAGGTAACAGTAGCAAGGGAGATGTACAACAGCTAGATTGGGTATATATTTCTCTCACATCTCACAACAGATCCATCAGCTCATTCATTGATCAGTGTTACTTAAAGTTCCATGTGGATTATGTAAAATGCAACTTGATCCAACTGTTAATCTTGGCTTGGACTAATGCAATGGACTTTTATGTAGTTTAATTTCTTCTCATCTTCCCCTATACCCCCACTCTAATCACCATTCAACAGTAGGGGTGATCCTTTATCATGTCTTTCCTCTGCCCAAATTCTCCACCAAATTTTCTATTTTATTTGTTTCTTTGTTTCCTTTTTCATGCTAAGGATTGGATGCAGAGCCTCAGGCATACTAAACGTGCCCTGTGCTATGAGCTATACTCCTAACCATCTGTTCCATTTAGAATAAAAGCCCAGTTCCATAAAATGTGCAGCAGAGACACACATGTTCATCATTTTCCTTTGTATCCTGTTCACCACTCTCCCGATTGTAGTTTCCACTCTACAGTTTTCTCTGTCTCCAAAAATACTATTTATACTAACTAGATGACTCTGTCATGCATGTTTCTAGAGTTGAATTCTTCTATCATTTCCTTTTGTTCTGTGATCAAATGTGGGTTTATTAGAAACAATTTTCCTGGTCATTTGTTGGAAAAGAAGGAAGGAAAGATGGAAGGAAGTGCGGGAGGGAGGAAGAGAGTGAGGGAAGGAAGAAGGAAAAAAGAAACACATCTTTATCAAAGAAATTTGAACTAGTTTACTATTAGTCTTATAAAAGCAAAGTATAGCATGAGAATTTTTTCCAGATATTAATAGATATGTAAACATAATATGTTGCAACTATAAATAATTCAGTGTATAGGGAAACTACCATTTAATCAATCATAATCCATTTATTTGAATTAGCAACCAATATTTCTTCTCTTTGAATAAAATGTCAGTAACATCTAGATGAAAATACATAAATAAAGGATGTATCAAAAATAAATTTTATTAAAATATACACATTTATAATTGTGTTTATTACTACAATAAAAATGAACTTTTTATACTATAAATTTCTTATTTAATATTACTTTCATTAGAAAAGCTAATAAATATATTTTTAATACACTTTAGGGTCATTTATATAGCAGTCATACATGCTTAATTTACTAATTCAGAAATATAAAAATAAAGGTAAAGTATTTAAGTAGAACAAAGGGTTAAGGCTATCCAAATTAAATCCTAACTTGACAAAATTCTAAAGCACACAGTAATTCCTGTTGCCTCGATACAGTCACGGATGAGGTTGAGATCTCATTTATTTTGCTCTTCAATGGTATAAATTCCTTGAGGCTTTCTTTATTATAGTCCTCTAATTCTTCTCTAGAAAAAGACAGAGCCTGCACTACTTTTTTCATAAAGATCATTATAGAATCAATAAGCAACACTCTGACTTCATTCTTCCCACCACCCGGCTCCTTTCTGCTCTCTTATTCTGACGGCCTCTTCTCTACCGCCCCATCTGAGGCTGGCACTAAACCGTCAGCATCCTGTTTCCCTAGAAACACAAAGCCTTTGCCTTTCCTTCACCATTTATATCTGATTTTTAAAAATTCATTTTGTAGTAATCTCTGAAAATACAAGAAAGCATGCAGACTGAGACAGGTGAAGTTAGCAGTGAAAACAATGCACTGCAAATGAAATTGGAAATAATTAAATGAAGGAGAGATATTTTGCTTATGGGTCTATGCAAAGCTCCAGATGGTGGCTTGCTGTATTCATCCTCCAATGAGATAAATAAAGGCCAAGCCTTATGTCAGTCTGCACATGGCTCTAATGCATTTACCTTTATACTGCAACAGGTGAAGACTCTGAGAGCTATGTTTCAGAAGGAACACATAAAAGGAGGTTTATCGGATTAGAGTTCTGACAAACAAAGGGATACATGCTTGGCACGTCCAGACATTAACGTTAATCAAAAGCATCCCTGAGCTACAAGCTTCCTTGACTAATGATTGACAATCAGGGATAAGTTGTACATGATTCCACTTAAAAACTACACTCCTGTTACAAGATAGCCCTACCTAGTGAAATACAACAAACATCTCTAGTAATTGTCATAGTAGTTTAAAAAAAAAGTTTTTAACATTTCCTCTACAAAGTCTTTTCACAAAATTTTCTCTAATACTTTCTTAAAAGTATTGATTTTTTTGGAATCAAGAAACATTGTTTTGCATTCACTGGATCTTCAAATAAGATGATTTTTTTTTAGCTCTTCTGAAAAATAATTCTTCAGGAGATGGCCAGAGAATCTATATTGAATCATAAAGTATTCATGATTGCTTGAGATTTTTAAGGATTTTCCCCATTGCTTGCCTCAATATATGTTACCATGAAATATGAGTTGCAAAAGAAATTCTATGCTGTACACATTTAGTTCACAAAAGATTTTCTCCACGAATATGTACATAGTTAGATCAGTGTTTTGGTGGTGTTTTCACACTCATGAATGCACATCACTTTATTTCTCAGAGATGCAGTGCAGACAGCATAGGCTTTTCACATAGCTCCTAATCTGTTGCTATACCTTACAGATATAATGATTTATTTCTAGTAGCTTACTTGTGGTGACTTACTTAAAAAAGAAAATGTAAAGGTATTTTAAAAGACAAATACCATGACTTGATTAATATCTTTGTGATCTGAGTTTAGTATGTTGGTGATTTTATGAGTGGAAAAGCTTCATCATGACTCTTTTATTTCCTATGATTTTAATTAATTTGAAATCTTTGGTTAGTTAAGTATTTCAGCAGTCCTGGATTGGAAGACTTATAATTACTTAGTATGTAAAATTAAAGTGACAGATTATCTGTTCTTAACATTTATTTATATTTAATTGACAAAAATCGTATGTCTATGTCTTGTACAATATGTTTTGAGATACATAAATATTGAGGAATGGCTAAATCAATCTAGCCAGCATAACATATTTATTTATTCATTTAGTTTTTGGTGAAAACACAACATCTTCTCGCAATCATTTTCAAGAAAATATAGATATAATTTTTTTTTTTTTTGGTCTTTTTGAGACAGGGTCTCACTATGTAGTTCAGGCTGGCCTTGAGCTCACTTTGTAGCCCAGGCTGGTCTTGAACTCACGGCGATACTCATGCCGCAACCTTCTGAGTGCTGGGATTACAGGCGTGCACCACTATGCCCAGCTACATATAATTTTTTGAGAAGAGTTCTCGCTGTGTTTCCCAGTACGCTCTCCAGCATAGGGGCTCCAACTCACGGTCACAATCCCCCCTCAGTCTCTCTAATAGTTGAGACCACCAGCCTGGACCACTACACTCCTCCATGAATACAATTAGAGTCATAATGTTGTTTGATATATCTCTCCAAGTTATTTTATTTCTTAAAAGTTAATATTATTCTATAAATTAAGTAAATGATAATATGGATTTTTGTCATGGGCCTAAAATAAGTATATAGCTTTCTGTCATTCTGCCTAAAAAAATTCAATGTTGAATCTCATAAAATGCATGCAATAATGAATGCAGGTGCATGCATATTAATTAATTTTGCAGTATATAATTATCTATAATGAATGTTTTTATTTAAAACTTAATATTTAGGGCTGGGGATATAGCTCAGTGACATTGCGCCTGCCTGGCAATGCAAGGTTCTGAGTTCAATTCCAGAATAAAAAAAAAAAAGCAAATAAAACTTAATATTTATAACATTACTTTATTAAAATGAGATCTGCTAATAGTATTAACAAGATGGAAAACAATATTCCTTGTCAATGAAGTATGTTTATCTTACCTGCTAAGACTGTGAAAATAGTTTGCATTTTTAAGAAAGCATTAGTAAATCTTGATCTTTAACATTCTAGTTTTAATTGGTCTAAAATTCTCATAAATTAAAGAGATATTTAGAACACTTTTTCACTATTTAGAGACAAAAAGGGCGGATGTCATGATTTACTATGGAATGAAATATATTTCTAGCTAATAATAAATTTTATTGAACATTTAAGGCATCAAATACTTAAATACAAACACACTTCTATGTTTCAGCAACCAAGAAGTAAACAAATAAGTAAACAGATAAAGGACAGCAGATTTTAAAGCTTTTCTGCATTTTAATCATCTGAAGAATATGTTCTGTGAGCACAAAGAACAGCTGCGACTCTCCTGTTCTCAGTGAAGCCCCAAGCTTATACCAAGCCAGATTCAGAGGCATCCAGTCAACACTGAATTAATATGTGAAAAAGTGAACAACTGCACCATCTCTATCACCTTTTCCACTCCTGCAGCTGCCTTTAAGCAATAATAAGTAGCACAGGGAAAAGAGAAAGAGAGAAGAAAGAAGCAAAGGAAATAAAACATTTCTTATGGAGACTTTCCAACCAGCCCTCAGAACATTAAACACCCTTTAGCTACCTAAGGCATAACTTTTCCTCTTATGCTACTCAAGTAATTGGACCACTGCCAGGCTTTGGCCCTTGATACCTGCAGCCAATTGAGTTCATTACCCCCCACCAGTGCCCCAAGTTGTCAGCAGGAGAATGAGTTAATAGTCAAAATCATACATGAGTCCATCGTGCTATATATTGAGACTTTAATGGTGCTTTTCTGATCTTTTCTGTTTGTTTACTTCAACACAATTGTATGGACAATCAAATTTGACATATTCGCATATGTGGTGTTGGGGATGAGCTCAAAGACCTCATGCATGCTAACTATAACCCTAACTACTGAGCTCTAGCCTCAGCTTTTAAGGAGATGGAGTGTCACTAAGTTGCCTATTCTGGCCTTGAACTGCTGGGCTCATGCAATCCTCCCTAAGCCTTGTCTACTTAGGGGTACTTGTACCCCTAACTGATATAAGTAAACACTGATTGCTCTTCTATCTCTATGTAGTAAAATACTCAAAGTGAAAATAACAAGGTATAATATCTCACAAAATCCATAATTCTTAGAAGAAATTCTACCTTAAAAGGTAATACAGCTAATACTTGGGTATAGTTTTCTTGAAAATAATGCATAAACTCTTCAGTTTTGAATAAATGAGAAAAGATATTAAAAAGAAAGTTTCCATAGACCATATGCTCTATTTTGCTTCAAGCAAACTCAGAGTATGTTATTGTCTTTAAAAAATGTAAGAGCCTCTGATATTCTCAGAAAATTGATTTTAGAGTAATGGTAAGTCTTACGTTCAGGGTCACAGTGAATTTTACAAAGTGCAGTTTACATCCAGATTATCAAAGAGTAATTACTAAATGTATGGCACTAACATTCTCAAAGAAACAGAAGATATCTCACGTTTGGCTGTTGTGCTCTAATTTTAAAAGCTACTGAGAAATCAAATATAATTGAGTGCTCAATTACAAACTTTGCCAATTTATTATTTATAAGAAAAAAAATAAAATCATCAGAGCCAAGAGAGATATTGTCTTCATCCAACACACGTTCTTCTTTTGAATAAGAAAATATAAAGTTAAATTATCATATAATTGAACTTATTGTAGAATCGGAAAATGGAACTTATTACTAGTTTAGCAGAGTTAAATGTGGGCTCTGATGTCGGACATAAATGGTTTAAAACTATTACCTTTTGATATGTTAGGTTTGCAAATTAATTTTCATATTATTGAGAAAATAGTACCGATCTCATCAATTTGAGATTACATAAAACATATGTGATGTATTAAGCATAGTACTTGTGAAGCAAGAACCCCACACATGATAGAGATTAGATATTATCATGCTGTATCATACAAAGAATGTTCAGCACTTCCCTTTGGTCAGAGCTCGCCAATGAAACACTGGGCTTCTGAGAAGCTCCTTGCAGTTGTGCCTACAATTATTTCCATGGATGTTCTTTTCACCTTCTTTCTCAAGGACCAGTTTTCAATTCCCTTCATCATTTTCCAGATGTCTTAGTACTGCTTTATCAGATTACAGTAAGGTCCACGGCCTTGGAAGACATCTCTGAAGTGCCTTCATAACTCTGTGCCAATCCATTACAAGATGAATTCTCACTTAGTGCTCAGAGGAAATTCATTCTTCTCTCTTCAAGGTCTTGGGGAGAACCTTATCAGCATTTCCAAATCTCAGTAACACACTTTATTTATGACAATGGCAGCTTTTCACAATTTTAGTTCAACAGCCAAGAACTTTCTTCCATTACTTCTAAACTTAGTCTTTCATATTTATAAATTAAACATAAATATAGGTAAAATGGTTAATTTTGAAAACTAATAGAAACTCAATTATATGTAGAAAATATGTTCACATGGAAACAATTCACTATGTTCACTCACATTATTGGGTGAATATATTCTTTTTTTCTTTTTTTTTTTTTTGTTTTTGTTTTTGTTTTTGTTTTTGTTTTTCTCCGGTACCGGGAACCAAACTCACGACCTTGTGCTTGCTAGGCAGGCTCTTTTGCAGCTGAGCTAAATCCCCAGCCCCTGGGTGAATATATTCTTAATAAAGATGTAACATTAGCTCAATTAATCTATTTTATTTGTAATATGTAGTTATTTTAAAAATGTGTTAAATGGTTGATCCAATTTTGGAATATTTGTATAAACTGCCATATTTATGAAAATATGGCATTTTTCAAGTACAGTAAATATTTCCCACATATACATACATGTAGATGTGTATATGGATCTGTGTGCCTTTATGTGTATTCTTCAGAAAAACAGCCACAAGAGGGAGTTTTTATATCGGTGTGGGGAGAAAATGAATGAGAAGAGAGTGAGGGTGAGGGGGAGATTTATTTTAAGAAATTAGCTTATGGGTTGGCGAGTAAGAAATCTGCAGGCCAGTTTACTGGAGAAGAGTTCATGGTACAAGTGCAGTGTGAAGGAATAGTGGAGACAGAATTCCTCCTTCCTTGGGGAGCTTTAGCCTTCAAAGGCTTTGTGCTGATTGGATGAGCTGGGTGTACATCAAGGAAGATGATGTACTTCACTCAAAATGTACTGACTTAAATTCAATGACATATACAGTAAAAATAAACAGCAACATCCACACTGGTGTTTGAGTAAAAAAAGGAAAAACCCTGGTCTAACAAAATTGACATACACAGTAAAATGAACCATCAATATGCATAAAGGTACAGGTATAAATCTGTGTATTTCCTCATCTATTTAGCAAGCTAACCTATCTCTTTGATTTTTAAAAAATAATCAAGCTAATCATAAAATCAGCCTAAGTCCTATATCAGTCTAACAAAATTAGTTCATTTTTGTAATTTATAATTTACACTTTATTTTGAAATATCGAGACTTATTACAAAACTAATTAGCTTCAGCAAACATAAGTAACATGTCAAAGGAAAGAAGAGATCCTTTTGGTTTTTGGGAAAAAATTAAACAGATAAAGAAAAAAATGTGTCCAAAACATAGAAGAAACCACAAAGAATCCATGATGACACAGTAGGGGAGAAAACTGTTCCTCATCTTCTCGATAACCTGTTGAGAAGATGACTTCCTAAACACATGTCAGTCATTAGCCTGCTGGGCACAACATGGGGAGATTAGCTCCTAAAATCTGAATTTGGTCTCAGCTTGATGGTTAGATGTTCAACATTGCCTTTGTGGGTCTACACTGGAGGCAGAGAAGTACATTTAGTTTCTTTGGAGTAATGCAACTTAATACCTTATGAAATATTTCTAAGCTCTGATAAAATTACCAATCCTTCTGTTATATGTGTATGTGTCCTTTTTCATTTATTTATTCATTTATTTATTCAACAAATAATTATGAGCAGCTGTTAGGTTCCCAGCAGTACTCCAGATTCAGCAGAAACAATGACAAATTAGAAAAGTTCCTAATTTGGTTAACCTTCTATTTTAGAAGAAGAGGCAGAAAAGTGAGTGAACATATAAGCAAATAAAATAAGTTAAAAATTGGGGGATGGGGATTTAGCTCAGCGGCAAAAGCACCTGCCTGGCAAGCGCAAGGTCGTGAGTTTGGTTCCCGGTACCGGAGAAAAACCAAAAAAAAAAAAAAAAGTTAAAAGTTATACAGAGAATAAAAATAAAATGGGAAAACCCTGCTTTGGTGGGTACTAGAGACTGCGTGGTGAGGAATGGCCTTGGTGAAAGTTAACGTCTCAAGTCAGATACTCAAGCAAGTGGCCAATCACAGCAGGCAGAAGAGCACCCCAGGCAGTTGATACCAGAAGTGCACAAAGAGAGATCTTGGCAGTGCAAAGGAGGATGTGGTGTAACTGCAGGCCAGACTGTGATGGCGAATCTTCCCCGGAGCCTTTGGAGAGGAAGTACCCAGGGGTCTCAGCTCATGCTGAGTCACAGTAGGAGCGAGCCCTTCTTTATAATGACAGGAGAAAGCTCGGGACGAGCTTTTGGTTTACTGGCGCTTTTTTATTTGTTTGTTTGTTTGCTTACTTTGAAAACCAGGAGAAAGTGTTATTGATCTTTCTTTTACACATAATTACCTGGAATTGGATCTGTGAGGACAGATCGCAGAGAGGAGCAAGAATTAAGGAGAGTAAGAATAGGAAGCCAGAAAAGTAGACAGATCTTTGTCATTTCTCTGATGTTTTTTCCCCAATCTTCATGTGACTTGGTTGAAGACACTACTTCTCCTGGCTCTGATGATTCTGCTTTTTGTTTTAAATAATATATTGGCAAAATTTATAATTGAGCACTCAATTGTATTTGATATCTCAGTACCTTTTAAAATTAGAGTATAATAGCCAAACATGAGATATCTTCTATTCCTTCCAGAATATTAGTAAATGCCACACATTTAGTAATTACTCTTGATAATCTGCATATAAATTTCACTTTGTGACAATAACTATGATCCTGAATAGTTTCTTATCTGTGTAATGTCTGAATGCTTATTTACCTGAAATTTATTTTGGTATAAAGAATAAAATAGACATCTGTCACACTTTTTGCATATAGGTAGTCTATGTCATTAATTTAGTGACTAAAGAAAGTTTAAATATTTTTTGTCTATACTCAAATAAATTTTCCAATACTCTGAGGAAGAAATAAATTTAAAAAGCACAAGAGTTATTCTACTCCCAGATACAAACCTCAAGAAGTTCTTGCAAAGATGCATGCAAGGATAGGATATATGTTAGCAGGGAGTCAAATGCAACCTAATGTCCATCTCTAGAAAAATGGGTAAATAAAATATAGAAAACCACACTCCTAGATGTGCACTGGCAATAAGAAGAATTAAAAAAGAAATGTGGCAATGATTGCTCCCCAAAGAAGGGTGGATTTGAAAAGCAGAACAAGGTTGGGATTTATAAAACGTTTGATAAAATTGAAAGTAGACAGAAACCACACAGTATTTGAAAACAAATGTGTACATTTAAGAACATAAATCAAACACATTGCACATGCCCTCTATAATAAGAATAGAAAAGAGAATAGGAAATAAGGAAAAAAAAAAAAAACAAACACCATGTCATGGCCCTTGGGCTGAACAATAGCAGTGGTATGCTGGCCATAAGGAGAAATGTAAGATGCATTCTAATTTTTGACATGATACATGTGAAAAAATGTGTTGGAGTCCTGATGACTATTGTGAATATTATAGCACAGGCTTATGCATTGGAGGGTTTAATAAAATATGAGAGAAATAAGATAGGGTAGAATAATTTTTTTATCATAAGAATATGATTTAAAAGTTAAAGTAACTAAAGTAGGAAATGCAATATCTAACATATCAGTAGTCAGAATATTCCTGTTTAAACTTAAGATATTTCTGCTCATACCTACTTTAACCCTAAACCTTGTCATTTTCCAATTTTCAAAAGAGTTTCAGTTCCTTGCTTCTAAGATCTAACACTACATTGTTTCCCCATTTTTCTCCATATCTCTGGCCGAGCTCTAGGCCAACTCCCTCTTCTTTTCCTCTTGGAATATTGCCCTAGTTTTCTAACTGGTCTCATAGGATCTATACTTGTCTGCATCCATAATGCTTTGTGATCTTACCCACAATGAAAAAGTGATTATTTAACTTCTGTTGTTAAATTTGTTTGATGTGTTTATACTTACTGTCTTAAGGGTAAAATCTAAACTCAGCTTGCTTAGTGCAAGACCTCCATTATCTGGTCTTTGATTTCCTTCTCCTTCTAATACCTTCCCTAGGCTTCCCTTCTCTAATCATCCAGATCACTTTTAGTCCTTGTCATTTCACTGAAGAATGCCAGTATCTACACTTTGACAGCTGTTCAGTGAGTTAGACAGATAAGCTAGAAGAAGTTATTTAGTGTTATTTGATAGCTGTGCTATATGCTTATGCCAGACATTTTCAGTGACATGGGGAATTTTATTAGGGCTTTCTCTACTTGCTCAATTAGTTTCCCAATTTATTGTGAATGTCTTCAAAACAAAGTTTACATACAATCTTTTTGTTCCGGTTATTATTGCTTAGTATGATATATAATATAGTCAAAATGGATAATTATGTATTCAATTTTTATGAAAAACGCATTCTCATGATATGCAAATAAATGATTCAAAATATCAAAACACAACTCTGGAAAGTTAGGAAACTGTATTACTAGAGGTGTACGACAGTTTGCCTTTCCAGTAAACAGAAATGAGCATCAAAAATATCACAAAATTCCACATTAAACAACAAAAATTTTAGGCATGATGTGAAATGAAATACAAAAGTA
>NW_004955488.1:1437849-1479967 GCF_000276665.1 Chinchilla lanigera | reverse complement strand
AAATTCTATTTTAAATTTTGACAAATAAAAAAGTGGAAGCAATATTTGAATAGGATGCAAATTCAATCCATGACTAGAATATAAAATCTACGATAAATCAAAGATGAGCACTGTGGTCATCTGGTTTTGTGTATGTGATGAGTTTAAATAAATACGGGTTATATTGGTGTATCAGTTTTGAAAATTACTTATGAGAAGTAGTATATTCTAATACAATGGAGAAAACATATTCCCTAGTTGTCTTTATGATGAAACAATTCATATTTAATGTTTTCTGTGAGAGATTTTAGAAAAATTGAAGCTCTGGAATTAACTAGTAAAAGCTATGCTGATAAAATTTCAGTGAGGCTTGTATCAGAGAATAAGGGTAACATCTAGAGAGACCAGAGGTATAGTAAGTAGTTTAGTAGTTTGGGTCTTTGGAAATAGTAGGTGAACTGAAATTTACAGATCAGTATTATACACCACAGTGGGTATGGGAAAACGCAGCAGAAGGTGTAAGACAGCATCATGCGACTTAATCTGGGTTAGAATAGATGCAAATAATAGATATGTTTTAAATTATGATTTATAAAATAACTATGGATCATTTTAGCAATTTTCTATCTCCTTTGGGTACATAATTGGGGAAATGATGCAGAGTTTGAATTTGAATTCATTCCTGTTTAAAGCTACCCAGAAATAGTTTGTTGCTTCAAATCCTTTCATTAGGAAACATTAGAGATATTTACTGAGTTATAAAAAATTATTTGGAGGTTCGACGATGAAAAATAAAAATAAAAATAAAGAACAGTTTGCTAAACTTAAATATTTTCCATTCAAATTCAGAGATTATGCAAGAAACAGAGAGCTCACATTTGTGAATGCAAATCACCTGAGTAAGTCAGCTCTCATATTGTTGAGGCACAATCCTCAAAACCCCTAGGTTCAAAGGGGAAAGACTTGCTCCAGGTTTTAGTGCATGATGATCTGGCTCCAACACAGACATCAGGGTGGAAATGTACAGTGGAGCAAAGTTACTTAGTTCATAGCTGTCAGGAAGCAGGAGATAAGACGAGTGCCAGAAATGAAGGGGTGAAAGGACTGATACAGACACAAGCCAAGCTTCTAGGACCCTCCCAGACACACTCAGAAGTGGGTGCAACTAATGCCTGAAGAGGATTTCAAAGCCAGTCCTTTGGAACTCCCTGTACCTGCAATGTTCCAATCTTTATCAACTATCTATCCAAATTAAACTCCTTCAACCACCCTTAATTGCTAACTAGCGACAATAGCAAACTCATAATACCATTACCCTAGCGTTGTTCAAAAGTTCAAGTTTGTTTTTGTTTTCTTTTGTTTTGCAAACCAAGCCAAACTTAGCTGTGACTCTCTTTACAAATCAAAAGCAAGTTACGTTCTCTCAAGAAATGATGGCACAGAGTAATCAACCCCATTCCAAAAGGGAGAAACAGGGGAAGAAAAGAATTGGACTAAGGCTGGATCAAAATACAGAAGGGTGAATATTAATATTGCAGCTCCATATTTAGCAGCTGGAGCACTTGATGGTAATAACGCATACTCTGAACAGTTTGGGGAACCCTACTTCTAAGATCTTGGCTGCTGCGGGCCATACACCCTCTTTCTTGGTTTGGTTACACTTACAGCCTGCAGCTTTCCTCAGCAGATATTTTTCGATCCTGACATCTCTGATTTTCTGCAGTCTTCATTGCCTACTTGGCTTCATTCCCACAGCTTAACATGTGGCCTTGTAAGGGGTTCCTTGCGTGGTCTCCCTGAGTTTCCTTTGAAATCCGTGTGGAAGCCCCCCCTATCTCCACAACTCTTGCATTCTGCATGCTGGTAAAACCAGCCTCAGTTGGATAACATCAAAATTTTTCAGGAAGCACGGCTTTAGGCAGGCCCGCTTAGATCAGGATTACGGTAATATCTGAGTGTGTGGGTGGCTGGGCACAGTGAAATAAACACCAGAGAACTGATTCCTCAGGAGCCCTTTCTCAAACAGGAGTCGCTGGCACACTGTTTTCAAAAGAAAGGTTTATCTCTTGGCAATCTTGATTCAGCAGTAGGTGAAATCTTGCTTATTCTTGAGATTTCCATTTTTCGTATCCCTGTGGAAAATTTTTTAATGGTACTAAACTCTAGCAGCCACACTTTGGCCCCAACTTACACGGATTTCTCTGGGCCATATTTTAACTCTTTAAAATTTTCTACTCCGCCTTTTACCCTTGTTCTCAGTCTAAAGAAAGCAAAAAGCAACCGTCAGTATCCACATCACTGTCTGAACGTTGGGGTATCATGAAATTTCCTATACCAAGCAATTAGTTTATTGCCTTCAATCTCATTTGCTGAAAGTCTCAGGACGTGAGTAAAACATAGGTAGTTTCTGCCTCAGGAAAACTCAAATGCCAGTGAAAACTCCCCAGCCTGTTTTTATGCCTATCAGCCTTCGGATTTTCTGAGTTCCAATCATAACCACCCCAGGCTCCCACTTACTGCTTCGCTATCCGGCAACTTTAGCTTCTCTAAAGCTTCTCTAGCCGGCATCTCCACACTTTTCCAAATGCTTCCTCAAACCATTATCAAAGCCTTCTCACCCACACGGGAAGATACATTCACAGCAGTGATCCCACTCCAGTAACAGCAGTAACAATTTCCTGCGTGAAGCAGGTGTGTTATCACTGAGACTGTTAGGTTTGGCGCTAGTAAGAGGCAAAACAAAGTAAAAAGAACCTTTATTGCCAAGCAAGTAAAAGCTGCAGAGACAGACAGACAGACAGACAAAGGCAAGGACCTTCTGAAGGCGGTGGCTGGGGAAAAATATATTGCGCTAGATTGTGGGTAGAGTTCATGGCACGGTCTAAGAGACATAATGGATGATGATTGGTTGCCATATACAAAAGAAAACAGGAAGTTGTAATAGAGGGGTGGAAATTGGTCTGTAAGAGACACGTGGTCCTGTCTGAGGCACGCCATGTTGGCTCACTGCTATGATGACTTGACAGAAATTTATATAGGCAGAAACTTATCAGAGACATCATACACAACACCCACATGTTAAAGGGGGAGAGGTTGAATTTGTTCATGGTTTCCGTCTGCGATCTGCTGGATCCACAGCAGAGACAATCAGGCAGAAGTGTGAGCTGGGACAAGGATGCTGGGAATTCCAGAGGTGGCAGGGAATGCCAGAAAGAGGGATAAGAGACTAAAATATATCTCAAGGCCCCTCCTCCATGACCATTCCAGACACAACTTGAAGTGTGTTTCTCCACTCTAAGGGCAGATCCTAGCCCGTTAAGGTGGAAGTTAAAATTCCACCTTAACTTCCACACCACTTATCTATACACAGAAGATAAGTATTTCCTTTCATTAGTAGTCAACTATTTTTGTGTATAGCACTGCTCTTTTGTTAGACAAATAAGAATTATTCAGATATGTTATGTGAAATATTAGTCTTTCTCCTAAATAATGACCTTTACCCTATTCATTCTTTGCCCTTCCTAATACACACACACACACACACACACACACACACACACACTGTATCATTGTGTTGCTACAGGATGCTCATATGGTGGACAGGTCTTTCAAGCAGCTCTTTGTAAAATGTAAATCATATTGGTTATTTTCATATTGTTTACAATAACAAAGACAATACACCGCCTGTGAAGTATCACATATTGTCTTTATGTGAAGGTTCTGAAGATGTGTTGTTTTGCTTATAAATTTTGGGGATATAATTTATTAGGCATTGAACATACTGACAGGTTCTGACTAAGACAGATGAAATGACATGATGATTTCTTGTCTTCGTTAATATATGCTTGTTATAGGCACCACAGCCTGATTTTATTATTTCACAGAGCAAGCCCTTCCTCCATTTAGATTAGTTGCTTTTAAATTAAAATACTTAAATCCAGTCATCTGGTGAGAATTTATAAAAGCGAAGAATATTACATTTTTCTTCTATTTTTAAACTTGATTGAAAAGAATGCTTATGTCAAACACAAATAAAATGCAGACCTGTAGTGTTTTCTCTGTGGGTTTGCAAACATTTAGTTATTTTGTTTACGACGAGTCCTGTAAGATTTACAAATCAAATTGACAGATGATCAATGTCAGATCTGGTGAGAAACCGCTTGTGTGAACAGAATACCAGATTAGACTCCAATTGGTCACTAAAACTCTGATGATCATGTATATATTGTGAAGTGAACCTGTAGTAAAAACTTACTGTAAAAGTCACCTTGGTGTGAAAATATACTTAACATGAATTTCACATTAGCTTGTGAAAGATAATTTTTAAAATGTCTAAAGTGTATTATAAAGCACCTATTCATAATCACAAATATACTGTGAACATTGATTTTCCATCTATATCATTTTAGTTATTAGAGATTGTTAATCATAAGAGTTTTAAAATTAGGAAATAAATATTTTCATTAAACCAAATTCATTAATTAAATTGTGTATATATGGTATCTTTTGGAATCTTTATTGAGCTAGTATAAATGATTCCAAGCTTACCAAATTCATTGTGGGTTATCTTAAAGATAGACACTATTTACTAGCTTCTAAATTTAGAAAGGGAAAAGATACAGAATAAATAGATGTTCTATATTCTAACTGTTATGGGAGAGGTCTACTCTTCAAAATTTAAATCTTTTAAATGTTAAATTCTACTATTACATTGTACAACATGCATATTAAAATAAATGGGAAAGTTTAGTATTTTATTTACAAGCATTTTTTTAAATCATCTTTCAATTATTATTTTTTTTTGATAGTGGGAGTCAAATTCAGGAGCTTGTGCTTGCCAGGCAGGTGCTTGTGCCACTGAGCTATACCCCCAGCCCTCAATTTTGAATTATTTACTGTTATGAAAACTTATATTTTATTTTATGATGAGCAAGATAAACAATTTTTTAACAAATATGGTAACATACTTTATACATTCATGCATTTTCTAAGTAATTGAAAATTTAAGAAACTTTTCAATTTCTTAGTTCTCTATATGCCTTCTATTTTCAATTAATTTAATTATTCACTTCTAAGAACTATAATTGATCAATAATTGATAATAGAAATAACTAAGAAAATCAAGGCAATATTTAAAAAGTTACACAAAATGGATAAATGTGCAACTTAATTTCAAAATGAATTAGCTCAAAAGTTTAGCTCAAAATTAGCTCAAAAATTAGCTCAAAAATTTCCGGTAAGTTTATAGCATAGTTATATCCTATTCAAAAGACAATGCATTGTACTTTGGAATGAGTTTGGATTCTAACCCAAAGGAGGCAATAAAAGCAAACATTCAGATAAATAGATAATATGGTAATTTTCTCCTAGTGATAGTAAGCCATATTTTAATATATACCAGAGAATTTGCCTGAAAGGGTTAAACAAGGACAAAAGATATTGGCCCTTGAGCCAATGTCAGTAGTTTTGAATAATACAATAGAATCTTTAATTTTCATTTCAATATTCACCAGTACAGGCAAAAGGAACCTTTGTTTTGAAGGGTTACTGAGATGGAAAGAGAGCTATTAAGGCATGTTTTATACATTCTCCTGTCAAAATGGGATAAATTCGTTCTCTTCCAGTATAATCTGCATACAATGTAAAATAGATGCCTTAAGAGAGTTTTCCCAGTTGAAATCTGGGATTTCATGAATGGTTAGAATATTTTAGAACAAATGCAATAATATTATACCAAACTTGCTGTTAATATGCCAATTCTTTATAAATACTGAATCAACGTGCATATATGTATTTGAATATTTGCAGGACATGACTAGCAAAATTGCTATTGTATAATTGTATGTTGGATTTACATAGTTTCATATTTTACTATGGAGTAAACACAACTTTCTATAAAAATCAATAGAAATTTTTTGCAAGAGCCATATCACCTGTGTGTAACCATCTTTATTAAATATAAATTGTAGAAACAGTCATATCCAGCTACATGCTACATACTTACTAAGATAAGAAAGCAGGTCAAGAAGAGAAGCAACTACTGACTGATTTTTAGGAGTTTCTTCAAATGTCCTCTTGTGTTTCCCTTTGAAACACTCCTGTCACAGGATGTCTGAAAAAAATTAAGATGTTACATGCTACCTGAGATATGTTACATTAGAATCTAACAAATGAAGTAGAACTTTTCAGAATACTTAGAGCATAACAATAAAATTGTGCACAAACTGCATTTCTTACTCTATACAGCTTCAGTGATTTTCAGCAAGAATTATTAATGTCATTCATCTTACTTTAATGTCGCTTGTCATAATCTCACCAAACAAAATGACAAATACCATGAGCTACCTCTTTTCTATAATTTTGCAATCTATACTTAACTTTGCCCTGAGGTTGATAACTTTGAAATTACACCCGTAACTCTCTCCTCAAATATTCCTCAGTGGTCCCAAATCACCTAAGGAGCAAAACATACTTTTATTTCTAGGACACAGACAACCTCTTCGCCCTTGCACATTTTATTGCACTACCAAGCAAGAGAAAGCTCCCTTGCAAAATTTAGATTTTATACAAGTTATTGTTTCTGCCCTCTTGTATTTCTTCAGACCTCTTGTGCCTGTGTTGAATTCTCCATCACTGTGAAGTTTTCTGTAACTTTTTCAGAAAGATTAAGATATTTCTTCTTACACAATCCTTACACCAAATTTTACATTTTATTATTCTAATTTTTCTCATGTATCTCTATTGCTTGTAGATATTATAAGCACTTTTAGAACAGGAAATTTATGTCTTCCTTTATATTCTCAAAATGCACAGAGAACAAAATGTTGATAAATAAGAATGCCTAAAAGTTTTACAACATTTATTTTTCCTAATTCCAAAATAACGCAATGACTTACCTGTTTGGTAATTCACATGTTTCACAAAAGTTCATCACTTTGCAGGTCAAACTACCAGATAATATTAAATTGGGACTCCATATCAGGCAGCAGAGTCTGGAAAATGCATTCTTTACTAGACTTCCGATTAACTGGAGATTTTTCTGCACTATGGATTATGCAAGACAAACTCAGCCTAGAAACTATTTCCAGGAAACTATAGTTAAATTTACCTAAGGGCAAGCACTAACGATTGTTAAAAGTACCAGAAAAAGTCTCTTTTAATAATAACCAAAGACATAAAGTTGGTGTCACAATTTTATGAAAATCGTGAAGAAACAAATATCAATATGGTTATGGTTAAAATCTATAAATATTTTAAAAATTTGAAACAGTAATCTGCATGCTTTCTACTATTTTTTTTTTTTTTTTACTATACAGGGTTTTCAAACAATCATTTTCACCCATGAGTTAGAGCCTCATTCTTTACACTGGTTTTAGATAGTGTCTTCTTTCTTCATCTTCCTTAGGCTGCTCCATATTGATCAGGTGACCATAATTTCCAATCAGGACATTACTAAAAGTAATAAACTCTAAAGTAACTGAAAGAAATGGAGCTGAGAGATGATGCAAACCAGGGCTGTGCAGGAAAGCTGAGACGTGTTCTTACCTCCTGCATGGACAATTTTTTCAAGGTGTCAAGTGATATTTTTGTGCAGGCTATGTGGAAGCTCGTTGATCTCATGGACTTGGGCACCCTTCTTAAAGTGAAAACTATCTTTCTGCAGTCAGGTGCATAAAGGAAGTCAGCCAGCATTTCACCTATTATCCTTTTCTGATTTTATCTATTATCTTTGTACTTCAAAGTCTATAATTTCTAAATTCTCATATATCTGCAACATTATAATACTGTAGGTTTTAATGTAAATTTCTGTAGGTTTTAATTTCTATAGGTTTTAATGTAAATGAGTTTTATTTATGCAGCTTTATTTATAGTAGAGCTCTATTTTTAAAATAATAATCTTACTAGAGAAAACATCCTTCTCAACCCACTCATCCTCCTTTCTCTTGCATTATATGAACTACTGCTGCCATAGATCTGCTTCAACTATGGCTCACACTTTATAAAGGAAGAGGAGAAGACAGAAGGGGAGGGCGAGGGGGAGGAGGAGGAGAGGGAGGAGGCAGGAGGCAGGAGGTGGGGAGAAACAAGAAGATAAGGATGAGGATGACCATGAAACCCAGAAGGGTGCTTGTCTTTGTGGGTTGTGCCTCAAACAGAATTCTCAGTTCAAACATGTTTTCCTCATTTTTACAAGTTCACATGCTGTAACTAAGAAATGAACAAATGCTTCCCCACTGTAGAGCAAGAAGAAGAAGAATAAATCCCAGAGGGAGACATAAAAGGTGAGAGAAGACAGGAAGTATAAGGTGGAAGGCAGGGGAAGGTAAGAGAAAGGGAAAGGGGGGACAGGAAGGAAGGAAAGAGGGAAGAAGGGAAAAGGAAGAAAGCAAAGAAAGAAGGGAACAAAGAAAATGAAGGATCATACAGGAAAGAAAACTAAACCAATGTAATCTTTTCTGAAGCTACCATGAATGGAATTGTTTGCCTGATGTTGATTTCTTATTGGGTTCATTGTTGGTATACAGGAATGTTACTGAATACTTTGGTATCCTGCAACTTTGCTGAATTTCTTTGTTAGCTCTAGATGCCTTCTGGTGGAGTTTGTTTTGGGTCTTCTATGTACAAATCGTATCACCTGCAAATAAGGATAGTTTGACTCCTTCCACTCAGTCCAATCCTTTTTCCTCTTTTCCTTCCCCTAATTACTCTGGCTAAAGATACAAGTACTGTATTGAACAGGAGTGGTGAGAATGGATGCCCTTGTTTGATGCCTGTCGTATAGAGTGAGTGATTTCAGCTTTTCCCCATTTAGTATGGTGTTGGTAGTCAATTTGCCATAAATGGCTTTCATCGCTTTGAGGTAAGGGTTTGCTATATCTATTTTCACCATAGTTGTCATCATGAATGGATGCTTCTGTTTCTCTTATGGCCTATGATGGAAATAAGAGTCCATGTGACAAATCTTTGTCTCCTTTTTGCGTGTGTCACACCTATTTAATAAATATTTAGCAATATAACTGTCTTAGGAGCCAGGACAATATAAAAAGAGGTAAGGAAAATTTATACTTTGTAGTTTGATTGCTATTAAAACATTCAAAATTTAAATATACTGCTTTCTTATGCATTGAAAATTAACCTGGGTTATATATCTTTTAAACATAACACAATGGCATAGAAAGTTGTGCCTTCATTTATTTAATGTCATAGTTAATAAACATTTAAAAATTTTTGAATTATCAACAAAATGATACTTCTCCAAGTTTTTCAGTATATACCTTTGGGTTGCAATAAATCCTAATTTTTTAGCTTCTTTGTAGATCTTTGTGAAGAAAATCTTAAAATGGTCTATTTTCTAAATCAGACTTTTTATATTTGTCAACTTATGGTTATCTTCTACAATTATACTATCATGAAGAATGTCTCCAATTTCACTCTACGCTAGCAACAAGATTGAAATTATCTTTTTACAACAAATTAAGCACTGCAAATCAATATTAGAGTTTTTGTTGAATTGTTTAGAGTGAATGCTTTCAGTTTTTCCCCATTTAGTATGGGATTGGTAGTTGGTTTGCCATAAATGGCTTTCATAAATGGCTTTCAGTTTAAGGTAAAGTAAATTATTCAATAATTTAGAAATAGATTTTATAAAAAACAATGCTAAGTAAAATGCTGGTGTTAACATTAAATGCACATATATGCACATATCATGGCAAACAATGGCAAATGAGTTAGCTATTGTTCTACTTCTACACTGAGTTTTCATAAAACACCTTCATATTTTAAACGATGGTTCCAAAATACAAGTTTGTTTAATTACAAAGAAATAAGTTGGTGATTTATTATAAATAGCTGAAAAATTGTGGAAGAGTGTGACCTCAATATTTGTCTAAATTATTCAGATTTTTTCATTGTGGTTCAGTGTAGCGTATGCCACAGGTAAAGATGGAAATTTCCAACTAGACTGTTATGTTTATATCTTGAAATATTATCTTGAGTTTATTTTTTGCCATGCATACATATAACCTTGCAATTCCCTTAGTGTGTAACTTTTCAAATGATGCTGTATTCTTTTTAAGAAGTCTCAGTGCTTCTGCTTATAAATTATTCATTAGCAATTTTTATGTTTTAAATATATCAAAATTTAAATGTGAGTATTCCTTGGTTTCAGATATGCCCAAATAACAATACTGTGATTCATGCATCATTTATTCATCTTCAGTACTAACCTAGTTATAAACTCCTGACTAATGAATAAATTATTCCTTTCATTTCTATAGAATAACTTTAATTCTAAATACTTTACATTGAAAACAATACTTCTTGTACTCTATTAAAATCTATTTATAAAATTCACAGCACCAATAAAAATACTTTCAATTATTCATGGGATCACCAAGTCCCATCTATTCTTGCTTCAAAATTGTTTCAAAAGAGAACCTCTTAACTTGTACTAGTGTCGATACTTTTTCTTAACTTTTTATAATCTGTTTCCTCTTGTGCTATAACTTCTACATTGGTCTTTTGGCTATAGGCACTAGACTGATGATAAATTTTCTTGGAAAAATTAATACCTTTAAATATATGAATTTTTTTTTATTTTAAAGAAAAGAAAAATAAGCAATATAAACAAAGATATAAAATTTAGAAACAAGATTGCGGGAGAGTAACGATGTCCAGTACATTGTGCATTGTGATCTTCAAATTGCTATTGGCTCATTGAAAGGAAAGGTGTATGCCTACATTGTTTGATTGGTTTTCCATGCCTATATCTTGTATTATAAGCAAGTTCTTTGAATAAACACTTTCTTTCTTAAAAACATCACATCATGTAAGAGATATGTCAAACTTTCATAGACTGCTATTTTATAACTTTATAATGTGCATTCACCTATTTTTTGCAATCACATGACTCCTCACTTCATTTGTGTGTGTATGTGTGTTTATATACAGGGGTGCACCTGTGCATATATGCATGTCCCTGTGTGGGTGTGTACATGTGTCTGTGAAAGCACAAGCACGTGGCCATGCACACACAACCACACAGTCACAGTGACAGTGTCACATGCTTGTCCTTTCTATACATGACCAAGGAGCCACCAAAATATTACAGAAAAATAAAAATTTTCCAATAGGTACTGAAACATAAATGATTATTAAATCATTAATGAATATTCCATTTAAATCTTTTTGATACCTGACTTGCTTTCTTAAGAAACAAAAATAGATGTCAAAATAGAGGATCATGCAGAATTGGGTAGAAGAGAATAGGGACTCTGAGAGATATAAACAAAGAGCTCTCAGGATGGTCTTTCAGTTGCCTTATGACAGTAGGCAGAGTAGGTTTTTGTTGCACCTGAATGCTCCTATTATGAGAAGCAGTATGCTTCCTGGAAGGAGTGACCTTTGTCCAGGCCATAGTCTTCAGCTAAAGCCAAGGACGACCCGTCCTGTGAATGTACTACCGGAAGTGGGGTCAAGTTTTTAATTTTAAAATGGGGTCAAGAAAGCACAATCTTTCCCTAAGCACAGTGCTAAAAATAGTCTACATAAAACTGAAGTAAAATGTTCATTGTGTGTTACTGACATTTAAATATTAAAGCATATATAGTATAAACTTTGGTGTGCTTTCTACATGTGACTGGCTCTCTCTGAGAAAAGACACCATGAAGATATTTCATAGGAAAATATAAAGAGTTAAACATGTGGTCTTTCATGCCATAGACAACACACTCAGATGCAACTAAAATGAAAAAGTTAAAAACGCAATACAAAGAAAATATTGAAACAAGTATGCCAAAAAATTAATATTCTTGCAATGGGCTTATTGAGTGGAAGGGGGCTGAACTCTCTGGGATATAAATAGAAAACTACTTTTCTCCAGATTCTGCCTTCAATTATGCTTTATTAAATCCCCTTTGCTCAAGTCTAAGCAGAGCCAGTACTTTTCCAATCAATTTCAATTGAAAGAAAAATCTTATTAAGGTAACTCTGACACATTTAGTTATTAAAATGCCTAGTTCTTCTAGATCAAACTGCAGGCTGACATCCCCCCGCTGTAGTTTGGATAAGCAATGCTCTGCCGACTCTTGTGTGACATGTTTGATCTCCAGCTTGTGCAACTTTGGGAGGTGGAACTTTTAAAAGGTGGGGCTACTCGCACACATTATCTCATGGGAAGTATGCAGTGGAAGGCGGCTTTGCGGCCCTGGTCTCCTGATCTTCTCCTTTGCTTCCGGGCTGCCAAAAAGAAAGTGTGTTTCTCTGCAATGTTCTCCCGCCACGGTGTCCCATGGTATCCCATGCTGCTGCCTTTGTAGTAACGGGGCCAAAAGGCCATTCTGGACCTCTGCTGAGGCCTGATTAAGGTCTAGAATTCTCGCTACAGGCTCGCTGTGGAAAAGGCTGAGGTATCAGCTGATGTGCTTTGGGGAAATGGTTTTATCGGGAGGACGATGACTGAATTCGTTCATGGATAAATCCCTTGATGAGTTCATAACTCCAGGTACATACAGGGAGGAGGAACCTAATAGAGGAAGCCAGGGCTTTGAATGGTAGAAGTGGTTTGTCCTGAGTATCTTCTTCCCAGGCTTTGCCCTCTCTTCCTCTTGAGTGCTTTGAAATCAGCTGCTTTGCCTCACCCAGGCCCCCAACGTGTTACTATTCTGCCTCTGCCCAGGCTCAGAAGCAAGGAGCTAAGTGAGCACGGACAGAAACCTCTGAAACCAGGGGAAGATAAAACCTTCCTTCTTCAAGTTGATTTATGTCAGATAATTTGTCCAAGTGAGCAAAATGTTGGCTTAAACACTTTGGGCTCCCCTCCCCTCCCCTGAAAAAAAACCTTTCTTTTTATACATTGATTATCTCAGCTGACTAACACAGTATCCGTAGTTTCTCTCTCACCAGCACAGGCTTGGCCCTTGGTTCTAATCCTTGAGACCTGCACAGGAGAGAGGCAGAGATGCTAAAGAAAGGAAGATTAGAGTCATGAAGTGGACATTGTTAAGATGTGGCACCTATGCAATGTTTCCACTTTCCAAGGAAATCTTATACATCCTTTTGTTGACAGAAGACCTAAAGACACTTTTACTGCTGACCCATTCCTCTTCCCCTGCCCTAGGGAAAGTCTCTAAAGAGACACTTGACCAGGGTCTCCAGGAGAAAACAGTCCCTAGGGTTCCACATATCTCTAAGTTCCACTGAAAACACCAAGCTCTCAAGAACGCTTATGCCACAATTTGGGAAAGCATTTGGTTGAAAACAAAAGCGCCCTACCTGCAGGCATCATCAATCTGCGCCTGCATTTCTCCTCTGAACATGTTCCCAAGGTTGGCTTGGGAGAAGTGCACCTCTTCCCCATCTCCCTGAAGAAATGCCTTGACTTCTCTGAACCTATGAATTCCCTTAAACAATCCATCCACAATTCTATTATTTTCTTATATAACTTGGACAGGGAAGAGTCACTTGAAAGGATTTGACTATGTTAAAATAAATCCTGCCCCAATATGTCTTTCAGTACTCTTAAGAATAGAATAATACCACTGCTTTCAAGGTCAGTTTAATCAGAATTTGAAGAAAATAAAGCCATCCTCCCTATCCTTCTACAATTCTATCAAACTGCTCACACAGAAAATGATTAGAAAAAGGTCATGAATGAAATAAACATAGAAACAATGGACAAAGATAGTCTATTACTAAGTAAGCACAAGTCAAAGCCAAACAACCTTTTTTCTCCTTTTACTGATGATGCTATTTGCCATAATATATGATTTGATGTTAGCTTTTTTTTTTTTTTTTTTTTTTTTTTTTTTTTGTCTTTTTGAGGTAGGGTCTCACTACACAGTTTGGGCTGGTCTTGAGCTCACTTTGTAGCCCAGGCTGGCCTTGAGCTCACAAGGATCCTCCTGCCTCAGCCTCCCGAGTGTTGGGATTACAGGGGTATGCCACCATGCCTGGCTGATGTTAGCTTTATAAGGAAATGAAAACATGATAGATTCCATATGCACTACTTACATTTAATTTACCTGATTTCAATTGTGTGTGCATCAGTATGAGTGTGTGTCAGAGAGAGAGAGAGAGAGAGAGAGAGAGAGGGGGAGAGAGAGACGGAGAGAGAGAGTAGGTTCAAACATTGTTAGCAATGTTGCTGTTGAATATGCATACCACACCCAGTAGGTTAGGGAAGAAAAGATGAACCTGTTGCTTCTGTAATTTTTAATAGCTCTGCTCATGTCCCTCATGGTGTGAGCTTCATTTAGCACTCAGTACACAACTAGGTTTTAAAAATACACAGTGTAATAAATAAGGAACCTAAACATATGTCACTATTTCATCTGATATTTTACAAAGAACAATGTAAATTATTTAAACGTGAAGAGAACTGTGGAATTGTACATTTTCAGAGAGCATTAAAATGAGGGAGGATCTTTAAATAGACAACTATTTCAAAAACTAATCAGGCTAATTTTTATTTTAGGTTTGGTTTTCTTTAGCATGCTCACTTCAAAACTAAAGTATGGTTAAGATATGATTAAGCTGTAGAATCCTTTTAGAAAACAATTTGAAAAGTTATACCAAGGGTGATGAAAATATATCAAATATATTTTCACAATGTCTATACCCTGACCAAAAAAAGGGCTTCAGGGTTCATATATCACCTAGGCTTATCTCAAGAATATGATCATTCCAAATCATAGTTTGTGTGTAGAATATTGCATTCAGTAATTCAATTAATTATGCAATTGTCAAAGAAAGCTTTCTGAAATCCACACCTGAACATGGTTCTCCTCTGCTTAAAGTGCTTACAGGGTACACTGTTATCTACAATGAAATTGCTGATTTTTCATGGTGATCTACACTTCCTTTTCTGATATTGTAATGGTGTATAATAGATGCCTAGTTTTGTCACCTATAAGTAGGCAGTTAGTCAAGTAGCTGCTTTATTGAATTCATTTATTAGATTGAAAGTCCTTTGGTGGAGGCTATAGTATCTTCTAAATATAGGACCATATCATCTGCAAATAAAGATAATTTGATTTCTTCCTTTCCTATTTGTATACCTTTCATTCTTTTCTCTTACCTAATTGCTCTAGCTAAAATTTGAAGTCCTATATTGAACTGGAGTGTGTATTCTCTATAAAATCAAGAATGAAACAAAGATATCCATTCTTAACACTCCAGTTCAAAATAGGACTTAGAATTTTAGCTAGAGCAATTAGGTAAGAGAAAAGTTTAAAGGAACAAATAGGAAAGGAAGAAATCAGATTATCTTTATTTGCAGATGATATGATCTTATATTTATTTATATCCTATTTTAGAAGATATTATGATATGGATTATGGGCTTCTAATATGTAGCTTCTATTTTATTGAGGTGTGATTTTTTTCCTTCCTTTATTAAGAGTTTTTAACATGAAAGAATGTTTAACCATTACACATGGTACATGTACCTGTAATCTCAGCATTTGGGAGGATTAAGCAGGAGGATGGCTGCAAGTTGGAGGCCAGCCTGGGCTACAAAATGAGTTCAAGGTGAGGAATAATGAGAGTAGCATGCACACTAAAATCCTGTCTCAAAAATGACCAAAAAAATGTTTAATTTTATCACAGGATTTTTCTGAATGTCTTGAGGATATCATATAATATTTTCCTTCATTTATTTATGTAATTTATTATGTTGACTTTTTTGCATATGTTAAGCCATGCTTGTAATTTTCAAATGGAACAAATATGATCATGAGCCAGGCATGGTGGCACACACCTGTAATCCCAGCACTCAGGAGGCTGAGGCAGGAGGATCATTGAAAGTTTGAGACGAGCCTGGGCTAAAAAGTGAGTTCAAGGCCAGCATGAACTGCATAGTAAGATCCTGCCCCAAAAAGAAAAAAAAAAAAACAACCACATATGATTGTGGTGTATGATCTGGTCAATTTTTTGAATTAATTCCAGGATTCTTGCATCTGTGCTCATTTAAGAGATTGCCCAAGAGTTTTCTGTGTTGTTGTTGTTGTATTTTTATTTGGTTTGTGGATGGCTTTCAAATTATGTGTTTGGGCATTTTGTAGAGTATCTTGAGCAACATTTGTGTTAATTCCTTAATGGCCTGGTAAAATGTTCCAGTGAATTATTTTTGTTTTGGGATTATCTTTTTTCAGAAACTTTATTGTTGCTTCAATCACACTATCTTTTACTGATTGGGGATTTTTCTCCTCTTAGTTTGAATTTGGTAGCTAATATTGAAATTTATTAATTTCTTATTGATTATCCAATTTAAAAGACAATAGGTTTTCAAAATCATTATAGTAATCCAGATTTCAGTACTGTGTGTTATAGCAATTGCCCTTTCATCACTAACTGTATTGATTTGGATGTTCTCTCCCTTTCTTTTGCTTTGTTTGGCTATGGGTGTTTTCATCTTGTTTATCATTTAGAAGAATCAATTCTGTTTCTTTGTATGGTCCTTTTAGTCTTCAAATTCATTAATTTCAGCTGTGATGTTTATTATTTCTTTCTACTGGCTTTGCATTTGATTTATTCATATCCTTGATATGTACCATTTTATTATGCATTTGACGTCTCTCTGATATTTTGGTGTAGGCACTTACAGCTATTCTCATGTAGCTTTGCCTTTGTTGAATTCCAAAGATGCTGGCATATTGTGGTTTTATTTTCATTTGACACTAGAAATCTTTATATTTACTCTTTGAATTCTTTAGTAACCTACTGATCACTAAAAAGTGGATTGTCCCCTCTCCTTATTTGTGTATAATTTTTGTTTCTCTTGATTTCTAGTTTCATTTCATTATGATATGAATAGACACAAGAAATATTTCACGTATTTTGTATTTGTTACAACTACCTTTATGCCTGGACACATGATGTATTTTGCAACAAATTCATGGATTGCTGAAAAAATGTGTGTTGTTCAGTTATTGATTTCTTCAGTTATTCTGTAGACACCTGTCATCCATTTGATGTATGGTGTGATGATAACTCTGGCATTTTTTTTGAATTTTGGTCTGCACAACATGTCTACTGATGAGAATGAAGTATTTAATCTAACCAGTGCTGTCATATTGGAAAGTATGTTTCTCTATGTCAAGTAGTGTTTACTTTTTTGAAGTTGGACTCCCAAATGTTTGATATAAATGTATTCATAATTGCTATATCTCCTTGGCTGATCATTTCATTTACCAATATATAATGACTTTCTTTGTCTCTTTCAGCTGATTTGTTTCTTGAAGGCTTCTTTGGCAGATATGAGTATAGCTACCACTGCATGTGTTCAAATTATATATTCATAGAATAGTTATGTTCCTCCCTATTCTTTTCAGTTCTTGTATCTGTTTGTGGATGAGGTGTGTTTCTTGCAGGCAGCAAAGATTCATATCTTTTAAAAAAATTCTACCTATCAGTCTGTACCTTTTAATTGGAGAACTAAGACCATTTACATTCAGGGTTGGTAAAGAAAAATGCAATCTTCCATTTACTTTTTGCTATTTTTATAATGTGGCATTCTTCCTTTCTTCTCATTTGTTTATCTGCTCTTCCTGTTTTCCCTGTAGGATTAATTCATATTATGCAGTGCTGCTTTAGTGGACATGGATGCCTTTAGTTTTCTTGAAAATTCTTTATTTCTACTTTTCTTGAAAATTCTTTATTTCTCCATTAATTCTGAAGGATGTTTTACTGTACATAGTAATAATCTAAGTTGTCAGTTATTTTCTCTCAGGGCTTGGAATACATCATTCAATGCCCTTTTGGCCTTTAGATTTTCTAATATGAAATGTGCAGATTGAAGCGTTTCACTTTGAAAGCAACTTAGAGTTTTTTTCTTGTTATTTTCAATATCTTTTAATTTGCTCTAACCCCTTAACATTTGAGCTATAATATAATTTGGATGTGAGGGATTCTTTTCTAATAATGTCTGCTTGGGTTACTGTCTCCTGTACCTGAATATCTAGAATGTTTCCAAGATACTAGATATTTTCTGCAATTTTTCCAGGAAATGGGTTTTCTCTGCCTTTAGTCTATACCCGAGTGCTCTCTTCTATAACTTGGTTCTTTCAATCATCTTCCAGAGTTCTTGAGTATTTTATTCATAAATTATTTCTGTTATTGTCTGAATGTGATAATTCATCAAACTTGTCTTCCATCCCTAAAATCCTGTGCACTGCTTCATGAAGTTTGTCGATGAGGCTTTCCATTGAGGTTTTATTTGACTTACTGAGTTTTGTATTCACAGTTTCCAACTGGTTCTTCTTCAAAATTTGCATCTCTTTAGTGAATTTCCTTTTTCATATGCTACATTGTCTTCCTCTATTCTCTGTTCTTATTTTTATCATCTGAGACATTATTGATTATTTTAAAGATTAATTTTTGAGTTCCTCGCCTGGCATTTCATCCGTTCAATATCTTTGAATTTAGTTAGTGAAAAATTGTGAACCCATGGGGAGGTCATGTTGTCTTGTTCTATTGTATTTCTTATATTTCTATCTTGAGATCTGTGTCCTTCCTGGGATGAATATCTCTGCCATTTCTCTCGTATATGGCTCGTTTCAGATGTCACCCTTCTTTTAGACCTCAGTCCCTGACAACACTCCAAAGGAGGAAACAAACCACAGTAACAAAGAAAACACAAAGACAAACCCAATAGTGAAGTAAAAATCAATTAAGATCGCCAGTGATAACATCAATAACAGTAGAAAACAAGAGAGTAAAACTAATGTAGATCAAACCAAATGTCAACAATGGATAAAGACTAAATGATAATAAAATAATGAAAAATTAGAAGAGACAGGGAAAAAGAAACATGGAAAAAGAGTCAAGAATAAAAATAAAGGAAAAGATGAAGCAAGAGAGGACAAAAAAGTGAACAATTATAAATTTTTGAAAGTAAAAATAGAGAAATAACTTTAGAAATAAAGAAACAAAAAATTCTTCAAGCTAAGCTATTTTAATTGGTGAAGTGTTTGTTTTGTTTTGTTTTGCCACAAAATGCTAATATTGGAATCCACAATGTATGGAGGAGAAATAGAGGTCACATCTGGAGTCTTTCTAATTTTTTTTTTCTACTCCCACTTACTAGGACTTTGCTGTACAACCACTGAGCTCTGTCCTTTCTCCATGCTGAGCCAGGCCAGCCAAAGGCATGTTGTCTGCCATAAGGCTGAATTTGTTATAGGGGCTTCATATAACATTTGTTATAGGGGCTTTCTATTGTTTGCTTGTTCCATTCTGTGCACGTGGAATGACTGCTAGGTCTAACTTACTGTATGACATACGATTGGTTGCTATCCTATTCAGTGCAGAATCCCTCTTGTCTGTGTACACAAGGGTGTGACAAAATTTTGACGTAGACCTATCCATGAACATGATCTCCAGTGGAAGAAGCATTGTCTTTTAGTCTTTCAGTTTCTTGGTGAGGTTAACATTCAGTATTTTGTTCTATTTTAAATAGTAATTTCATCTTAATTTCCTATTCAAATTGTTCTTTGCTGTTTTAGCAAACAAGTGATTTTGGATCCTGGAACTTGCCTCTATTCATGCATTAATTCTAGGGGTGTTAAATGTAGAATCTATGGAATTTTCCACATATAAGATTATGGTCTATGTGAACAGAGATAATTTCAATCTTTCTTTCCATTTGAACGTGTTTTCTTTTTTTTATTAATGGAGCAACTAGGATTTTTTTATTTTAAAGAGAAAAAAATAACAGTAAGACAGAGTTTCAAAACAGGCTCAGAGACAGTAACAATAATTAATACTTTGAGTATTATTGTCTTCATAGTAGAAGATTTCTAGTACTACTTTAAAAGGAATAATGAGAGTAGCATGCAAGCTTTGTTATGAGATTAGCACAAAATATTTACCTTTTTACCTCAGTGAGACCATGAAAATTAAATAGATATATCTTGTATTTATATAGTCATTTTTATGTTGAAATTTCTTTCAATCCCTAGTTTCTTGGAATTTTTAAAAATGAAAATAGGTATTGAGTCTTGCCAGATCATTTTCTGCATTTATTAAGGTCATCATTTAATACTTATCCTGTTTTATTTTAATGTGCTATATCACATTTATTGACTTTCACATGTTGAACCATTTTTGCATTCCTGGGATAAATCTCAGTTGACTACATTATATAGTTTTATTATTCAATTTTATTTACTATTATTCAATTTTGCTTGCTGGTATTTTGTTGAGTATTTTCATATCTATATTCATCGGCTGATTTGATTTATAGCTTTCTTTCTTTATAGTGCATTTGTCTAATTTTGGTATCAGAGTAAGGAGGCCTAATAAAATGAATTTATAGGTATCTCCTGTTCAAAATTTTAGAAGACTTTTTAAAGGGATTGGTATAAGTTCTTGAAAATTTTGGCAAACTTCTCCAGGGTAGTCTCATTGTCTTGAGTTTCACTCATGAGAGTGTTTTGTGATTAATTAAGTCATATATATATATACTTTTTTTTCACATTTTCCACCTCCTTATAATTCAGATGCAGCAAGTTTTGTGTGTTCAGCAATTTCTTCCAGGTAACCAAATTTGTGAGTACATGGATTTTATTGCAATTTTTATGATTTTTAAAATTTCTATGGAGCTTATTGTAATTTCTCCTCATATTTTTCATTGTATTTACTTGAAGTTTTTCTATCTTAGGTAGGAATACAATTTTAAATATTTTTAAATAAATCAATTGGCTTTGCCACACTTTTTATTATCTTTTTAAAATTTCATTGGTGTTACTGTAATTTATACTATTACCCTCCTTGCCTTAATTTGGGTCATACTTTACTCTTCTTTTTACATTTTCTTAAGGTTTAAAGTTCATTTACTTACTTGAGATTTTTTTCCTGCATAAAGTAGATATTTATCAGTATGAGCTGCACTTTCAATACTGCTTCTGGTACATCTCATAAATTTTGATTCATTATTTTTATAATAAGGATATTATAATTTTTTATTGCACCTTTCATCAATTGAATGAGAGCATATTGTTTAATTTCCACATATTTATGAATTTTCTAATTGTCTTCTGTTGTTAATTTTTCATTTAAATATACTCAGAAAATATGTTTATGTGTTTCCAATCTTTTTAAGTAAGTTAAAATATTTTAAATATTTTTCTGTTGGCAGAAAAATATGTACATGTATATTTTACTAACTTTTGTGTGTTGTCCAATATTTCCTAATTAGTTTAACTTATTTAGGATGTAGCTGAGTTCCTTTTTTAATTTTTTAAAGATGTTAACTTTTCTACCACTGTCATGTTTCTATTTCTCCCTTCAGATCTCTCAATTTTTGTTTCATATCTTTGAGCACTCTAAAGTTGTAAGCATCTATATCTGTACTTCAGATACTTTGACTCTTTTTTCATTATACTGTACCCTTCCTTTTACCTTGTGACAGCTTTTGACTTCAAGTTTACTCTATCTGATATAATTATGGTCACTGCAACCTCTTTTGGTTACAATCTGTGTGTAATATTTATTCCAATGATTCATTTCAAGCCTTTGTGAACTTAAATCTGAAGTAAATCTCTTTGAAAAGCAGATTGCTAAATGTTTTTTTTTCCATTTCAACTACTGTCTTTTGAGTGGGAGCATTGTATTCATTTATATTTGAAGCATTTACTGATGAAAAAAAGTCATTGTGAAAACTATTTACATTAACTTTTATATTTTTAAATCCCATGTGTCCTCCTTTGCTATTTTTCATTGTATTTCATTGAATTTTTATAGTGTTGATTCATTTTCTCATTCTCTTTATGTATCCCCCACAGATATTTCCTTTTAAGATGACCATGGGGTTTCCATAGACAATAATTATTTATTTTTTGCTGGTAACACATTAACTTGAATTGCATATAAAAAACCCTATAGCTTTTACTTCTTCCACATACATTTTATGTTATTAATGTCATATATTAATCTTTTAAAAGATATATCCACCATTGTATTTTATTAATACTTTATTGTTTAAATTCTGCATCATAATTAAAAGTCATTTAGGGACCACATTTAGTGTTATAGTTGTGTTTATTACATACTTATTCTTGCCAGTAAGCTTCATACTTTTTTATGTTGTTGTGCTGTTTGCTGTCATTTATTCAACTCGTTTTGTAATATTCTCCATAGGATTTCTTGTAAAGCAGGTCTAGTGATTATGAACTCTTTACCTTCTGTTTTTCTATACCTTTATTTACCTTTGATTACCAAAGGATATATCTGTCAAATGTAGTTTTGCTTATATCGAAGTATTTTTATTTTGTTTTTCTTTTTGCACTTGGAGTGTACAATACTCTTTCATTTTGTCTTTCAGGGTTTCTGCTGAGTAATCCCTCCTATTCTTGGTATAAAATAAGTTACTTTTGGTACTTTCAAAATTTCCTCATGTTTTTCCAATCAGGTAGTTTTCTACCAGTATTACTTCTAATAAGCGTCTGTTTACTTTCCTTTAATTTTCTCCTTTTAGAATTTCTATGATCCAAAGACTCCCTTAGTAGTATCTGATCAACCTCATAACATTTATTCCTCATTATTTTGTTATTTTAGCTGTTCTATATGGTTTATTTCAAATGTGTCTTCAAATTCACTGACTGTTTGAATTAGCCTATTTTCCATTGCTGTAACAAAGCACCTGGTGCTAGAATGCTTACAAAGAAAATAGATTTATATAGCTCACAGTTTTATAGGCTGAAAGTCCAAAGAGCATTGCCCTCTGGTTAGGGCTCACTGTGTATAGCATAACGTTGGTGGGAGGATGTGGGTCCGGGAGAGGTCTTATGCTAAAATGGGAGGCCTGCAACAGCTGGACATAGGACGCTCCTTCTTAATAGCATTCTTCTGAGAACTAAACAGTATCTCACTAGATCTATGTCAACTCTATTTTTCTCAGACAGCACCCTCAAAGATCTAACCATTTCCCACTAGGCCTCCCCTCTTACAAGTTTCATCCTTCCAACATCACAGCTTCTCCCAATACAAAATCCCCTGCAGAATACACTCAAACCTTGTAGCATCGTATCCTCCATCTAAATCCCTAGTTTATTTATCCCAGAGTGGACAGACATCTCTACTGGATTTTCAAATTTAGTTGTTTTATTTTTCAACTTCAGAAGTTCACTGAGTTTCTTTTCAATATTTTTTATATTACTATTGATATTTTCATGTTGCTCATGCAGTATTTATCTGAGCTCATGGAGTAACTTTATGATGGATATTTTCAGTTTCTCACATATAACATACTTTTACTGTGGAGGGCTTGTTTGTGAATTTATGTTTGTTAGTTATTTTGTTTCATTTTGTTTTTGATCCTTGGTTTATGCCATGTACTGAATAGTTGAATTCAACTTTTCTTTATGTGTTCCATTACTTTGTATGTTGAAATTCCTACATTTAGAAAAAGAAAAAGAAAAAGCCATAAAAATCCTTTCCCCATCTGTTTAACAAACAGGTAAAGCCCTCAAAAATTAACCTGGTGACAGATTCTGGGGACTCACAATTTTTTTTTTCCTTGTGGGTGTGCCTTTTCTCTAGCATTGCTCTTGTAACTCCCCCCGTTGCTCCCATTGGTATTTATCTTGTAAGGCAGGTTCTCTACCGCTACCATAAGCTACCTACCTCTCATTTTTCTCCAAACACCTAGAACATGGTCTCCTCTCTGAGATAAGCAAGAGAGAAACCCACACTTTGGCAGGCCCAAAGCAGCCAGAATACTGGGCAGACTTTCTTTACTTTTTTTATGAGAAAAAAATAAACATGAAAACAACAATAAAACAGTTTCAAAACAGGCTAATAGGAGAGTGTATATACATAATTTTTCCTTTTCCCTTCCTACCTTTTCCCTTTCCCTCATTACAAATTTTCTCTTCTTTTGAAAGTTGTTTTTTCACACTTCACAATATCTATTTTACAGTTTGGATCTTATTTACTCTTTCAGTTTTTCATACTAGTGAGACAACAGAATGATTACATATGTGGATCTGATTGATTTTACTTATGAGTATGGTTTTGAGCTACATTCATTTATCTATAAAAGTCTCAATTTTGTCATTCTTTGTTGCTGCGTAGTACTTCATTTTACACATAAAAAAACGTTTTTTTTTCTGTTCATTGGTTAATGGGCATTTGGGTAATTTAACTATTACAAATTGTGCTGCTATAAACATAGGGGTGCACATATATTGCTGTGGTATGATAATTTTAATTCTTCTGGGAGGATAACCAGAAGGAGAATAGGAATAAGGAACCTCTGGTTCCAGCTTTCTGAGAAAACTTCAGACTAATTTCCACAGAGGTTTCACCAGTCTGCACACCCACCCAAAGTGGAGAAGTGTTCCTTTTTCCCTACAGCCCCTCCGGCATTTGTTATTGATTGATTTCTCGATGATAGCCATTTTTTCTGGAGTGAGATGGAATCTCAATGTTGTCTTAATTTGCATCTCTTGGATGATCAATGATGGGAAAGCTTTTTTATGTACTTTTTTGCCTTTTCTCTTTCTTCATTAGAGAAATACACATTCATCTCAGATGCCCATTTTTGGCTTGGGTCTTTGAATTTGGGCAGGGTCGTTTATTTCTATTCTTTATATGTTCTAGATATAGGTCCTTTGTTTGAAGGACAAATAGCTATATTATTTTCCCACTCTGTGGGTTTTCTTTTCACATTGTTGGTGATTCCTTTTGTTGTGTAAAAGCTTTTTAATAAGGTGAAATCCCAGCTGTTGATTCTTTGTAGTATTTCCCATATGGTTCAGGTTTTCTTCTTGAAATCTCTTCCTACACCAATGTCTTCAGGATTTCTACCTATTTTCTCTTCCAGTAAATTTGGCATTTCTGTTTTAATATTTATCTTTTTGATCCATTTTAACTTTAATTTTAGTGCATGATGGTAGTCATGGGTCTAATTTCAGTCTTTGGCACATGGAAAACCAGTTTTTCCAGCACCATGTACTAAAGAGGCTATCTTTCTTTCAGTGAATATGTTTGGCTCCTTTGTCAAAAATAAGGTGGCTGAGTGTGTTTGTAGTTGTGTCTGTATCTTCTATTCTGTTCTATGATCCTCAGGTCTACTTTTTGCAAATACTATGCTGTTTTTATCGCAGTAGCTTTTTAGTATAATTTCTGGTTAGGGATTATGATGGCCCCTGCCTTGCCTTTGTTGTCCAGAATTACTTTTGCTGTTGTAAGTCTTTTTTGCTTCCAAATGAATTTTAGGAATGTTTTCTCTAGATCTGTGAGGTTATTCATGGTATTTTGATTGGGATTTCATTAAACCTATACAATAATTTTGGGAGTATGGCCATTTTCACTGTTTGATCTTTCCATGAGCAAGGGATATCTTTCCATTTTCTGATATCTTCTTTGATCTCTTTCAGAATAATGTAATTTTTTAATGTATATATCTTTTACTTTCTTTGTTAGGGGGTTATTAAGTATTTTATTATTAAGTATTTCATTTTTTGGATGCTATTGTAAAGAGTGTGGTTTCCCTAATTTCTCTTTTTGTGTTTATTGCTTTTATATAGGAATGCTATTGATTTTTGAGTGTTGATGTAGTCAGCTACACTACTGAATTTGATTATTAAATCTACAAATCTTTTTGTGGAGTTCTGGGGTCTTCAATGTAGAGTATCATGTCATCTGCTAATAATGATAATTTAACTTCTTCCTTTTCTATCCTTATTCTTTTTATTTGTTTCTCTTTTCTATTTGCTCTGTGTAATGTTCTGGTCAGAATTTCTACTCTTGTATTTTCCCCTCCTGGCTAAGTTGTTGAGCTGTATTGGCCACTGGCCCTCTACTATGGGTCCTATGTCTCTCCTTTATGATTTCAATGATCTTCAGAGTCTAAGTGCGAGGTTAGGACAGCAACACAGGCAAGAATCCACAATGAGATAAATGATGCCGTGTGTGTTTTTGTGTGCGTGTGTGTGTGTGTGTCTGTATGCATGTGTGTACTTATGTGTACCTATTAGATCTCAGTAGTAGGTTTCAGCAATCCTTTGTCCTCAATGATTTTGAATCAGACCCATATTCCTGTTAGCACTGAAGAGTCAAACATGGGAGAAACTACTAAATTTTTCTGAACAGAGTACAGCTTGTCATTTATTCTTCTCTTTCAGTGCACTGACATCTATTAAAAATTTAGTCAGCCAAACTTAGAGTTTTAAAAGGTGAGATTAGAAGAGAAAAGAATACTGTAATTCACATAGATAATATCCTGAAAACACAACTCTGCTTTCATGTAAACGAAGTTCAGAATAGAGAAATTTACAAATTTGATCATTCTGTTTCATAATCGACAGAAATGAGATTCACGTTAATTTAATGACAGCGCTACCATCTGACACTTGCAGTTTTAAAATCCCCACAGATGCCGCAGGATGTAGGCTGGGAAAGGACAAAGAAAATAGATGCATAAAATTAAAATACACCATGGCATAGTCTCTTAAACCGTGAATATGCAACTACTTCAGAGAGGGTTGTCCCAAAGTGTAATTAACAGAAAAAAAAAAAAAAAAAGATTTTCAACATTTGAAAAGACATATTTCCTAAGGCTTGGTGCTTTCTCTGAGTTTCAAAAGATGAGTTTTTAAGTGTGTCTTGGTGCAAAGAAATAGGTGCCTTTTTCATGTTATGTGTTTTCTTCTCTGTGGGAGAGCTTTAACTGTGGTCAAGTAAACAGGAGAGGAATTCACTTTCTTTATTTTTATGCTTAGTTAATACTGTTTCTAAAATGTCTAATGATGAAGAGATGAGATTTTAGTGTTGGGGCTAAGTGACCATTGGAAGCAGCACTCATTTTGATAAAAACAAATGAAATATATTCCTAATGTAAGGAAAGTGGTGAGTTGCCCAGCAGGCAAAAACAGTGGTGAAGCCATAAACATTCTTCTCCAAGTAAAGTGGATGACATAACTGGTTTCATGCAAAAGGAGCCTCAGAACATGTGTCGTGTGCCTCTGTGACTTACTCCTAAGTACAGAATGTTCAAACATAATCGAAAAATACAGCAAACAATTAATTTTAAAAACTAGTACAATAAAAGACATAACCCCCCTCAGAATGCTCCCTCTCCCTTCAAACAAATTGCCCCATCCTTCTTCCCGTACTTCGTTCTGGAAGTCCTTTTGTGTGTCTTTTGTTATGCCGTCATGGCAACCTTCTTGTCATGAGTCACCTCAAAACATCCATCTCTCATTTTGACTCTGGGGAAGAGCCCGAAGTGAGCCCCACGAAAGAGTACTTCTAGAAGTACACTGGAAACCGGCAAGAGCTATGGGATAAGCATGTTTGAAGTGAGGAGAGTATTTTGAGAGTGATTAATGATAGTGTGTTATCGACTGTAATAATTTGAATGTAAACATTCACTCTATCATTTGACCATACCATATATATTTCCAGGAAATTTCCAGAAAGTCAAGAAGAGTAGAACAATGGAGAGCCTCCGATAAGAGAACATACAGATGAGAGGACAGACAGAAATTGGTCTCTGATAAAGAGAAGCTAAATCTTCTGCTGAATGAAGAGGCAAAGAGAGAGGGGAGTGAGGGTACAGGGTGCATCTTTTGACTTTGTGTTCATTTCTCAGATGAACAGTTTAAATATCTGAAAATGAAGAGACAGAGGAAGTAAAAGAGGGATATGATATCATGGTGACAGCAAAATGTATTTTGTCAGTGCTAGCTCTTATTACCTACTTAATCAAAGGTGCATGTTTTGAGTTTTATTGTCTTTCCTGTGCTGGAGAGATAGGTACTTTTCCTCTTGCCCAGGTCATACTATTTCTTTAAGAAACTTTAATACATAAATTGTGCATGCCCAAACGTTTGAGTTGGGGATGAATTTGTTTTGCTGCACAGTTATTAAATAATTGTGGAAATGAGGGAAACGTCAATTTGACTGGAAGAAGGAAATGGAGTTGTCTTGCCATCCTGTGACCATAAAATTCATGAGACATTGATAGGATAAGCCCTGAAATTTTTGTTGTGAAAATTGTAGCTGCTTCTGTAGATCTTAGAGGAAGCTGTCAGGAGATTTAAAGAGCAGATCAGTGTGACCAGTGAGGGTCAGCTATTGCCATCCTGAAGGACAAAGCAATCTCTGGCAATTGATGTTATTTTTGTCTGATCCTAAGCCATAGCTAGTATTTCTAGTCAGAAACCCTATTACAGATGGGACAGTTTTACCCTTCCCTAACCCATTGCCTTAAAGAGTCCGAAGTCTTTAAATTACTAGCATTTATAAGATCACAGACATCTGTCTCAATCATTTCTTAGTAAGTTTTTGTGGTCCTGGAAAACTGCATTAGCTCTAAATCAAATCCATTTTCCATGATGGTAACAGCCGCTTTGGTTGGAAATTCACCAGTGAGCTCACTCCTTTATCATCTCCATATGTAATTTTAGAGCCGTCGTTTTAAGAGGATCCATTTACCTGGAATTAGTTGTCAGAATTTGAAACCTTCCATGTTAAAATGAGAGCTTTCTTATCTTCATGAGTAATGAATGATATGGCAAGCTAGTAATAATAAAGTAGATTAATATGATAACCTTAAACATTCATACAAATATCACACTTATATTTCCTTATGACTTCCATTTTTGAAACTGTGTTAGTATCAAGTCAGTAGGCAGGGCACTGTAACTGTGTACAACAAATTGGACATCTTTAGTTTCAGTGAGAAAGTCAGTTAGCAATGGCTATAATTGCCCACCCTTTTAGAGACACTCATTATTTCTTGTAAGCTAAAAATAACATAATCTAACGATTTACACTGTGACTTATTGGCTTCCTGCTAAACAAAGTAACTTGTTAATGGGCGGTTTTATTAAGAAACTAGTCAAAAACAAAGTACTGACTGTCTGCCAATGTCATTGACTTTTAAAGTCTAAGAAGAGATCTTGAGAGGTAATCTTTAGACCATACAAGACAAGAAAGGAGACAGTTATGTCTTAATAAAGCTATTGCAGGAAAGTGCCTTGAATTTAATACAGTTTCTAGTTTCCACCAAGCCATGGCATAAAGTAGGAAAATGTTCCCTGGAAAGAAACAGGTAAACGTATTTGCACTTTTGTGGGCCATATGATCTCTTGCAGTAATTCTGTCAGTGTATTATGAATGGGGTTATGGGCAATACATAAAGAAGGAGATGTGACCCTAAATCCATTTAGAAATAAACCAGACAACTGCATTTTGCCACTGAACATTTTCTGGCTAAGGCCTGGTGTAAAACAGGATGATTTTATTATTGCATATTTAATATAATGACATAGTACTTCTGAAGCTATTTAGGAAAATATTTAAATTTTCACTTTAAATGTATGAATTTTAGGGCAATGTTTAATAAATTCACTGGCTACAATATACCATTTCAACTGATCACTGAATAAAATAGAGTTCATGTTTTAAAAGACAACACCTAATCAAAAAACAAGGCAAGAAGATGAAAATGTAAAATAGATGTTCACTGGGAGATAAAGAAAATAAACGTGATGAGAATCTCGTGGAAGGACTGAACCAAACATAATGATGAATTGATGTTTGTGTTATTTGTACTATCTAACTGCTACTTCTACCCATACCTTCTGGGTTTTTTCTATTTTAAAGATAAAAGAACCAAAACATATTAGCAAACACACAGGCATAAATGAAACAACATAAAAAAATAAAAGCAGTGCAGAATTTCAGACAAGGTGATAGGAAATTAACAATGGTTATTGTTATCTTCAAATTGGTTACTCAGATAAACAAATGTAGGCATGTAAGATGGATCAAACAATTAAATATTAACTGTTCCTTTCAAGAAAGCAATAGAAATTAGTACTACAATTATCTTAGATATCTTGTGTGTATATATATATTAGTATTTTTCCCTTCTTTGTTTCTTTTCTCTTTTCCCATTACTCTTTTTATAAAATAAACATCACCCAGTGAAGGGCAATCACCCACTCACCCTCATGATACTGATTACCTTTCCCAACATTTTTTCCCAAATTTATTAAAAATATGCTACTGGAACATCGGCATCTTCAGTTCAGATTGTTTTTCAACAGAGGAAAACAGAAGAAGTGTCACCTTTCATCTATGTCCTGTGGTTCATTTAATCGATCTGTGTCATGTCAGTATAATTTTGGAAAAAACGATGCTGTTCTGGGTACTAGAAATACACCCTGGAAGAAGAGGGCAATATCCTCAGTCTCAAGGAGTTTGCAACCCATAGGTGGATGAATGAATAAGCTGATTTCAGAGGGCCATGGTGCTAAGAGACTGTAAATGTGATGTAACTGACAGAGATCAAAAGAAGGCCTTATGGGAAGGGCCGGTTAAATGCTTTGATGTGACATTTGCAGAAGGCTTCATCAGGAAAGGTGGAATAGAGTTAAGATCTGGATTACAAGAATGTGATGATTTTACTAAAATCCAGATCCAGAGCTTTCCAGGCAGAGCAAATGACAATTACAAAGTGTACTTGCTGGGAATGGGCAAAAATATGTTCCAGGAATTGAAATAAGACTCTGGATCAATCCTAATGCATATAGAAGTGAGTGTTATGGGCATAGGTCAAAGTGTTAGCAAGGGACAGATCATACAGATTTTTGTAAACTACGGCTAAGAGTTTAAGTGCCATGGAAGCATTTGGGAACTGTCGGAGGAATAGTCACTTAATCTCTTTTATGTTTTATAAAAAGCACTCTGGCTATCATGGGAAGAATGAAATAAAGAAGAGCGGGGAAGACTGTGGAGAAAGATATCAGGAGATACAGTAGTCCAAGCAAGAGGTTCCTTTTTGCTTATTCTTCCATGACTTCTTTATGTTACCAGTTATCTTGATGTTTTTGTTTCTTTGTATTTTTCCAAGAGTAGTCTTAATCAATTCTTCATAAAATAAAATAAAATTATAGGGTAAGATGCTCCTTAATCCAGCCTTCCAGATGAAAACAGTGGGGGAGATTCTGAGTTTATTTTCACATATATGTTCTATATTTTTTCTCTCAAATTTTTACTGTTATTAGTATACATTGCAGTGCATAACGATTCCATCCACCCTGGGTCTTGGTACCTGTACATAATGCATCTGGCCGCCTTTTACATCTCTTTCACCTCCTCTTTGGTGCTTCCTTGTTTTCTCCTTGGTAGAAGGGTCTTATTGTCGTCTGCCCCTTCCTCTGTTCCCATAATGGTACAGGTTTCTCACTGTCTGGCACTTCCATTGCTTTTACTCTGTCTTCTGCTCATAACATCAAAATCACTTGAAGCTCTTGTGCTTGGAAGGTGTCCCTGGTCATCACGGGGAAGCCGCAGTCACCCAGATGCTCTCTCAGGACCCGGAGGAGCTTCGTTCTGCGATTACCTCTCTGAGCACTGACAGCAGCCTGTGTTATTGTGGGTTTCTAAGTCTATCAAGCACAGTGCATCCTATGGGGTGACCCTTGTCCCAGCTCTCTTCTGTGTCCCTGGGGACCCTTAGGGCAGTATCTCTGCAAATGTTCTGTAACAACGTGCAGCTCAGCTTTTCTTAGGTTTGGCTAATAGATATTTCCTGGATTCTTTGTCTAACTTAGGTCTGTTCTTTCCTCTTTCCTCCCTCAGTGCATGAATAGTTTTCTGCTAAGATATTTTCAGATTTTTTCCATATACTTGAAATATTCTATGTACTTTCCAACCAAGATTAAGATTAAATGCTAATTTAGGAAAATATGCAGACATAATTTTCACCCCTGCTTGTTTCTGTGTCACTCATAGTGCTTTTCTACTGTGCTGTTTTTCCTCTTGCCTTTGCATTTACTAGCTTTTATCTGTTTCCCGGGGATTTAGGCTAAGAAATTAGTTAGCAATTAGGCATTAGATTTGAGCCTGCACCTATTAGAAAAGGCCATATATATATATATATGGCACATGTTTGCACCATATAATGATTCCATTGTAGAGAATTTGTATATGTACATAAAACATTTCAATTCTTTTTTTCTCTCTTCCTTCCACCCCCCTTATTTTGTCAGCACCAGATCCTAAAATGTGCACCGTGATCAACAGGATTTCAGTTATGAAATAATAAACTCTTCATTAAGGTCAGGGTTTGGGGCTGTCTGATTTTGTAATTAGAGTAACTAATGACTAAGAGTAGGGTCTTATTTTCTGCTTTTCCTATTTCCAGTTCTTATTAATCATGTCTCTCAGTAAGATACATAATCTCCCTCTCTCTCTCTCTCTCTGTCTCTCTCTCTCTGTCTCTCTCTGTCTTTCTCTCTGTCTCTCTCTCTTATCTCAGTCAGCCTCTGGGGTTTCAGAGATGCTCTTTCCCTCAACCAAGCTTTCTGAGATCCATCAGCTGGAAATGGACCAAGCGACAGTTGGAAGCTGTACTTTCGGATGGAAATTTTATATGGAAACCACTTTACCGATGCATAAAGCAACTTTTTAATTTCAACTTTATATGCATACAACAGTGAAAGCAAATTGTCAGGATTTCTTTCTGTGCTCAACATTGATGTCTGCTTGCTTTTGTATATAAAAATGCAGTAAATACTATATTGCAAGATAGATGTGTTTTTGAATTACAAAAATATCTACTTCGCTGTTAATGTAACCTGGGATCTCCCCTGGGCTAATGTATGATCAGATATGCCCTTTCAGATAAGGTGTGTCATTAAGCCACAATGCAGGTCTCCTTGCTAAATAAGACTGTGTGTTAACCTGTTTTAGAAATTCACTGGTGAATTTAGAAAATGTTCACAATTAGTGTCTTTAATATTTTTTCTTGATTTTTATAGCTGCATAATCTACATCATCTACTTATGAGTCCCCACAATTTCTTTCTGTCTTTCATTTTTTCCTGAAACTTAATTTCAAAGAAGTCTCAGGAATATGGCTCAACTCTGGACTAAGGAGAAATGGATCTGGTGATTGTGTAGTTGGCGTTTCCATTTCCGCCTAATTTCTGGTCTTTATGATCTTTTGCACTGCGTATAAACTTTCAAGTAATCTCTTTTATTCACCATGGTTCCAAGTAGAATATGCCTTACCCTCCGTGGTGCTTCCAGAGCCAAATGTTTGTATCTCAGTTACGGTAAAGTGAACCTTGGAATTGCTTTCTCTTCCATTGAAGTTAGAGGCAAGGAGGATGCCTCATTCACATAACATTGTATTATTATTATTAGGAGCAAAGTGTGATTATTCTTTATGTGATTAAAATTTTACAAAAGCATCTAAAGTATTCTAATATTATTACAGTCTTATGTAAGCCTACTTTAAGTTTACAATTTGCTTATGCCTTAGGTCACTCACGAGTGTAGTAATCGTGAGTGTAGTACCTACAGAGGTAGAACACAAATTAAAAACAAACATCAAGCAAACCAAAAATTTTAAAGTTCTTTTATTTCCAGCATAAACACCCATGTTAGTTTATAGGAATCCAAGTTGACAGCCACAAACTCTGAGACTACCAGTAGGGGTTGGGAGTAAGACACATTATTTGACATCTCAACATCTAGCTTTCTGAGGATTTTATTGCAATTTTCTTGCATATAGTGCTTCATATGTGAATGTCATGTAGTTCATTCTCTGAAAAACTCACACCAGTAGATCTTCGGCACAATAAAGCTTGGTAATAGTGTTTTACTTTTTAGGCTTATTATTTAAAAAGATGGATGGATATATGTTGTACATGGCAAAGAAATAATTATTTGTAAGACTTTCTTCTCTCTAAAGAGGCCGAATCTGGAAGGTGTGGTAGTGTACACTTGTAGTGCAAACACTCAGGAAGCTGAGGCAGGAAGGCTGGCTAATGTTTGAGGCCAGCATATGCTACACAGCAAGTTCACAACCACTCTAAACTGCCCAGTGAGACCCTGTCTCAAAAAATATTTCTTAAAAAAAAATTAGGGAAATTAGACAAATCTAAAGGACCTTTTTATTGTTGTTTAAGATGTTGATAACTGTAATGCTGTATGATAGAGAAGTAGGAGAGATTGAAATGAACTACAATAGCAATAGCATCTTACTAGACCAAGGATGGAAGGAAGCTGTGGTCAGGCACTTCTGAGCATAAATGCAGACAATTTAGGGAATAGGGAAATAAACAGGAACAATCCTTTCCTTTGTCTTCTCAAGACAATGCCAGGGAACACAGTGTGACTTCCAGCACGCTTAGAGCTGCATTAGGGCTGAGAGCAGAGCACGGAGAAGGGAAATTTCACCATTCAGTGTACACAAAGGGAAAGGAAAGGCAGAAGTGTCCTCATTTCAGGTATGATGCACAGAATAAGTTAAAAAGTAAATGTACTCGCTTACCTAGGGAATATTTAAGTGTGCCTCTAAACCCCAAACGTAAGGCATTTCTGAATAGGCTAAGTACACAAAATATAGGAACATTACTTACAGTAATTATCACTTACACTCTGGGAAAAGCTATTGTTACTTAAAGAGATCATTGTAACCCAGGTATCTAACATAATTTTTGAGTTTCTGTGTTTATTTATTTGGTAGTGGGAATCGAACTCATGACCTTGCACGTGTTAGGCAGGTGCTTATGTTGCTGAGCTATATCACCAGCCCATAACATAACTTTTTAAATGTAGTTTTAAATTTACAGAAGAGTTGCAAGTATGTAAGTGTTTCCTGAAATCACACATCTGGTTTCTATAGTTTTCCTGTGGTACATCTATCACAACTAATAAACTGATATCAATGCATTATCTTTAGCTGAAGTCCACACACTGGGATTTCCAGGTTTTTCCCAACATCTTTCATCTGTTCCAGGGTCCCATCCAGAATCCTTTATTACAATTACTGCTTATTACATTGTAGGATCTTCTAGACTGTAGCAATTTCTCAGATTTTCTGTACTTTACAAACCCTGGAAAGTTTTCTTTGGTTACTAATTTTATAGAAACATCTTCCATCTGGATTTGTCTGGTGTTATCATCATGGCTAGACAGACAGAATGTTTCTTGGGAAAATAAAAGCAGAAGTAAAGCTCTGTTTTTTGTTTTTTTGGGGTTTTTTTGGTATCAGAAATCGAACTCAGGACCTTGTGCTTTCCAGGCAGGCGCTTGCACCACGGAGCTACATCCCCAGTACCTAAAGCTCTGTTTCATTGCATCATATCAAAGACATTACTATGAACACATTCTTATCATTGGAGATTAATATATGTATATTTTTAACATATATATATAGCAATTAGTATACATATATATCAAAGAATAACTTTCTGTGATGGTGTTGACCATGATTATTTCTGTGAGGTCGCATTTTCTGGGTTTCTTGATTGTAAAGTTACTATTTTAACTTTTTGTATTTCCTTTTTTGTGATACTGGGGATTGAACTCAGGGTCTTTGCCCGCTAGGCAAGTACTCTACCACTGAGCTATACCCCTAGCCCTAACTTTATTTTCATATGGTATTCTTTAGAAAAAAGTCACTGTGCACATCCCACACTTAAAAGAGCAATATTAAATCTCCTTGATAGAGAAATATTTTGGTAAATGAGTCATATTTTGTATGAATTATTTTGAATTCTAACAGTATGTTTTTAATACCTTTGAAGAGTTTTGTTTTCTAAACTTAATGTAATTCACATTACCAAAAGTCGTGTATTTTAATAATAAAAATACAATGGCTGGGCCTGGGGATTTAGCTCAGCGGCATGGCGCCTGCCTGGCAAGCTCAAGGTCATGAGTTCAATTCTCGGTACCAAAAAAAAAAAAAAAACCTATCTTAAAAATAAGATGGCTTACTATGCTTTCTTACAATAAATACAAGAATAATTTTAGATTTTTTTCATATTATTTACCAATATTGGACAAATATATTTTAATTCAAATATATATCTATGTCCAGAATATTTCTTTGATGCAGTCTTATTTCTTCTGAAAATAAACCATCGTTTTAATAAAAGCTAACCTTGGTGAATAGGTTCCAGACATGCCTTTGAAGTTTTCAGCGGTGTGGTCCTAAGTCATTTCTCTTTGATAATCTCACTTTTGTCAGCTTATTCTCAGGAACAGCTTCCAATTTCTCTTTTTCTTTTATTGGTATATCTTGACTCAATGCAGTGAACAATAGAGTGAGAAAGAAAGTAGGTGACCTTTCTGATGGACACTCACCTGATACAGAGATGTGGCTGTAACCCTTGACACCTGGTACTGGCGCCTCAGAATCCTTAATGCTCTTGACGGAAACTCTGGTATTCATCAATTTTGAAGAAATTGAATTCAAACCTACAGTGACAGGTGAAAAACCAAGTCATTACCTCTAGTAGAAAAAAATATTTCCCCAAGAATAAAAAATGACCTTTCATTAAGCCTTAAGAAAACCTCTGGATTTTAAAAGAATATCATCTAAACAAAAGTTGTATTTTTCTATCATGAAGAAATGCATATACAAAACCTCATTCATTTTAAGCTTTAAGACAGGCCAATCACTGAAGTTCAGGTCTATGTGTGACTATGGCAGAAGGCAAATGAAAATTATACAAATGCCATGAGTTAATAGGTTGTTTTAGCTGAAATGGATTTCATGCTGCCTTGTGTAGAGGAAGTATTTTTGAGAAAATTTTTGAGACCTAATAACCAATAATGACAATAAAGTAAGTGGTTTCTTTGTCAATTTATTACTCACATATTATAGTGGTATGCTAACAACAAAAATAAATATAAATATTTTTAATCATCCTGTAGTTTCTGTCACAATAAAATTGACTTTTCTTGAGTCTGTAGGAGTGTCAGATATTCATGAGAGTAAATACAGATGATGTCGCTTGTCTTGCAGTGACCACCTTGACTTCAGAAGTGAGAAAGGAAGATGCAGACATGTTTGCTGCTGGAAGTAACCTGTCCTTGTTCTTATGGGAGAGCTGAAGGAGGTAGGGAGATCTCCCTGACTCTGCAGAAGCGTAAATACACTGCTGATTGGTTATTCCTGGAAGCCTGCTTAGAATAGGAGTAAGGTGCTATAAATTCATCATTTCTTTTTAGCTAAATCAAAACTCTGACTCTATTTGCTTCTCCCTGACACACAGAGCTGAGCATTCACAGATCCTGGATCTGAAGGAGATTCAACAGCTCACCTCAGCGCTGACATCCCTTCCATGTAAATTTAAGCTAGATTTGGAAGCTGGACTGGCTCAGTCCTTGTGAGTGTTGTGGATACAGCAGTGGTGGAGGCTCCGTGCCGAGGTGGGAACAATGGGAAATGACACGAGCTCTCCAGTTTATTCCCCATGGCACTGACACACTGAGGGGACCTGAACTCCGGGTGTGTATCAAAGATAGTGCTACGAAAACTTGCTCCATCCCCATGTCTGCTTCGGTATTAATTCACGTCTTCCAATTCACATTCTGTATCATATTATTTAGTGGCATTGCCTCCTTAGCACCGAAGTTGTGTTCATGCCATAAGTGTTAGCTATACTCTTCATTTGTCTTTGGCTACACCAGGTGTAATAAGTTGCTGTACTTGCATTTCCCAGGCAGTGCTGTCATTTGCCTTTGAACGAGTTAGGGCTAAGGAAGGCGTAGATAGGAAGAGAAGAAAAAAATGGAGAAGGCAGACTGTTTTCTCTCCCACCCCTCCTCTGTGTCAGGTCCAGCATGTTGGAATCCCATGTGTCTCTCACTCTTTCAGAATATGCTCACATACTTGTAGTGTCTGCTTGGTAATTCTGGCCCCTGACTTGGGCTAAACTTCTTCATTTTATCTTTCTAACTAATATTGGTTGTGACTTCCCCCTATTGATGTTTTTGGCTTCTACATCATCAAATTAAAATTTTGCATTAAAGTCTTCCAGTTGAGCATACTTCCTCATTAGTAAATAGTGATTGTAAATATATTTATCACAAGTACATGCTGATGATTTACTTAACTAGACTCGTGTTAATGTATTAACTCATAGCTCATATGGATCAGTCCTGTTACAAACACCTAGCTAATATCTCACTGTGTGGTTAGACAAAATTCAATATTGACCTCAGAGTATCTTTCAGTTGGTGAGGATTTTTTACTGTAACATCTAGCTCAGAGCTCCATCTTCTGAATTATTTAAGCTTATTAATTTTCTCTCCACTGAGCAAGTGCTATTTGTATATGTACCAGTGACTCAGAAGTCCCAAAATTATATGCAAACAATTAAAGAAGACACAAAATATTGGGAAAGTAACATATACAAACTCTTCAACCCCAGTTTCATTATGCTTCTCTCAAGCAGTCTCTCTCTCTTGTTTTCTTTTTCTAACTGCTTCTCCTTGTCCTCGCTAGCTTTAAGAAATTTTTCCATGTTTTCTTCAATTGGCTTGGTATCTCATTCATTCCTCTTTTTTCTAAATAATTCAAATTTAAAAGTCAGTTGCACAATTACTTCTGTACCCATGTCTCAAACATAATGTTCAGTGAGCAAAAACCAAATCATTTCACAGAATTTATACACACAACTAAGCATTTTTGTTTACAAAAATCTCTTTACAGGGCTGGGGATTTAGCTCAGCGGCAAAGCACCTGCCTGGCAAGCTCAAGGTCATGAGTTCGGTTCCCAGTACCGGAAAAAAAAACAAAAAAAAAAACCCAAAAAACAAAAACAAAAATCTCTTTACTTTCAGGTCACATAAATCAAATTTTTGCCTTCATTTTTCATTCTCTTTCTTCAAATCCCTGGGTTTCTCTTCAGTTTGAGTCACATGTCTCTTATAGTCATTTTGTTTCATGATTTGCTTCTCTTTTTAAAATTCTATGCCCATCAAGAGCCTATAGCTTCTATTTTGCCTAATTCTACCCCAGTGACATAGTTAGGGGAGGAGTTCTTGTAAAAATATGTCTCAAGACTATCCTCTCCCGTTGTCTGAAGTTTTGAGTCTAATATATTGTAGTGGTTGACTGATTGTGTCAACTTGAGAAGTTTAGAAGTGTAACTAAACTTGGCTCAGCAATTGGTTAAGCAATTCTACACTCTAGGGTGTACAGGAGCCACCCTAGGGTAGATTATCACCTAGATGATATAAAGGCAAACAAGGAAGGACAGAGGGGCTTCCATCCTTCGGAGGAGCTCAAACTTTGCCTTCAGCTTGAATGTAGTCTCCTGGCTTCTAGGGCAGACTCCTTGGCTTCCTCCTTGGATCCTTTAGCCTTCCAGCATAGCCTCTTCAGCTTCTGTTGCAGATTCATCAGCCTCTTAATATGGACTTGCATGGGACACTGCCGTGAATTTCAGACCCTGGAGTAAATCCTATGGTTTCCAGTGTGCAAACACCCTCTGCACACTTCTTCATCCAACTCTTTCGCTGATCATTGTAAGCCAATTTTGTAATTTCTTATACATTTCTGTATCTTGTGTTATACCTGTTTCTCTAGTAAGACCCTGACTAATGCATATATTAATTGTTTAGTATTGAATAACTACTTACCCTAACTCAACAGTGATTCAAACTATAAACTTTACTTCCTTGTGGCTTCCGTGGTTAAGAAATCTAGGTCCAGCTTAGCAATTTCTCCCATTTAAGGAGCTTTTTAAAATCTGCAATCATTTCAAGGCTCAATGGAATGAAGATTTACTTTGAGTTCATACCACTGGGTGGCTGTGGAAAGGATGCAGTTCCTTAGGGAACTTTGGACAGAAGCTTCCACATCCTCCTGGTTGCCAGCTGAAGGTTGTCTTTATATCACTTCTTGACACTTGAGTCTCACCAGAGTGCAGTGCACAGTGCAGAAGGTCACCTTCTCAGAAGGAGCAAGTGAGGAGAGACCAAGACAGAATACGAAGCAAAGGAAACTTGCAGTCTTTTATATCCTACTTTCAAAAGCGATAGCTGCTTAGTTTTGCTACACTATGCATTAGAAGTAAGTCAGTCCCACACTGAAGGGGGGGGTCGAGGTAAATATGAGGAGGCTGGGATCATCAGCACGATCAGAAGTTGCCTGCCAGATGGAATTTACAATTAACAGGAAAGTACAAAGCGATTATGACAGAACTGTGCCAGAATTCCACGCAGGAATTTGAAGCATCGGAAAGGTCTCTCCCTCTCTCACTGTGTGGAGAAAAACTGAAATGTGGTTCAAGTGAAGTTTCAGTTCATGCTTGAAACATTTTTGTAGTTTGTATATTATATATCTATATCTATATATCTATATGTGTATATTGTTTTATAAAAACAAAGACTATCTGGATGATGATAGAAAGAACCATGTTGTCTTGCTCTTGGGCATTCACTTACCTTATTCACTAGATCTGGCACAGCATAACTTTTGGCTCTTCTACAAATCAAAATGACCACAAAAAGTAAACTTTTGAATGGATTCAGAACTTTGAGGGATCCACAGTAGCTCAACTACAAACACTCACAGACAAGGACTTCTAGAACTGTTTAGGAAGGTGGAAAGAATCATGGGGCACGTGGTTTTGAACTTAGAGGGTGTTACTTGGGAGATGTGTGGCAGTGTGTCTTTTACTGTAATGAACTCTTTTAAATCTGAATATTCACCACATTTGTCATCATACTTCATGTTCTGTTTCCTCAAATGATTCAACATGGCCCATCACCAACCATGACCTTGAATAATGGAGGATGTGGTTAAGGAGCCTGGCTCCACAGCTACAGGAGGACATATACATTAGAGGAGATGTACACCTTGGTAACTTGTCAGAAAAGAAGTAGACAGATTGAAGAGTAAATTAAAAAAAAGAAAAATGAGGTAGGAAATAAGAAATAAATTAAGACTTCCAAGATTCTGGTTTGCATCTTTTATGATTCCTGTACCATTGCTATGGTTTGTGTCTAGATGTCCCCTCAAAGCCTCCTTTGGACATAGGGTTTTTTCAGGGGTCACTGAATCTAGAGTGCATAATGCTGTGATTAAGGGCACATGATTAATAAATCAATCTGCTGATCAGTTTGGCATAGTTCTGGCTAGGATTAAGGGCGTGCGTACTACACCCACTCTAGGGCGGGTACCCTGCATGCGATATAAGGGGCAGAGAGTTTTGTTTTCCTCACTCCTTGCTTTTTCTATCTCCTACTGGCAAGACCTGTTGCATTGCTTTGTAGAGTTAGCATTGCTTTTTTAACCAATATTGTATTTCTCATTTATTTTAGAATTAGTTTTTAAATGAGAGTTAATTCACATTTTAACCTCTTTGACATTTGCCTGCCATGCCACCCTGCCTGAAAGCCAGATGATTATGGACCAAATCCTCCACAAACTATGAGTTAAATAAACCCTTCCTCCTTTAACATTGGGTGTTGAGAATTTTGTCCCAGAAATGAGAGAAAAGTAACTATGATAACCATTAATCAAACTATTTTTGAAAAAAAGATATAAATTTGGGACTGGAGTGGCAAAATGCACTATATTTTTGAAAGTTTTGAAATATCCCTAAGACATTCAGGTTGAGGTAGACATAACCTGACATATAGATATTGGACTTGGAAGAAGTACATTAGAGAGAGGTGGTGGCCAAGATTATGGTGGCCAAGTTCACATAGGTAGGTCCAGAAATACTACCATACAATACTGTTGCCAGAGAAAATTAAGTTCATTTCTGTTCAAATCTAACCTTTGTTACAAACTTGCATTTTATGACAGTATTGTTATAGGCAGCTGAATTAGATAGAAATATTATAGGCAGTCAGATACAGCCAGGTCCTTGAAGGGGCCAATATGGAAGACAAGATACCTTACAAATGGAGAGGTGGTACTTGCTTTGGGCCAGATCTCAAGACCAAAGACTAAACAAATACACCCACATACCTCCCTAGGGATGGACATCAAGGACTGATATTCTAAGTAGGTAGTATCACCTTGAAGAATCTTTGACCCAACCCCTTACAGGAAAAGCCCCTGTTTTCTGTTCATGCCCACTTGCTACGTGACCCACTTCCCCATTTGATCCCAATTTAATCAATTTTACCTGAACAGTTCTTATTGGCTGACCATAGTTTTGTCCATTTTTCCCCTACCTTGGACCCACCTCACCTCGTGGTTTTGCTCTAGAACAGTCTCTAGAAAAGGCAGAGTCTTGGGGTAACCCTCTCAGGCCCCCCTTTTGTCCCTCTCTTGCATAGAAGCTTTCTTTCTGTCAGTAAATACATTCTGCTCTTAATCTCCGTTGTTCCTAAAATTCATTCTTTGACTTTAGAGAACATGAA
>NW_004955488.1:1424660-1437299 GCF_000276665.1 Chinchilla lanigera | reverse complement strand
CCCAGAGTTTTTATTTTAGAACAACTGTATCAAGTCCCATTTTGAAACAGCACAAGTCTCTGAAGTAAGCTAATATGATAAAATAATCCGTGGAAGGTGTTAATGAATGATAATGAAGTCAGTGACACTCCCACTTAGGTATTCTATTTGCATTGCAAAAAGAGCATCTTACAGACATAAGGTCTTAGAAAGGAAAGCAATAATTAAGAGGGAGGTCAGACTAGTGGGAGAGGGTGAGGAATACTCTGCTATCTGCAGTCCTCTGCTCCATGCAGCTTTCAGTTCTCACACCTGGGTCTCTCAGGAGAGAACCCTTCTCCAAATCCTTCTACATTGGACACGCATCTCACAGTGTCTCAAATGCAAGAGAAAGACACATTTGTTTATTCCTATCTGCATGTCAATAGCAATGGTCAGAGACTTTTGATTACCTTTTAAATAAATAACAATAAAGTCATATAATAACAGTAAAGTGTCCTGAGATAATTCTCCAAATATTTTCAATTCATTCAGGATCTGTCATCACCTTTTATAGCTAAGATCGCTGTGACATAAAATAGGTATCTATCTACTACGCTATAAACTAACCTGACATGCTGAATAGTGTTGAGCTCTTTAAGCTTAGATTTTATTTTCCTGGCAGGCAGAGCGTTTATCCTGAATGTAGCTCTCAATCCTTGAAGCATCAGAGGTATCATTTCTGTGAATAATAAAAGCTGTATTTGAGTCCTTATTCTGCCTACAGATATGCAACAGAGGCCTCCTTCTATGTACAACATCACACAAAATACGCTGTCTTTCCTTCTTTCCTTCATATTTTAAGAACTTTCATCAGACAAATAAGTAGGCAATGAAAGTACTCAGATAAAACACTGATTTCCCTTCATTTATGGAAGGGCAAAGCAAAATTTCAGATAAAACAATAAAAACATTTTTACCAAATGAATTCATTTCTGTGTATTATTTAAGGCTAGGATTAATATGTTCTTGAGTTAGCATTGTTTATTTAAGCAATATTGTATTCCTCATTATTTACTTTAGAATTAGTTTTTAAATGAGGGTTAATTCACATTTAAATTTTTTTGACATTCCCCGCATCTCTACTTAAGCTAAAATGTGTTGGCTTACACCAATTGACATTGATAGTTGACTTTTAAGAAAATTTTAGTTGTACATGTTGGTAGTAAATGATTCATCTATCTCTTGGACTCATATATATATATATATATATATATATATATATATATATAACATATATTTGTGGTACACACTATAATGACCATGTTCCTTGTATGGACTTGTACATACACTCAACATATCACAATCCTCCCACCTTGTTAAGTCTCCTTTCCTCTCCTACCTCCCTCCTCCTGCCATCCCTTAGTTCACTTTCCATATTCTGCAAAGGTGACTTTTGACCCCTTCTCTCTGTCTTATTATGACTGTAGTGATTGCAGTGAGAGTCAACCACAACATTCATCACATCAAAGCTAATCACAAACATGAAGTAAGAAAAATTCTTTCTCCTTGAAGTTTTGAAACACCATGCAGAGAAAAACTAAATAGATGTGACTAAGAGAAAGGGTAAAATATTAAAAACAAATAAGGTATATTAAAGAAATTTGTTTTCTTTAAATCGATGTCACACCTTTTCAAAATTCCCTTTAGTTCTTTTTTTATTTTAAAGAAACAAAAAAGGTGATATAGAATTTCAAAACAAGATAGGAAATTAAAGATGGTTATTATATTGCATATTGCTATCTTCAAAGCAGTTGCTCAGATTCAAATGAAATTCACTTTGTTTATAAGAATTTATGAATTAAACTAATATTGTCAAATAGTAACAAAGAACACTTTGATGTCCTGGCATCAGACTTACTTTAAGAAACCATTTCTACTTATTCACAATTTAAGTGGATATTTGATGATACTTATAGTTGAGGAATTATAAGACAGGTTAATTATATTCATTGTAACAATCTGCTTTTGTCTTTAGTCTTTGTAAAAGTGTGTGTGTGTGTGTGTGTGTGTGTGTACATATGTTTTCATATTAGGGGCAAGCATATTTTCAGGAAGGAACACAAACTATTTACATACCTTCTTTCACAGATTAGTTTTTGAAAGAATGTCCATCATTAAAACAAGTAAATATTGAGTGATGGAATAATAGAAAATAGAAGAAAACTGCTGAATCTCACAAATAATACCATTTTTATTAAATTATTTATGAATATATTTTGGGGACACTAGGTGTTTCCCATAATACCAAGTCAAGTTATCTGAACCAACCTTCCCACTGAAAGCTTTGCAAAATCTGTACAGAATGATGCAGAGCTTCACCATACAAAATGGTAGGAGTTCAGTAATGGTTCTTATACTGTGCATTGCTGTCAGATCAGTTATTCTAATTACCAAATTCAAGTGTGTAAAATTGGTCAAGACAAAAGAAAATTTTTATTGTTTTTTACTTGTTACTGTCTTTGATTGTTTGATCAATCTTACATTCTTATGTCTAATGGACTGAGCAGCTTTGTTGAATTTAATAACATGTAATATAGCAACTGTTGTAAATTCCTATCATTTTGTTTTGAGGTCATGTATCATTTTTGTTGTTTTTGTGTTGTTTGGAGTTTGTCTCCAACTGTTTTGTCAGTTTTTAATTTTTAAAATAAAAAATATCTGTAGAGAATATAAGTTTGCAAGTGACTTCTTATGGCACTGAAGATTTTGAAGGGAAGGAAGCAATTACTAGAATACAACTGAAGGAAAACCTGGGAAAAAGAGGACTGTGGATTATGGAAATTTTTAACACTTTTAATGTCAGATATGTGAAATAAAGTATATAAAACAAAACTCGGACTCTAAGCAAATGGTAGAAGCTAGCAGAGAATGTCTCACGATAAATTATGATCTGAATGAACGACTGTCAGCCAGGTGTGGTGTACAACTCTTGTCATCCCAGCACTCTAGAGGCTGAGGCAGGACTACCATTGCCAAGGCCAACCTGGGCTACATAGTGAATTCACAGCCAGGTTAGAATATATAGTGAGATCCTAACTCAAATAAACAGAAGCAAAAGCAAAAGAATAAATCAAGTTCAAGGCCAGCCTGGGCTACAGAGCAAGGGCCAAACCAGCCTGGCCTACACAGTGAGACTCTCTCAAGAAATAAATTTAAAAATGAAAAAGTAATACAACTATGAAGCAAACATATACTAGAAAGGAATTAACATTTTGAAGAATTATAGCTTAGTTTTAAAAGCATGGGTCTTTCTTGCAGTCACACTTGGGGACTGAAGTATGGATCCTTTGCTTCATATTCATTTAGTAAATAAAACAGTGATCTCTAAGGGAGAGTAAACCTGTGTACCCCAGGCAAAAAAGAAAGTCCTCAGGAAAAGAGCAGCCTGTGTTTGCCTAATCCTGTGCACCCCTTGCTTTCGATGGGAACACTTGCTGACAATTCAGAGCCTTTCATGTCTCCTCACTCTCCTACTTCAACGAATCTGAGGTTCATTACCTTCGATTCACCTAATGGATACCACCTGTGAAAATCACATTAGATCCTATAAAAATGTGCTAAAATATCTCAGTTTCTGCTGTTCCAACACTGAGTCCTCCCATTAATGGTGTTACTTTGCCATCACACTCTTGAGGCCTGGGGAAAAGAGACAGATGCTATTAATAAATATATTGACTGTCTTGAAAATACTTTGAAAATATTTTGAGCAAATAAATATACACATCCAAGATATAAGCCCTCTGACATGACACATTGAAATTTCCCTGAGTAGCACCCTTTATTTTTTTATACTGAAAAATTTGACCTGAAACTTCCATTCATAGTGTTCATCTTCTTGTCCTTTTCTACTCACTGTTCTACTTAGCACTAATTTTCATTGCGGGGTTTTCTCAAATCTATATTGGCCACATATTTTCATGTTTGTTTATTCTCTATAGTTTATCATAACCATATTCAACTTCCTCTTGACAAATGACGGAATATTCTTCCAAAAGATTTTGATATCAACTTATACCAGGGTCCTACCCAAGGTCATATCTATGATATTCTGATCGAGGCAGGAGAATGTATAGAATGTTCTGGAAGACCAGCAAGTAAGCCAGGGCAGATAGAGGACAGGGAATAAAGGAGGAAGTATCAGGAAATGAGTTCAGGTAATCAGAGTTAAGAGGTTCTTGTAAGTTAAACTCTTTGCAATATTATCCATTTATTTTGTGACTAATAGCAAGTAGTTTAAGTTTGATAAACCAAGGTTTATTCTGTCAGTGTGGATAATAGCTATTTACTTCACTATCATGTGAAGATTAAGTAAGAAAATGCATATTAAATTCTTTCCCTAGGGACTTTCTCACAAATCTGGGTGCTTTCTAGGAACAAACAGATTTTTGCACTTATGGATCTTAAATTCAAATAAGTAAAATATAAAATAAATACATAAATAATAATTATGACAGTATTGTAGAAATTATGAAATAAGTAAGTGCTAAGGAGGATAATAAATGAAATGCATATGAGTAGTATATTTGACCAGTAATTTCAATCTAACTTCTCTTCCAAGTTCTGCTGTAGTGAAGTCCTCCTTGACAATTCTGTATAAAACTGTAAAATTATTAACTGCTTTCCTCCTCTGACAGTACTTCCTACATTCTAGCTTCCCTTTCTATGCTTATTTTTGTCACAGATGTTTTAGTTAAGTGAGCTGTCTTTTGCATTCTATAACACATACTATCCACACATATTTGCTCTACTTTCTCCCTAATGCCTCATTTATTCTATAATGAATGAAGAAAGGACAACAGGAGTGAAGAGAAGACTAGAGCAAAGCCTATAAGGCCGGAGAATGTGTAGAATGTTCTGGAAGACCAGCCAGCAAACCAGGGCAGCCAGAGGACAGGGAATAATGGAGTAAATATCATGAAATGAGGTCAGGGAGATAGAGGTAGTGTTGCAGGGTGGGACTGATTGCCAAGTATTTTTGCAGGTCATAATTAGATCATAGCTTTTACTTAAGAGAGATGAAAAGTCTCTGGAATGCTGCAAGCAAGGAAGGGCACTGTCGTTTTATTTGAACTGCATCATTCTGGGAGAAGTATGGAGAATAGATCAGATGAGACAAAGGTGGAAACACAGGAGTTAGCAGTTCTACAATAATTCAGGCCAAAAGTGGAGTCAGGAGGTAACGATGGTATTTGGGAGAATTGGTAAATTTTATAAAACATTCAGTGTAGGCTGACCAAGACAGAAATCTAGGATCACTCCAGTGGTATTGACTTGATGAACTAGAAATTAAATTATTATAAATGGGAAGAGAGAAATCTCACCTGCATGTGTCATTGGCAATGTTATTGAATTCCCTATAGAGCTACTGAATACTAAGCTGAATACATGACTTCACTTGTGAGAGAGCTGAAAGGAATCATCACGTGAATACAGTGGGTACTCAGGAGACTTTCTAAGGTGTCTGGAGGGTCGGTGTAGATATGCTAGTAAAATGCTGAGCCCTCGTGTGAGTCCGTGTTCAGTAATCTTGACAGAGCCACTAACAAATGCTGCAGATCAGTACAAAACAGTGTATTCACTCCTTATGTGGAACAAGCTACCTTACTAATCACATCTTTAAGAGACAGAAAAGCTTTTATATTTTTTACTTTATTTATCTGAAGTAGGAGTGGTGATGTGAGCTATTATGTATCATGCATTTGGAAGAAGAAGGATAGGAAAGGAGTAAAGGAAAGAAGTGTCTAGCTAGCCAAGTATATTTCTTTTAAAATAAATTCCTGGAAGCACCTTCCAGAGATTGCTGTGGCTTCTTAAAGGATAGGTGCAAGAGGGTCAGGAAACGTATTCCAGGTTTCCATAGGCTACAACCTAGGTCCATGTAATAAGTACTATGGACTTTGGGACCCTATAGTCTTTGTCTAAACTAGTAAACTCTGCCAATATACCTGGAAATAGAATAAATGATAGATAAGTGAATGGATGTGACTCTGCTTTAATAAACTACAAAAATAAGCAGTCTGATTTGGCCTGTGGGTTATATTCTGCTGACACCTGCTGACAGGAGCAGAACAAATGGGCAAAGGTGCTTTGTGGAGCGGGGTAGCTATTTTGCGGTGTATGTTTCAGGCGGCTACTATGAAGGCAGACTGATGATCTCAGTAAGTTCTAGTGGAAGAAGTCCTAGATGATAGAAAATGCAGGTTGACGTTCACTCTACCGTTTAATAACAGTGTAACCTTGGGCAAGTCACTTAACCTCCCTACGGCAGGTTTTCTCATCTACAAAACAGATAATAGAACCTTTCTACCTGCCTCTTAACTATTGATTTGGAGAATTAAATGAAGTAACGTGAAATAAAATGAAAACGCTTTGAAACCTCCGGTATTCACAAGTATGAAATACCTATAGGCTGGGCACAAAATTCACTCCACCAAGTACCTTGAGCTATTTCTTTTTTCTAAAATATCTTTTCATAAAATTACAAAATGAAATATAATGCACTGCAGGAAAGTAGAGTGTTACCTTTGTAGCCTAACCCTGCTGAGATGAGTGAGGAGAGGAAGGTGAAGTCAGATGTGAATTACTAGATCTAAGTGTGAAAAGAATAGATATATATAAAAATCAGAAAAGATAAAGTTCAGCCTGCAGAGTTCAGACAAAACACATTTCTAACAGTGTATGATTACATCACAGTTTGGGAGAAAAGAATTCTTTATAAAGCATCTGTAGCCAAGGGGATCTTTTTGAAAGTTTATTTGCTATCACGGAGGTGTTTAATGAACTTGTATAATGAGTTACAATTTTCTGCATAACAGGTTTTTATTTTGTTGATTATAGTTTTACAATTAATGTCATATAGAACATGATCTCAGGTGTCCTTGATTGTTGTCTTAAATTTGTCCCCTTTACTGTGTGTTCTCTGGAAATTTAGACAAAATATTTGTTTTGTTCACAATTGTTTCACCTTTGGAATATGGAAGGAAGACTAGGTATTGTATAATATCTTTCAGTTCTCCAATACTGTGTTTTTATTTGAGAAATGTACAATTTACCTAGTGGCCTATATTATATTATATTCCTATAATTATCATACAGCATAATAAGTAATTAGTGAATAGCTCATATATTTCTAACATTTTGCACAGAATACACCTTTCTTCTCAAAACATGACAAAACCAGCAACACTGATCTTTCAATGGAAATTGCAAGTGGATTTTTATATGTCAACCTGCAGCATAAAATAAAATTAGGAAAATGATAGCATATGAACAATAACATACGGACTTACACCAAGGATGAGTTTCATGCCAAGAAAAATTTTTTTAAAAGATTGCTTTTCAATTTTATTCGACTATTTATATTCCTAAAAAAAAAAAAAAACTATTAATTTGTCAGCTGGAAATCAGGAACATTCAGCTGCTTATCCATGAGGAAGCAGAGAAAAATCTGGTGTTCAAATACCAACCAAATACAGATGGAAATATGAAATATATGTGCCTACCATTCCACACTGTAACAGATCATCCTGTCCCTTTTTCACTGATCTATTCATTGAAATCTCAGGACATTTTCAGTGTATTTAGGAGTTGTGTGCTGAGGTGCAGAACTGATTTTTTAACTCATCTCTGACACATAATGCCTATATCACTTAGAACATGTTGCTCACCATAAATGCTGTCACTAAATTTATTCACATTTAAAGAGGACCCCCAATTCCTATCTGTCTTAGTATTTTACTAAACTCCAGGAACTCCAGGTAATGTGATAGTCCCTACATAAAGTGTACTTGTGATTTCTCTTCATCTACAGATCAGTAACATTTGTTTCCCAAGTATTCAGCAGTGAGGCAGACACATGGTGACCACAGCGAATATTTACATACAAAAAGAACAGGAACTACAGTGAACACCAGGCAATAACAAATCAGAAAACCAACTGTGCAGAAGTGTTAAGTGCCTTTGAACTGGGTCAGGTGGGTATTCTTTGTTTCGAATATTCTGTCCCTATATTAGCAAAGCAGACTTTTTTCTCCATGCTGTATAGCGTTGATCTCAGAAAGATCTTTAACTTTCCATTATTTTCTTGACTACTTCTATGAGGACATTGGAACACTTACCTTTTTGGGGATCTGTGCAGTTTTTTTAAGCCTTTTTTCACTTTAGAATGCTGCGGTAGTTTGATGTGTCAAACAGCACAATGTTTCAATTCAGAGGAGGTCCAATCACTTGAGGATTTAAACTTTTACTTTTTCCCAGTAAGTTCTGTCTACCATACTTCTTGTTACTTTAATGAAACGCTTATTTCTATGGAGTTAAGTGAAGTGACCTCAGTGTTCAGGCTTTTGTGAATCGGCCTTATGGACTTTCCTTTTCTCTGCACCACTCCTTCAGCTGAGTACCTAAGTACCCTGAATTATGGGACAGTTTTAATAGTGAGTATGACAGCCACACACTTGATTTTATCCTTTCTGTGAACCTGAGTGCTGACTGACCTTTGATAGTGAACTATTTAAAATTTGATCTCTGTTGTTAAGTTTTTCTTCTTTCAAACCTACCATCCTTAAAATTCTAAACTTCTCCATTCATTTTATTTTTGCTAGAAAACTTTCCAACTCTTTTCCAATGCCATCAAAATGCAAAAATTACAAACTCATCTTGCTATTTCTTTCGGCCAGTTTTTGCCTCTTTAGATATCACAAATCGCTGTTTTACCCAGCGTTTCAAGGCTGCAGTGAAACTGACATCTTATACCATCCACAAAGGGTGTCTTTGCTGTCCACTACCAATCCCTAAATAAAATAAATCCAATAGGCAATAAATTTTACTGTTGTTACAGTACTGTACCATCAATTGCTGATAAGCATAATTTACAATAGGAAAAGAGGAAATACAAAAGAAAACTAAAAACCCTGGAAATTTTGGTAATTTTGACACCAAAAATTCATTTTCTTTTACGTTTCATGACTGCTACCAGCCAGGTGCAGACTGTGTATTCCTAAATCAGTGAAGCACATGAAACTGTGGCCAGCACTTACATTACTAATATGGATCTGTGATCATTTATCATTATCACTAATATTACCACCTTTAATTCAAGCTTTATGGATGGGGTGTTTGTTAGCGTGGATCTTTATATTTGGTGCTTTCTAAATGAATCATTCATCAATCTTATTAAATCTTAGAACTGCTGCATTCCATGCCCTGTCTGGATCTAGCCTGGCCCCTGTTCGTGTTCATGCATGGGTCCCCTCAACCTGTGGTAGCTTTACACAGCAATTGATTTCTATGTTCAGAAAGGCAGGGGTGAAAAGCAGAGTTCTTTTTCACAATAATTCAAGGACATTGGAGGGATTGGGGTTTGTGTATTCTGTTTAGCTCTCCCAGTGCAGAGTGTGAAATCTTTTTCACATACAAGGAAAATGTCTGAATTCCACCATACAACACCTAGACTTCTACACTTTGAAGCTATGTGTGATTGCTAAATGCACATAGGAAATAACAACTACCACAAAGGACTATGGTCTTGGCCTTGGAATTCAATTAAGGACTAGGTAGATACAATTTTAACTCTTAAAAATATGGTGAGGTCTGAGCCTGAAATGATTTTCCCAAAACAAATGTTAACAATAATATGATGTGGTGAAAAAGATGTAGGAAGAGCAGAAAATCATTGTGAGATATTAAACTTTTAAAATCCCCCAGGTTTTGGCTGGGGATGTAGCTCAGTCGAACAAGTGCCTGCCTAGCAAGCACAAGGTCTTGAGTTTGATTCCTGGAACCACCAAATAAAAATAAATCAAGCAAAAATGAAATCTCTCAGGTTTGACCAGCCTTCTACAAGTGTTTTGATGGCTTCAGGAAGTATGAAACATGCTACATGTGACCACATGTGTGGAAATTTTTAGGTATTACCTGACCCTCCACAAATATCAGTGATTTTATTATTATTGCTACTGAAAAACGGCATCTGGAAGCCACTATTGAGAAGTGTATAGTGGAGCAGACTGATGTAATAATTTCAAAACACATTAAAAAGCTTCAATTGAGACATGTGTAGCTTAGTGGTAAATGTTTCCTCAGTAGTTGTGAGGCCCTGGGTTCAGTTTCTAGAACCACCAAAACATTTGATAAATGTAAAATACCTTTGGCACTGACACATGGTACACTTGCAAGTAATTATTGCCGTGTATAATTTTAGGAATAATTTTAAATAGACAACAATATTAACCTATATTCAAAACAGGCAAGTTACGCTGGTTTGTACCAAAGTGAACAAAGATATCACTACTCTATTATCTCATTCTACTTCAAATGCAAAGAAAACACATGATTATTTGCTGAATGTCTACTTTGAATGAGGAATCTTCTAAGAGATTTACCAACATTACATCTAATGTACAAGATAAGTACACACTTGACCAACGATTAATCCAATGTAAAACTTCTGTTTTGGGCAGCAATATCCACTTTACCTTCAATTATTCTTTCAAAAATATTTATTTGATGCCTATTTTTTGCCAGACTTTCTTCTAGAAACAACAGTACTCTATTACACATTTGTAAATATGAATCCATGAAAATTATGCATATGAGATACCTTACCAGAACTATTTGTTTAAAGAAAAAAACAATTGGAAAACTGCCCAAATTTTTTTATAACACTGTAGTATCTGAAACATTAGCATTAAATTTTAACTGGTTTAAATGGAGAAACATTCATTTTCATATACCGGGCTTAAAAACCAAGGTGAGTTTTTTATTATTTGTTTTTTAATCATACACTAATGAAGTTTTTTGGCTTAGTCAGTGCTGGGTAGTTACCCAGCTGTGTTCTACAGTTTTCTCAGGAAAGGGGAAATGAGGCAAACACTTTCCAAGATTTGGGGTGTTATCTAGAGGGACAGGTGAAAAATCAGCAGTGCCAGATCCTGGGCCCCAGCTCAGCATTTCTTTTTTTTTTTTTTTGGCTTCAAAAATTCTTTAATCAAAAGTAAGGCTCTCTTTCCCTGTGCTGAAGGACCAATTTAGAGATTAGCAGAGATTATCCCTCTCTTGTAGGGCCATGAACAAAAATGACTCCTGATTTCCTCAAAGCATGAATAAATCCCTCCAATTTTTAAAATAAATGTAGGTGTCAAAGTGTATTTTTCTCCAACATAATAATCTAGGCAGTCTGAATATTTATTCTTATTTTTTCCAAAGAAATATTGTTCTACCATCATGACCTCAAAAATCTATTGCTTAGATCCAAAATGACAAAAAACATGTAGAATGCCACCATGAAAAGCTGCATATAAAATATTTAAATGCATTTCACAAGAATGCAGCTACTACTTGTGCATATAATATAAGTTAATAATAGAAGATATTCCTAAAGAAGACTGGGTATAAGAGCAAAGGTGATTGTGAAGCCTCTGAGTTGCAAAATTTAAAAACAACTGCTGCATTCCAACATATTCCCTTGTTGCCATAATTTAAGGACCAACAAGTGTATTCCATCTGAGCTGTAAGGGTGGAGAAGAAAAACCCAAGTGAAATCCAAATTTCTCATACTTGAAGGTTTTCTTTGTGTTTTCAAGCTATAAAAAGAAAATATTAGACTAAACAACTGAGACCCACAATTAGCTGATTGGAACACACGCCCTGTCTCATCCTGTTATCCATTTCAGCATCTTTGCTACTCACATAAACCTTTAAAGTCACTCAGTTAATTGTATAGGTCTCATTTTTCATGGAACTAGGGTGTTAGGAACCTCTTACTTTTCAATATCCCCTGTATTGCTTAGAACAATATTTGCTGTAAGAATCGACAAGGTCAGCATAATAGACTAGCTTTATAAATAACAGTGGGCTCACTTGTTGAGCTTTCAGTAAGACCATGCAGTAATTTTCTGCACAGGATAACTTGGATTAATAAAAATGATCAAAGGAGATGCATCGAGAGAACATATAAAAATAAAAATTATAAACAGTAGCTGATGATGTCATATAAGAAGTCCCCCATGAATTTCACATAATTTTAATTTGTGTATCATTAAACATTTATCAATATATCTATGCTAAACTTTTTTAGAATAACAAATGCTTTTATTTTGCTCTATTTAATTCTGTATTCTGAATTTCATTAGTAAACCAGATTTTTAAAGGTCTTTAAAAAAATGTCAATAGCATTATTCATAAAACTCTACGTTATGTTATTAGCCTTCTGAATTAATGTCAGACATACATCACAGATTAAACTGTTTATTTTTCTCCAAGTCAAAATTTTCTTCAAAACAGGTTTCTAATGTTCTTATGGTTAAAAATATGTGTAGAAACAAACACATTAAAACTACTAAAAATTACCTAAAGGTCAAAACATATGTAAAAAGTTTCATTTACATAAAAGTGCCCATATCCTAATATTATAAATCATTCTTCCAAGTGAATATGATGCTTACATTTCTTTGCTTTAATCTCTCTGTATATATTCAATATTTGTTTTAACTCAATACAATAACACTAAGGAGTCATAATTAGAATCAGTCATCATCAATTTCTGTCCTGAATATTCTTTATTTTTAATTTTATTTTTGTTCATATGTATTTGGGATTTATTTTTTTATTTTTTTTTTTTTT
>NW_004955488.1:1351225-1424260 GCF_000276665.1 Chinchilla lanigera | reverse complement strand
AAGAGCAAAAGTGATTGTGAAGCCTCTGAGTTGCAAAATTTAAAAACAACTGCTGCATTCCAACATATTCCCTTGTTGCCATAATTTAAGGACCATATTTACAAATGTGTAATAGAGTACTGTTGTTTCTAGAAGAAAGTCTGGGGATCAAGAGATTGCTAGAGAGAAGGAAAAGATGACCAGCAGAAGAATTAACATGTGTCACGTACATGCGCAAACTCCACACAAGGAAGGTAAACACTGTGTGCTACAAACATGTGCTAATAAAAATAAAATAAAATAATATAAAAAATAAAGAAAAAGTAGTGAATTTCTGGAGAGTGAATAAATAACTGGGTGACGTAAAACAGTGACTCACGCATGAGGATGAATCAGCAAAGAGCCCCACAGAGCAACCTTTATGTGCCACCATCACTAGCAAAAAAGATTTCAGCAGAGATTCCTGTAAACCCTGAGAAGTTGAATCTGGCTTTCTAAATTAGATATTAACCTTCTATTATACCAGATAAAGCTCCATAAAAAAATGGGGGTTTAAAAATGAAAAGATAATAAGTATATCTTTAGTACTCAATGCCTTTATATCAGTATTGTCTTATTCTTTTTTTTTAATTCTTAGAGCAATTTTAAGTTAAGGAATTCATGAAAAATTAGTTTTACTCATATTATTTCAGGATATTTTTCTCTAAGTAACTATGTCTGAGAAGTATTTGATGATGACTCATGGAAATATATTTTTAAAACTTCAACAAATACATATGTTATACAATAAAGGTAATTTTGAATAATCAGACTCAACAGAACACAGTAAAAATGTGAAAGAATAAATTGCTTAACTTTTTATTTGCTTACAGAATCAATCTATCCATCCATCTATTGTATCAATCTAAATATATTCTAGATAGTTTCTCACAAACATGCTTCTAAATATTTAAAAACTGGAAGAATCATTTTTTCCTGAGTAAAAATATTCATTTAAATTATTCTAAATTCATTTTACTTTATTATTTACCAGTAATGTTGAAGAAGTTACAATTATAAAGGATTCTATAGTTTGTGTCTTACAAGTTATTGATCAATCATAATATAAATACAAAATTAAAGTGAAGACTCAATATAATTCCTCGCACTTACTTGACAATAATTAGTTAAATTCAGTAAAATCACCCAGTTGAAAGAGAGTTACAAACAAAGCACTACTTTCAGAGTTTTGATATAACCAGGAAAAAAATGAATTTCACCTTTGGTATAGTCCTAGACAGATTTTTAAAAGAAAACACGATTTAATTTTCATTCTTTTAAATTAAATTTTATCAGGTATGTAAAACATAATGATTATACAAGTTATTAACAGGAAAACATGACTGGTACATATTACTGTGTAATATTTAAACAAAGTTAGACATATCTCTTCAAATACTCAGCAGTCCTTTAAAGAGAAAACTTTAAAATCACTTCCCCTAGTTTTTTGACATGTACAGTACATTATTTTTATCTTTACTTATATAACTCTACAATTCTACACCAGGATTACTTGTTCCTGTTACATAATATTTATTGTTTCATTTTTTTCCATCTCGTCTCATCCAGGATTATAATAAACCATTTGACTCTCAACTTACATGACACCAACTTGAAAAAATTAACTGATGCATAAAAATATGATGCATAGAAAAATATGGTACATACTAATAGGGTACCAAATAGTGATGATATAGGTATATCTTACATAATATTTAAACCAGGTTAAATATATTCATTACCTCAAGCATTTATCAACTTTTGTACTACAGTTTCATAATCATTTCTCTAACATTTCAAAAAGACCCATATATTAAGGGTATCTGTAGTCGCCATATCTACACAAGAGCTTCTTGCTTCTAATTATAACTTAGTATACACTGATCAGCATTTTCCCATCTCCTCCCACCTACTCTCCTTGGTCTCAGGCAAGCAACTTGCTCCTTTGAAGTTGTGTGAGATGAGTTTTTTCAGATGTGACACGAGTGAGATTATGCAGAACTTGTTTTCTTGCACTTGCGTTATTTCTGTTAGTATGATAATCTCCAGCTCTCAAATGATATTTTCTTTCTCTTTTTTATTTTAAAGAAAGAGAAAAAAACAATAAAAATGATACAGAATTTCAAAACAAGATGATAAGACATTAATAATGGTCATTATACTGCATATTGTTGTCTTCAAAGTAGTTACTCAGATTAACAGATATAGGCATGTAAGATTGGTCAAACTCGATGTAACTGTTCCTTTCAGTGAACTAATAGAAGTTAGCAGTGCAATTATCTTAGTTCTCTCGTGTATATATACATATCTTTTTCCCTTTTGTTCTTTTCTCTTTTCCCCCATCTCAAAAGGTACAACAGATAAAGGGAAAGTAACTGCTCAAAGGAAAGATGATTTTTACTTTTTCTTCTCTCTTTCCCTCTATTTCTCTCTCTCCTCTCTCACTCTCACTCTTTCAGCCTCTTTTCCTTTTTGTTTTCACTTTTTTATAGTACATTCCAGGGTTCAAATGTGTGGGTGAGTCACACATACTTGGCAAGCACTCTGCTACTAAGCTACATCCTCAGCCTAGTATTTAATTTTCTATGGTTGAATAGTATTCCATTGACTATATATATTACATCTCCCTCCTTACCATTTTAAATAATGGTTGTACTATATACATTCCTGTCAACAGCATGCAAGCTTTCTGTTTCCCACACATTCTTCCCAGAACTTATGATCTATTGTCTTTTCATTAATATCTCTTCTTATTGAGGTAATGAACATTCATCATTTTCCCTGACATTTCCCTGAAACTAAGTAATGTTGAACATTTTCTTCATGTACTTGCGGTCATTTGTATATCTTCTTTTGAGTGATGAGTATTAAATCTATCTTTATTTCCAGTACCAGAGATCAAACTCAGAGCCTTGCACACACTGCAAATAATCTGTCCCTGAGGTGCATCCCTAGTCTTATTGTCCATTCTTAAATGCAGTTTATTTGCTTTACTGTTGAGTTTTTGCAGTTCTTTATATATTCTGAATATCAATTCCCTTGTCATGTGCATAGGTTGCAAAAACGTTATGACATTGTCTAACTTTTCTAGATAGTTTTGTCTATAATATGGTGGCTTGGAATAAATAGTGAACAAAGGCAAAAATGTAGCTCCACCTTGTCTTTCCAGGTCTGGCATGTGTAAATATATGCAAAAACTTTTACTTAAAATCTTTATAGATCACCATAGAATGTTCATATTTTGCATTTCAATACTCACATGTTTTATCTAGAAGACTGACCTGCTTGTTGATAAATATATCATTAACCACTTGCCACTAGAGAATTTAAGAATAATGACAAACCAAAAACACTGACATTTATTTGCTATAATTAATTCACTCATTATCTAACCATAGGAATGCTTTATTTTGCCATGTAGATTAAATGTCAGTACAACAATTTTAAGTAAGCCCACTTTATTGATTTGTATTTTATAACAAATATACATATCTACTAAGGCAGTTGGTGGTGATCTATGGAGAGGATGATGTATTGCACCTTCTTGTAAATGATGACATTCTTTGGACTACAGCCACTTTTATTTGGTACCAGGAATCAATCTCAGGACCTTGCGCTTGCTAGGCAGGTGCTGTACCACTGAGCTATATCCCTGCCAGCAACCACTTTTTATATATAATTTGTTGATACAGGTTATTCTGGATCATTTCACAGAATAGATTTTGCTAGGTAGTGATCTTTTCTGAAAATACCTATGAATATTATCATTTTCACCAAATATACAGCAATCAGGTTCATGCAACCTTTGACTCTAGACAGATAGGTTTAAACAGAATGGAATTTTCAGGGTGTTTTGGATACTCTTATGATGTTTGGTGTAGCAAGAACAATTTTACATTGCAGTCTCATTTTTCAGCATCTGATTATCTGTTTTGGTACCCTTATTTCCAACCCAATTCATAATATGCATTTAGAAAGGATTTCATATTCAATATGAAAACTGTAGATAATGCTTGGAAAATAAGCGTTCAATGGAAAGTTAAACAATAAAATTGAAAGACATCTCTGTGCAATATATGGGGTTGTCAATTTACAATTTTGTTTTTTGGTTTTGGTTTTTGTTTTTGGGGACAGGGTTTTGTTTTGTAGGTCAGGCTGGCCTTGAGTTTGCGCTGCAACCCAGGCTGGACTTGTACTCGTAGAGATCTTCCTGTCCCAGACTACCTAGTGCTAGGGTTATAGGTGTGAGCCACCATGTCTGGCGGTCAATTTGTTAATGATTGGATTTTGCACTAATGAATAACAAGTTATCTTTTATGTCTAAATTGATTTTATAATTTTTCTACAAAAAGTTGCCAATCTAACACATTTGTCTCCTTTATTTCACAATATAGAGAAATGTTGGCTTAATAATCATAATTTGTCTACATGGCAAATATCAAAAATTAAATTTAAAAATATCAATGTGGGAAATCAAACTACAAGTGAAAAATAGTATATGTTCTGTGAAGACCAAGGAAATGTTTTTGTCAATGTCTGTATCATCACTTGGAGAGGGCAGAAAGCAATACTCATTTAAGAGGCAGGATTACCAGGGTCCACATGTTGTGTTGTACAAGTGGTTTCAGGCAAAGCAAAATGAGCTAGTATTTTCTGGAGTATACTAAATACTATCCTAAAGCTTGTGAATCTGTCTGTCTTTGGACATGTTAGGTAAATTGTGCTGGTTGACAATTACATCACTCATTTACTGTGAGTAATTTATGAATTAACCCTGCCCTGGGTATAGTTATTCTTTTCCTTCCCTATAAAATAATCTCATACAAACATACTAGACTTACCCTGAAACTTGAAATGAAGAATTCTAATAGTATACATATTTTCCTTCTATTTTAATATTTCTAGTAACTACGCCAAACAATTAATTACTTACCTGATATATTGAAGATCACTGAAAGATTCAACCAGGTCCTTCCACCGCATCTTTTGAGATGCTACCACTCTTCTACATAATGAAATTAATTTTTTCTACATGTACACCAATGTTTTTGAACATCTATTGTATGCCACATTGGATAATTAGATATGTTCCTCCCTTACAAAACTTTAATTAATGTTGTGTATATTTTTATATTTCTAATAAAGGTAAGAGTATGAAAGTATAAAAGAAAAATAAGTGGCTGAGAATTTAAAATAGTCAAAACCAAATCTCCTCATAAGTTTATGTGTCTTGACATATATTTTTTTAAATGGACTTCAGACATACTCATGGAAAGATCCTCAAGTTTTAAGATTATTTTCTTCACATGTGAAACTGGATTATGCTAAAAACTCAAGGAGAGAACTTATGGAAAGAGTTCTGATATTTTTGAGAATTCCTGGTGAATTTGTAACAAGAAAAAGGAAAATAAGTAAATGAAATAACTTTAGAAAAGAAACAGTGAACAAGCATTTTTAATCAACTAATGTAAACTATTTTAATTTATATGAGATGAATCATTTTTAGTATCCAATAAGTGACAAACTAGAACAAATATTAGTTATCCTCTATAAAATTCATGAAAAGAAAACAAACATGATTAACACTCGTTAATTGCATAATAGTGTCAGTCATGATACATCATAATTAAACGAGACTAGCATTACAACTGTGGAACATACAGTTGTTCTGTAATTAACTCTTGAATTTAAAAATTTAAATTACAGTGTGAATTTTTTATGGGAGGAAGAATTTAAGCAAAATGTATTTGTAGTTTCAAATAGCATTGAATTTCTAGCTTGAAAATATCAATTTAGCCAGTACATGATAAAAATCAATGAGTAAGACTCTATATTAGATTTTAATTACTGAAAAAAAAAAAGAGGAAAAAAAAGAATACACAGCTTATTCCATATTTTTATTTTGTTTTATCCTTTGGGCAGATGATCAGTACAACAATTTGAATCATTATCAAAACAGTTAAATTCATTGGATTCAACTTTTGATGCAAATAATGATCATAATTGTATTTCACATATACATACTCTGTGTTTTAAAAAGCGTACCAATCTAGGCAAACAGTTTCACCATTCTCATAGGTGTTGGGAGCATTGGAGCTATACACGTAAAAATTTCTGTCATCTCTTTTACATAATTTAAGAGTGTCTCACTGAAATTATTAAGAATATAGTCTTTATTAGTTCTTTTCAAGTGTTTAATATGCTAAATTGGTTTTCTGTATGACCAAAGAAATTATGAGCTACTAGACAGGCTCAAAGGAAGTGATGTTTTGGTTTCCTGTTGATCTCTTTCCCCCCAGCAATGTTTCCAAGTGTTCTAATGATTCTACTTTAGGAGCACTCAGGGGCCTTGTTACTATCCTGATGGCTTGACACCTAAACCCATGGTAGAGTTAAAGTCAGTGTGTGGGTAGCCCATGTGCTACTTAAAGGCAGGAATTGCAATAAATTACAAGTTCTATATGATGACAACCTTGTGTGTACTTACAGAGAACTGAGACAGTTTGGAATTTGTCACTGAAGATTTAACCCTCTGATCATTCAATATAAATTTTCCAATAAAAAAGTTCTAATTCAGAGTCCTTTGAAACAGTATCATTGTGCTTATTCTGACTTAAGGCTTTGAGGAATTTCCTATAAAAACAAACATAAAAATAAAGTAAAGTGAGATTCATGAGAAAACGAAAAAGTCATGTACTGATCATATTTGACATGCAAAATTATAGTCAAATTAACAATGACTCTTGAAGCAATTTATTCAATATTTAGAAAGGCTTTCATTAAAAAAGGTTTAAAATATGCTGCTTAATGTTTTATGCTGCAGTTACATGGAAAATGAATTTATGATCACTGAAATTTCTCAACTCTTCATCATAAATAGTGAAGATATCTATATATCTATATATCATCTATATATCTATAGCTATCTGTATCTGTACCAATTCTACGTATTTATATATTTTTATTTATCTATATCTGTATCTTGATGTCAATCTAGATCTATTACTATATCTATCTATGCCTATATAAAGAAAGAGTTGTCCAGAAGAAGGAAAACTTCTTAAAAGTTTTTCAGTATTCTAATTATACTTACTTGACTATTTGATTCAAAATAGAGCATCAGAATCTTTTCAATACACGTGTGCATTATTTCTTGGGCATTAATAAATTAAATTATCACGTCAGAGACTAACAGTGCCCTTAGGGTCAATAGGCCACTTAAGCATTTAGCTAAATTTGTACGAGTACATTGCCTGAGAGATAATTGTAATCATATAAAATGATTCAGTTCAATGATTCCAATGTGGCTTAAAGATAATGAATCTTTTGTACATTCATCTTGGGAATATTAACATTATTGAGTCCTGTGACTGTTAATGAGCTTTTTGCTAGGAAAAAGAATAAATTACATGGAGAGATATTTGGATTATGATAAGCGTGACACTTTAAAAAGTAATTAGTATGCTTGTGAGTAAATAGCAGAATCAGAATTGACTCTGAGCATAAGGAGGTATCACAATCATTTTGTGAAAATTAATCCCTTAATAAAACTAGAAAAAGTATAGAACTTTTAAACAAAATACAATTAGAATGATTGTATAATTTCAGAGATAGTAGAGGAGTGGAAATATAAATGGAAAGACATACTTTGTGTATATTTATTTTTATTTACATAAATATTTATATTATATGTATATTTATAATAGATTAGAAAGCTTAAAATGGAAAATGGACCCCTTTACAGAAAAGTAGAGACTATCCTAGTAGGAAAATAGAAATATGAAAATGTATTTAAGTGGCTGAAATGTACCTTCCCTCTACCCTCACTACCTGAGATACCATTGTTAGGCAGGGAGCAACTGCGAAGGAAGGTGAACATTCCTTGTTCATTTATGAGTTTGGAAAAAAAATCTACAAATGCAAATCTGACTAGAAGAATTTTGATATGTTGGAAAATCTTAATAGACACTGAGTTTCTTGAAAATTGGAATGTCATGGCAGGTGTGGTGCACACTGTAATCCCAGCACTTAGGATACTGACTGAGGCAGGAGGACCCCTGTGAATTCGAGGCCAACCTGGGCTATGTAGGAGACACTGTTTCAGAAACAAACCAACAGAAAATCAAGAAAATTGGAATGTTTTCTCTTTAACCTATGTGAAACTCCATGCTTATCACAGTCCATGGCTCAAAATAAACTCAGAAATACTTATGAAATTAATTTAAAGTCAATGATACATGGTGCCACAATATTGCAATCTCAGCACTTGGGAAGCTGCAGCAGTAGAATTCCAACTTCAAGGCCGGCCTGGGCCACACAGTGAAAACCAGTCCTGCTTGGCCTATGTAGAGAGAACTTTGTCCCCAAAAAGCAAACCAAAACAAAACAAAGAAGGCAATTATATTAAGAATTGAATTTAATTTTAGGTACTAGCAAAAAATAGCTGTTGTATACAAGACTTTATTCACTTATTCATGCCCCAGATAAGATTTACTGTGAACCAAAAGAACAATTTTATTCATAAAAGTGAGTGAAGTTTGAGGGAAGTGACTGAGATACAAGAGTGAGACTGTACTTAATTTGAATTTCCTTCTTTTCCTCTCTTACCCATCGTGCTCCTCGGAACTGCTCCCATGAACTAGCGGCAGCTATTGGCATCCATTTATGCTTTGTACAGGGAACGAGGACCAAAGGCAGACTGTAGGGAACCTTAGAAAGCTTTCGTTTTACAAAACGAGTTGCTCCTGGTTCAGCACCCTCTTCTAGTCTACATGAACGATTTTGAGAGAAGCGCTTCGTTTTTCAGCAGAGTTACAGAATACTTAGGATGACTGTAGTCTGAGGCAGTGTAGCTTTTAAGACACACCGGGAGAGAGATGTGCATGCTAAACTGCGTGTTTTTAAAGAAAGTTCAGAGGTCCCGAGGGATAATGTCTTTGCTCTGTATTTAAAAGGTTTCCATAGTGTGCTAAAACCAGTAACGTGAGGGTGATAAGAATTCAGGTATGAGCTCTCATTGGGTGCTTTTATCCATTCACTGCTGCTCTTTAAATTCTTACGTTGCAAGTGCTTTTGCCTTTTCCTTTCAGAATAACCTCAAAAATGAAACCAATAGTAAACTACCAAACAGTCCACCAGGTAAGAAGTTTGCATCATTTTCTACAGTTATACTTTCCTGTAAAATAGCTACTTTAAGGAATCCAGTGTACTTATTTTCAAGTTAAAATCCTCATTATTTGAACATCATTAATTTTAAAATATAAAGAGCATATTCTAAAATCACTATCTCAGCTGGGCATGGTGACACACACCTGTAATCCCAGCACTCAGGAGGCTGACACGAGAGTATTGCTGAGAGTTCAAGAAAATGGTCTACAAAATAAGTTCAAGGCCAGCTTGAATTGTTTAGTGAGACCTTGTCTCAAAAAGACAAGAAAAAAATCACTATATGTGCCTTTGTTAACCATGGAAAGAAAATTTACATTACAGAATTAACATAAACATATAGGAAAATGATGCTGGAAATTGCATCATTTAAAATCCATAAAAGCTAAACAATTATAGAAATTTATATTGCTGACATTGTTAACTGAGTCTAATATTGATTTGGGAGGAGACTATATATATATATATATATATAGTTAATAAAACTTTTATGTCCAAGGGAGTTAACAGTACATGCCACCAACCAATTCTGCTTTTGTGGACGAATATGTGAACTAGTTCATAAAAACTGATGTTCAATGCATTAAAATAGACAAATTCTTCTGCATCATATGTGGCTTACTGGTAATGACTTACTAATTTAATTTTGTATAATTTATTTATGAATATGATACATATTTACACTGTGCTTTTTATTCAAAGGAATAAATGCATTTTGTATATTCTCAGAGAAATTGACCTCTTAAAGAAATTAACACTAGACTTATCTGCGAAGAAATATGAGCTTGAATTGTGCTCTTCTGCAGTCTAATAAATTGTGAACTTAAAATACGATACTGTAGCACCCCTTTGGATGGCAATTTAAACCTTTCCAAGTGTGTGAGATAATGGGGTAGATGATAGGTGATCTTCAGCATAAATGAAACAATGTTATATGAAATGAGAATCTTTTATTAAAAGGACATTAAGTTGTGATCACATTTTTAATCTGAAAAATGAAATTCAACTAACACAGTAAGAAGAATGAGTGGTTTTATACAATTTTAGAATTCTTCAAAAGGTTTTACAGATCTAATGGATGCAGAATGATAGTAAATTTAAGTTCAATTTTCTCAAAAGTTCAGATGACAGTGTCATTCAAATCCTATATATTATCACTTTCACAAAGCAATCTGCAACAAATTACTCTCAGAATTAGATTTCAGGAAAAGAGTATTATATTTCTTCAAATTGAAAACTACTTTTAGGCAATAAGAAGCAATATGTTTTAGGGAATTTCTAGTATGGCTTAGTGTATGTAAAATAAAAGTACCTGTCATTAAATTATGTGCATTTGCACACTTGTCTCTGGAAAATTAATATATTTCGTAAAGTGGTTCAACTTTCACAAATTTTTTGAATCAAGTTTCTAAGTACCTAGAAAATCACAACTGTATATTTCTTTCTCTGTTTCTCTTAGAAATTACCATTTTGTCATAAATGTAAGTACGTTTGTAAAACCTTAATTAATGTTAATTTCTTTTTCAATTGAACTTAGCATATACTAAGAATATTAACTATCCATTATATTTGATGTGTTTACTCAGGCTAGACGTATATTGGATTTTTTGTTTTTCAAAACACTGAAATGTACAAAAAGAAATGTACATGGATGTACAGAAAGGATGTACATGTCTCATCCTACAGCATTCCAGAGATACCAAATTTTATTTTACTCTAAATTTTCATACATTTCTTTCTCCATGCACACATGCATTTGTACATGTATTCCACACTTTTTTATTTGCTTTGCTTTATTTTTATGTTTTTAAATTAATTAATTCTAGGGGTAACCCACTAGGGCCCCCCTTCTGTCCCTCTCTTGGACAGAAGCTTTTTTCTCCCTCAATAAATATATTCTGCTTTTAACCTCCATTGTTCCTAACATTCACTCTTCAATTTTATAGAACACAAATTCGTCCCAGATGTTATTCAGGTTGGGAATTTTTATTTTCCTGTATCATTTTGGAGTTCCCCACTGAGAGCCTTGGATGGAGATTTAAAGCTATTTGCCTACACAAGATGAAAATGCCTGGTGTCTATCGAGGGCCTTTAGATAGACCCTCTGAAGAGTATCTCTGACTGGCAATCAGCAACTATGACATCTTTCAGCCTGAAGAAGCCAGAGTGGTCATCGCCCATTACTCCCTCAGGGCAGTTTGGGTCACTTCTTCAGAGGGGGGAAAGTTATAGGCAACTGAGTTAGACAGAAATATTATAGGCAGTCAGACAGGGCCAGGCCCTCAAAGGAACCAACATGAAAGATCCGTATTTGCTGTGGGCCAAACCTCAGGACAAAGGACTAAACAAATGCAGCCATATACCTCCCTAGGGATGGACATCAGGGACTGATATTCTAAATAGGTAGCGATCACCTTGAAGAGTCCTTGACCCAATCTCTACAGGAAAAGCCCCTGTTCTGTATTCATGCCCACTTGCTATGTGACTCGCTTCCATATTTGATCCCAGTTTCATCAATTTTACCTGAACAATTCTTATTGGCTGACCATAGTTTTGTCCACTTTTCCCCTATCTTGGACCTGACTCACCTTGTGGTTTTGCTCTATAAAATTTCCTAGAAAAAACAAGAGTCGGGAGCAACCCACTCGGACACACCTTCTGTCCGTCTTTTGGACAGAAGCTTTCTTTCCCTCAATAAATATATTCTGCTCATAAAAAAATTTTAAAAAAATAAAATTAATTAATCCTATAGGCACATTTTAGCTACATATAATGATCACATTCACCATAGGGAATTTGTACCTGTACGTGATATATCTTGATTCTGTTTTCCCATTCCCTTTCTCTCCCTTGAATTCCACTTCCTGTAGTTATTTATAAAAGTGTATTTCCAGTTTTTCCTTTTCTTTCTTTTCCCTTCCATCTTTTCCCCCTCTCTCCTCTAGTGTCCTTTGCCATCTGAACTCCTCCTTCTTTCACAATATCAATTCAATATTTTGGTCCTCATTTATACTTTTATTTTCTCATACCACAGAAAAAAGCAATATGAATATATATGAACATACATATGTCTCTTTCACAATATCTATTAATGTCTATTCACAATATCTATAATATATGAATATATAAATATATATGTCTATTTCACCATACCATGTATATATGCCTATTTCATAATATCTATTAAATATTTTAGTCCTTATTTATACTTTTATTTCTCACACCATGGAAACCAAGCAATATGAATATATATGTCTGATTTATTTCACTTACAAAGATGATTTCAAGGTGCATCTATTAATCTCAAAATGTCTCAAGTTCATCCTTTATGAAGTAGAGTAGTACTCATTGTATCAAAGGATCATATCTTCTTTATACATTCATCAGTAGATGAATATGTGAGCTATTTCCAAGATTTTACTATTATGAATTGTGCTGCTATAAACATTGGTGTACATAGATCTAAATGCTATGATACTTTTAGTTCTTTTGAAAAGATACCAAAAAGGGGGATAGCTGGGTCAAATGGAACCTCTAGTTTCAGTTTTTTGAAGAATCACCACACTGATTTTCACAGTAGTTTCAACAGTTTACACTCCCACCAACAGTGGGGAAGTGTTCCTTTGTTTCAATAGCCCTGCCAGCATTTTTTAGTGGTTGATTTCTTGATGATAGCATTTTTTTTCTGTGCTGACGTGATATCTCAGCATTGTTTTAATTTGTGTCTCTCAAATGACCAGTGATGCTGAGTATTTTCTCAGATATTTGTTTGCTGTTTGTAGCTCTTCATCAGAGAGGTGTTTATTCATTTCATATGTCCATTTTTGGATTGGGTCTTTAAATTTGTGGGGGTGTCTAATTATTAGAGCTTTTTATATATTTCAGATAATAGTCATTTGTCTGAGGAGCAGTTAGCAAACATGTTTTTCCACTCTGTGGATTGTCTCTTTACTCTGACGGTGATTTCCTTTGCTGTGCAAAAGCTTTTTTTAATAAAATGAGATCCCATTTGTTGATTCTTTGTTATATTCCCCACATGGTTGTTTCCTTTCTTCATAAAGTCTTTGCATACACCTATGTCTTCAAATTATACTATAAAACTACTGTGAGAAAACCAGCATGATATTAGCAAAACAAAAAAAAACAAAAAAAAACCAAAACAAAACAAAACAAAAAACTTGACCTGAAGATCAATGAAACAGATTAGAAGATGCAGAAATAACTATAAACACACTCAGCCACCTTATCTTTCACAAAGGATCCAAACATATTCATTGGAAGAAAGCTGTTTTTTTTTTTGGGGGGGGGTTTTCTCCGGTACCAGGAACCAAACTCACAACCTTGCGCTTGCCAGGCAGGCGCTTTGCCGCTGAGCTAAATCCCCAGCCCCTGAAGAAAGCTGTTTTAGTAAATGGTACTGGAAAAACTGTCTTTCCACATGCTGAAGATGAAAACTAGAACCATATCTCTCACCATGAACAAAACTAAAATTAAAATAGCTCAAAGTTCTAAATATTATAAGAGAAACACTAGATGTTCTGGAACACAATTTCATGTAAATGGATTTATTACTCTTTATTTCCTTTCTTCCTTCTTCCTTTCTTTGTTTTCCTATGTAGTACTGAGGATTGAGTCCAAGGCTCCACCCATGCTAGGCAAGTGATCTGTAACCAAGCTGCACCCTTACCCCTCCTTTTTTGAAGATAGGTCTTTGTGGTTTGCTCAGGCTGAACTTGAATTTGCAATATTCCCATGTTAAACTCCATACTCACTGGCAGTAAAGGATGTCTCACTGTCTTGGTTACTTTTCTCTCTTTGCTGAGACAAAATACCTGACACCCAGAATTCAGGAAGGAAAGGTTTATTGAGCTTACAGCTTGTGGAGGTTTCAGTCCATACTCAGCTGGCTCCGAGGCAGTGGCTCATGGCAGAAGGCAAATGTTCATGGTGGTGGAACACAGTAAACCAACAAGAACAAAAAGGAGGCGCAGTGGGAGGACCAAGCCTCTTTCCCTTATATATGCAAACTATTTGCCGCAGGGCAGGTGTGGCACTCACACCCAATCAATCAAAACTCTAAAAGCCTGCCCCATGACTGTATGAGGATTTTGGGAGAACATGCAAACATAAGTCACAACACTCACCATACTTAGTTTTATGCAAATTTCATTTTTGTTTCACTATCCCATAATATTAGCAAACATTATAGAAGTTCTCAATACATATCAAGGAAATGTCAAGTGCATTATTACATGTTGTTTTAGAATGAACAGTGTGCAAGTACAAATGAGTGTCTGTGTCCTTTGACACACTCACAAGTTAATTTGCTTAATTTACAGAATACATTGCAGAGATCAGTAAATTTCCCCTTAATAATTTTAAGATAAATATTGTTAAGTAGAGTTCATATTTACTGATCTACTTCCAACTTAAAATTCACATCTAAAGAAATCTACAAAGTGTAAAAAAAATTAACATGATAACATTACCTCTTTTTATATGTTTTCAGGTTTTCCTCTTTTAATTTTTAAGATGTCACCATATAAATAAATATAATTAATTGGGTGAGTTTTCCCTGGAATGTTTTCTTTTTTGTTGTTGTTTTTCACTTTTTTGGTTTTATTTTGTTTTTTGTTTTGTTTTGTTTTGTTTTGTTTTGTTTTGTTTTGTTTTGTTTTTGGCTTTTTCCTTTGAATCTTACTAGAACTCACTGCAGAGTAACGTTAGTTTTCTGGTAGCTCTGAGCAAGTCACATCAGATGTAGAATGACATCCAGTTTGCTGCAGCAGCAAGGGAGGACAATCATCAATTGCTAATAAGTACCCTCTCCGATACACTATAAAGGATGCAAAATGGGCATGTTGCTCATGAGTATAAGTCAAAAGTTGAACTAGTCTCAACCCATCTTTGTAAGCAAAGATGCGAATTCTATTGGTGTTTGCTGCAAAGGAGACTCTGGAGCCTTAATGAATGAGAAATCTTATTTTTTCTGTTGTTTCTTAACGAGACTCTTAGAAGTAAATCACATGTACCTGGGAGAATGACAGCAATAAAAATGACACATTAAAGGTGAATGTACAACCTGAACGAATATAAAGTTGCTGAGTAACATTGTGAATGACAGAGTTTTTAACCTGTGTTTATAATAAAAATACATGGACAATTTTACTACAAAAAAGTTAAAAGAAACAAACCTGAACTCATAAACTGAATCATGACTTACTAATATAATTATATGCAACCTAGATTTACATTGTGTTCACAAATATCCTTGGAAACACAGAAAAAGAAAATCAATTAAAATAAGTATATTCTATTTAGAAGATTTTTAAAGTCTCATTAAAAAAAAAGTTCTGGTGTTTACCAGAAACACATAATAAAAGCTCATATTAATTTAAATGAAGACTATTTAGACAGAAATTGATTCTCTTCAGTGTAATACATATTAAAATGTTCCCAGTTTAACACATAAAGCTTATATTATTTTTATTTTGACATACATTACTTTCTCCAGGGAAATAAAGTTTAAAGAAATTTTAATGAATGTTATAAATATAATAGCTTTTTAGAAAAAGAATGTTGTAAGGCACTTATGAAGGAAAGTTATATGCTTTGTTTGCCAATGATAAGAAGATTTAAACTTATAGAGTTATTATTTTAATTGTCAAATAAATGTCATTTACTTCCAAATTTAAGATCCAGAGTCTACAACTCTGAATGTTATTTGTTATCCTCCAAATATAAATGATCACTCCTCCCCTTACAGCCATTTCATTAGCAATTTATTAAAAAAGGATTCCTGCAATCCTAAAATTGCATTTTTGTATCCCCACTGTTCCTTTGTAAGGAGTCAGGAGTCCCTGAAGCAGAAAGTGCTTTGTTATACTGGTATTACAATTCCTAAGTCTCAAATGTTTGTTTCTCTCTTGAGACCATACTCTTAAGAGAAATCAATCCGATACACATGTGTAAACACCACTTTGTTTCTCCAATGTGAGGCATCGAAAGTGTAAATAAGAACTAAAGCCTATAATAGATATTGTGAAATAGGAAGGAAATCTTCAATGTGAAGGGAAACTAGGAGAGGTGGAAGGGAAAGGAAGGAAGGGAAAAGAAAAAAATGCAAAAAGAAGGAAGAAATGTAAGCAAAACTTTGTAGACAGGGAAGGGAAAAGAAATTGAATGGAGAGAAGGGGAATGGGAAAAAATCAAGTTATATCATGTACAGGTACAAAGTCCCCAGGAGTGTGATCATTATATATACCTAAAATGTACCAATACACTTAATTAATTTTTGAAGAAGTATGAAAAAATGTTACTTTTTATACTCTTCAAATGCATAGATGGCCAATACATCGCTGTACTTTTATCTTTAGTGTGTTTATAACAAGTGTATCACAATTCTCTGTCCCTGACATCATTATCCTAGAGCCAATCAAATTCATTGTTGTAATTTTTGTATGGATGATAAATTTCAAAGCAAGGAGCAACAGGAAGGAAAAGATCGTATTCCACACAAAAATACCATGTTTCCCTCTGGATCTTCCGGCCAGCCCTGTCTTCCTGTGAGCCAAAACCTTTGCAGAGAGGTAGGTTTGGTTTCCTTCTCATCACTTGTTGAAATGCTCTGTCTTCTAGGATTTGACTTTTCACCAATAGACAATTACTCTATTTGCAAATGGAACCACCACTACTGAAAACAGAGTACTACAAGTGCAGCTATGGCCTCTGTTTCCAAAGACTAACACTACACTAGAATGATAGAAAACTAAGAGCAAAAAGAAGATGTTTCATGGTGAACTTTGGGAATAAGTTTAGGATTGTAATCTGCAAGTTATCTCAGTAAGTGCTCCAGCTATGAACAATATATTCCCTGGGCAAAAGGCAAATATGCCAATGCCTGTCAACAGCCTCTTACTCTGCCTTTATCATTTCCATTATTTAATGCAGCACAAACTGCCCAGACAAAATATCAGCACAGCAATGATAATAGTCAAAATGACCATACTTCCAAACTTGCTGTTCAGATTTAATGCAATCCCAATCAAAATACCCACAGCATTCTTCACATAACTGGGAAAAGCAATCCTAAAATTCAGTGAAACCAACTAAAAGAGACCCACAACAGCAAAAGCAACTTGGGCAACAAGAGCAAGGAAGTAGCTATCTCAATCCAGGAATTAAAGTTGTATTACAAAGCTACAGTGTTAAAAACAGCATGGTACTGGCACCAAGTAGGTGTGTGATCAATGAAACTGACTAGAGAAGGCAGAGAAAGACCCCAAACTCTTTCAGCCAAAGGGGACAAAAACATACACTGCAGGAAAGACAGTCTCTTAAATAAGTGGTGGTAGAAAAAGCAGACTATTTACATGTAGAATATTGAATCTAGATAGACACATATCTCTCAACATATATTAACCTAAAATGAAAATGGATCAAAGAGCTTATTGTTGAGACTGAATACTTACCCTGCTGGAAGATAAAATATGTGAAGCTCTTAAATTCATAGGCATAGATAAGGATTTTCTAAACAGAACCCCTGTTGCATAGGAACTAATACCAAGAATCTACAGATGGGATCATTAAATTAAAAAAGATTTTGCATAGCAAAAGAAACAACCAATAGTGTGGAAGAAAATAACCTTGAGAATGGGAAAAACCAATTTGCCAGCTATTCCTCAGAGGACTAATATCTAGAATATATAATGAACTAAAAGAGATTTGATTCCTCTAAATAAAATCCCCAATTAGAAACTGGGCCAATGAAATGAATAGACACCTCACAGAAGAAGTACAAATGACCAAAATATTCTGAAGAAGTATTCAGCATCACTGTCCACTAGAGAAATACAAAGAAAATAAACACTGGGATTTCATCTTACCACAGAAAGAATGGCCACCATAAAGAAATCAAATAATAACAAATGCTGGTGACGCTGTGGGGAAAAATAATACTTTTCCAGTGTTGGTGGGAATGTAAACTACTACAGCCACTATGGAAAATCAGGACTCAGATTCATCCACAAGTTAAAACTACAAATTCTACTTGACCCAGCTATTCCCCTTCTATGTATCTTCCTGAAAGAATTAAAGACATCATATTACAGCGATACATGCATGCCCATGTTTGTAGCAGCATAAATCATGGTAGCTAAATTTCATTTTATTTTTTAAAATGTTTTTTATTTTAAAGAGAGTAGTAAAAGAAAAAAAAAGGGACAATAGCAGCATAACATCACAAACATAAACAAAACAAAGCAAGAACATTAAAAGTGATACAGTGTTCCAAAACAAAATGATAGGAATTAACAGTGGTTGTTACATTACATATTGTTATCTTCAACTACTGAATTTTAAACATGGCCTACATGCACTGCAGCAGAGGAATGGATAAAGAAAATGTGGTATTTCCACACAATATTGTACCACTCTGCCATAAGGAAGGATAAATTTAAATCTTTTGTAGGTAAGTGGATGCCTTTTTGAGACAATAATGTTCAGTGAAGTAAATCATAGACATAAGCTTAAATATGGAAACCCAAAGTATACATAGCAAAATAGAAAATAGTTATTGGGAATTAGAGAAATAGATCTTTGTCGAATGGAAAGTGGATGAAAAGAAGGAGCGGGGAGAAGGGAGGGAAGAGAAAGAGGATGAGGAAAATGACTGGGGTGTGCTTCCACGTGACCAATTCCGTTCACAGAATGTAAACATTATGCATGCAAACATATACAAATAAGAAATAATAAGTGCATAAATCAGAAAGAAAGGAAAGAAAGAAGGAAAGCTTCTTAGTGGAAAGAAATAAGGGGAGGAGTGTTTCTCAGTGTCATCACTTCAAAGTCTCTCCTGTCTCTGGCACTTGGCCTCTGGACTATGTGCTGCCCAGTGAGTTGTCTGCTTGCCTCTAGACTGCAAATTTCACCCTAAAGATGTAAACTTTGTAGTTTGTATAAGCAACCACATAAACATAAATAACACAGAGGCCGTCATGTTAGAACACTTTTTTCCTATGTATCCCTGCCTTTCTGCCTTCTAACTAGCACTTAATAGAAGCTTAATAAACATTTGTTGAAAGAATCAATATTTTTGCATAGCATATGGGATTTGATACATAGGGGGAATAATATGAATTATTCAGACAATTAACGATTACATTTGCAAAGACAAACTTCAAAATTAGTTCACAAATATTATGAGCAAAGCACATGTTTATATTGGATTTCAGCTTAAGCATGAATTTTGCATGTTTTACATGTGTTGTATTTCTAGTATAAAACAATAGTGTATAACTTAACATAACTCTTGCACATAATAAATTCCAGGTAAATTATTAATGATGGGAAAATTTTCAAATTGTAGAAGCACTTCTACATTATATATCAGTGGAAATAGTTTAGTATAAATGCTGTTGCCTCAGTGACTATCTACTCAATTTCACATTTCAGAAGGAATGGAAATAATGAAGCATTGAAATTTTTATTTAAAAGAGAATAAAAAGTAAAATCAGAAATGATACAGAGTTTCACTAAACAACATGATAGGATTTCAACAATGGTTGTTATACTGCATATTGGTGTCTTCAAATTAGTTGTTCAGATCACCAGATATAAGCTTGCAAAAGTGGTCAAAAAAATTAAAAAGAAGAAAATAAAAATTTAATCACTGACTGTTTCTTTCAATAGAACAGTGAAAATCAGCAGTACAATTATCCTAGCTCTCCTGTACATATACATATTTATTTTTTCCCTTCCTTCTTTCTTTCTTTCCTCCTTTCCCTCGTCCCAGTTGTTCCTTCCCTTTGAGCAGTTTCTTTTTCTTTTAAGATCATTGATTTCCGCAAGAAGGATTTAATTATATCCTTTAAAAATATACATTCAATTTGATGCCAAAATTATCTACCCACACTGCTGAAAAGCAGTGAAATATTAAGTGTTCAGATGTATTTGTCATGTTTTATTTTGTAGGTTGGAAAAACAAACCTATTGTTATGTTTTTCATATCAACGCTATACATCCCACTATGAAACCAAAAGCAACAGATAAATAGGCATTTATGTTTACCTAACCAAATTTTTATAATTAATTATACATTTTGCTATTCCTATCTAATATAGGCTTAAAGCTGACACTGTTTCCCACACTGTTTTTCTCAAAGTGACATGTTATTACTAATTGGTCAAGAAGCTAAAAATGTTACATTTGACATTTAACTACATGTGCTCTTATTTAAACCAGCTGCAGTAGTTTACAAAAGATTCACAACCAGTTCTACTTTTACTTCATAAAGAAATGTATTTTAAGATAGTGTTCCATCTTTCATTTCAAGTATTTGATAGGGTCACAGTCTCCTGGACAGAGTCAGAATCCATCAAATGCATTTATCGGGACTATTTCTTAGTATTTTGAGATGTCATTATCATCTATCACAGCAAGAATCAAAGAATAAACTGTTTTCTTATTGGTATTGTTGGTACTTGGTAAAAGAACGCAATTGACTATAGCCATGGAGATTCAAACAATTTTGTGCACTGATCACAGGACTTTATACACATTGTTTTATAATGCTGATCTCATACACTTTCTTTGTAGAGATTGTTAAGGTAGTGGGGGTTGCTATTGTTATAAATTTTGGCAAACTGAAAGCAAGTTCAAATCAACCTAGCATGGTGATGCATGCCTGTAATCCTAAACCCAGCACTCAGGAGGCTGAGGCAGGAGGATCACTGCAAGTTTGAGGCCAACCTGAACTACATAGCAAAACCTTGTCTCAAAAGAAAAAAAGAAAGCAACCAATCAAACAAAAAGATTCAAAGTTCAGTAAGTTTAGTAACAGAAATATGAAGTCAAAAACAACACAAGTGCATCTTAATGAAATGAACCTCAATGTATTTAGGCCATGCTTTAAAAGAAAACTAATAAAATTCCTTCTGCTATACTTTATAAATGCTATTATGTAAACTGCACAATTTTAACTTATTGTGTAAATCTACAATTTCCGAACCACCCAATTTCAATAATGTTAAATATATGATGTTTAGGTATATTTTTATTCTATCATATCTAAGTGAAATCACAAATTTATATCTGCAGGTTAATATGGAAGCTAAATGATATGAGTAGTATTAAATTTCTACATCATTTGTTTAGCTTTGTAAAATAAATATTATAGTAAATTACAGAGAGAGAAAAAGAATAGGAACTCCTCAGAAAAATTGGTGAAAGCAGCCAGTGTTTCTATAAAATTACCAGTCTTGTTTTGTTCAATATGATTCCTTTACATATCCTTGACAAAGACATATTTCAGGAATATGTCTGAATACCTCATGTACTAGTATAATTATTAATGTTAATAAAATTAATTCTTTATTTATGAATTCAAAGTATAGTATTTTTTTTGGTGGTAGAAGCGTGATGCCTGTTTCTTTCTGCAGAAAGGAATTTGAGTCTGCCACTAGGCACACCTAAATTCTCAGAAAATTGGCATTCACATACACAAAGCACTAATGTGTTTTTCCCACTTACACTTCTGAAAAGAGGTGCTGTGTTATTTAGGGTATGGCTTTCATCTCCTTGGAAACAGGAAAGGTGAGATGATACAGAAAAGTTACAAAAAGAATTTTAAAACTGTGTCACAGGTAACGTTGCTAACTGACATTTCATTCAGGATTGTAAAGAAGGTGAGCACCATCTGTATCCACAGAGTATAGTAGGTACATTAAAACAATAGTAATGAGAGGGGAATTTCTGCCCAGAGTCCATAAGCCTGGCATATGGATCTCCTGCAGGTGACCTGAGCCACTAGGTTTATCAAGCATATTTACTTGGCGGTGCAACAGATCTGGGGAAAATAAAGTAGGTTGACCCTTATCTTTGGGTTCCAAACTTCAAAATTAATGAAGAGAATGTGATACTTCAAGGATTTCTTACACAAGGGTTGAGAGCCACCAACTACTACACCAGCTGAAGGAACATGAGCACAGCCAGGCCCCATAGGGGAAGCTCAAAGGAAGCTAAGGAATTCATAGTAATTTATACACCTTCTACATGAAGAGCTTACACACAGTATATCCAGCAGGTAGCAGCAGCAGTAGACTTAGAGTACCATGCTGAGAATGAAAGGACGCTGGGGGCGTACAATTCAAAGACCTTGAGGATTTTTGTATTTATTTGGTTTAGTTTTCTCCACTCCCACAGGATCTTAAAGGATGCTTCAGTACCTTTGTCACTCCATGAGTAAGGCACTATGTTAAGGAGGCAAGCAGAAGAAAAGCAAGTACATTTGAGAGACTAAGCATTTTCACCAGCAAACACTGAACTTACAGGATTATACTTTTTGCATGAATAGACAACCTATTTTTACTGGGAAAGAATGAATGAGACCTTACAAATTTATTTATTTAATTTTTAACTGTGTCTACTGCCACATGTGTGCACTACACAGTTATCAAAATCCTCATAGGGAGTTGGTATGTGTGCCTAACATATGTTAATTCTTTTTCATGTCCTGTCTCTACCTAACCTATCCCCTGCCTCCATCTCTGAAGAGCTTACAATTTAATAGAAAATATAAATGTATATAATTCTGAGATCTGAGTGGCAAAATGAGATGCTTTTTTAAAGTCTGCTATAAAAAGGAGTGTTTGGATGACTATATTTATAGATGGAATTAGCAAAGGATGGCAACAAACTACAAGTCAGTGAAACAAGCAGTTAGTGTAATAGGTTTGGCCTGACTACTGAGGGCAGGCAGGATGAAGAATACAGCACACAGAGAGAAAGGGCTGCATAAACTCAAATATAAAAAAAATCAACACAGGGAGACCTTCAGCCTCTTGGTTAATGTGTTTCCAAGTGGAGTTCTCGGAAGATATATATTAAGCTAATACCCATACTATGAGTCTGAGTGACTTCCCTCTTTACTAGGGGAAAAAAAACACTCAACAGCCTCAAATTAAAGAAAGAGATACTTATTTTGGTTGACAGTTTGTATCGGACTCAGCCCATGGTCTCCTGGCTCCAAGGCAGGGCAGCAGGGGCCCGGGGAGGAATGGCTGCTCAGGGTGTGGCAGACAGGAAGTAGAGTGTTCCCAGAGAAAGCAGTAGGAACATTGCCCATTCCAGGCTCTATCGCAGTGACCATCCTGGTTTGATCAGACCCTGATTTCAAACAGCTAGTCAACCACGCTATTCCCATTATCCAGTCACCCTTCAATTGTCCGATCGATGAACACATGAAGATTTGGGGGACCCTTTAGAACTACATCATGACACTATTATGAGCTCCTTTTGTAATTATGGGAAAATAAGGCACAAAAGATAAACAGTTTACACAAGGCCACAGAGTTAGCAAATGTGCTTGGCGAAATTTAAACTAAGTGTCTTGGCTTAAAGCACTATGTCCTAAAATACCACTATTTCTGCAACTACAGATGTTCATCCCATTAGGAATGAACTAAGAATCCTGTTCTTTACTTCAGTATGGGATGGAAACTACAATCATTGAAAGGAGCTCTGAGAAATAACTAAGATAATATTTAAAATATGTTTGGACTTGACACATATATGCCCTAAATAATAATCAAACTAAGGTAGTTAACCTGCCTAACTCTTCATTTGTTTTATCTTTTCTTCATCTAAGAGCATTCAAAATCTCTCTTCTAGATAGTTTGGGATATGAAGTATATCAAGACTTGCTATATTCATCTGACTGTTCAGTAGAACCCTAACATATTTTTCTCATCCACTGGTAACTTTATTCCCGTTTTATGTATGCAATTATTATGGATCAACAAAATATTTCTGACAATCCAATATAGTGAAAGCAGAGCCTATGCCTCATAGTTCTCTGGAAGCAGCTGTATTTCCCTTGATTTTTATGTGACAGTGGACCTATGACCTCAAGATTTCTCATGGGTTCAACTAAAGGCAGGATTTTGCAGATTATTCCATTTTTAAGGTTTATTTCAGTAAGAATGTTGATCTTTCCATTTTGCTACATCCTAAACATAAGCTGGAAGTCCTCTCATACCATATTTTAACATTGATATAATTATATAATACATAATAAAATCAAACAACACTATTCAAACATGAATAAAATGTATGTATTTGATCGGATCACACCTTAAAATATTTTATGGCACTTTGGTGTTAAAAAATCATTCAGATTTTCTCCATTATTTGGATAAACTATTTGGTTGAACATCAAGCATGTTAAACACTTCACTTTTACTTGCTTCGGAGTTTCAAATAGTGTCTTTTTACTAAGGAAATTTTTGAAATATCAAAATAGTCAAAAGGTATATAGATTATTTTAACAGCATCATGCACAGTCCTCTTAATTATATTTATAGCAAAATAGCTTTTATGAAAACAGCTTTCCTATGAAGCAAGACTAGAATTGAAATTAATATATTTATGAAGCTGATACTTTGTAACTAACATGGGTGGGTGTCTAGTCATCTATTCCTGAGTGATAGGCTGGTAAAAGCTTGAGCTGTCTGATACTGGGTTGATTGCTGCAGATATCCTGGAAATAGCTAAAGGTGACTTTTACCCTCCGTCAGTTATTTAAGAACTTTCTAAATTTTGATACTCAAGAGTGTTCCCAATTTATTGATCCATGGTACATTACTCTGGGCTAGAGTAATGGTTTAGCTTTCATGATACATTCCCAATACTTAAATAAAGGAGGGAAATGCTGTTTATTTATCTCCTCTTAGGGATGAATTTTGCTACTTAAAACTTAAGGGAGCTCTATAATTGTCAAGCCTGTCTAGCAAGCATTTCTTAATCAAACTTATCTGAGCGTGAATGAATTTTTCAAAATACTATACCTATTTATAGCTTATCAGGAAACTACCAGTTTGAGGTATGTCGTTTTCTGACAAAATGCTCACGTATGTGATTCCGTTTTGAAATATGCATCCTTTGTGACTCTGCATCAGTTTTCAGCCACTTCAGTTCTCTAGCTGCCCCCTTGCTCCAAGCAGACACTCATCATTTTAATGATATTCTTGAAAGACCATCATTTCCCTAATTAATGACTGTGTCCTATTAGAACTACTGAAATAAAAATCCTATCATCTTACGAAATAGTGGATAGTTAACAATGCTCTTTCATCTGTATCAATTTTTAATTATGAAACAATTTTAATGCCTGTTTCTAGTTTTACAAATAAAAAAGGAGAAATTGATGTACATTTTGTATTCTTAAAAGACAGCTGTCATATTTAGCATTCTTCAGAATTATCAAGTATCTTTTTAAAAAATCTTCTAAAATAATTTCAGAATACACTATGAAGAGTTGGCCTTGGAAAAGAAACATCACTGAAAATCCAAACCCGCAATTTATAATGTCTGCTTCTCATTTTAATTTAACATTGGTCACATTTTTGTTAGTGGGGTGTATGGAAGAGTTACACAAAAAATCAGTTATTTTTCCCAATATTCATTAAAACAGACTCAGCTCTTCCTTGATTCTGGGGTATAAATTCCCATCTACTTGAATTTTATGTTAAAACTCCAAAAATGTTCTTATGTATTATGCCATAGCAAAAATATAATTTATCAGTTATATAAGGGTCTTTTATTATTCAGAGTTTTTGGGGTAGTTTAGTTATGTTCCTCTGGCTCAAGTTTCCTCATGGGCTGGAGTTAACCCATTGGCTACAGTCATCTCATGGATTAACTGAAGGATAATTCATTCCCAAATTCAGTAGTTGCACTGAATTATGGCAGGCTTCGATCCTCTTGCAAACCCAATTATATGGATGTAGACAGACCTCATGTTTTATCAGTTGTGGTGAAAGACGTCGGTTTCTCCCCAGGGCCTCTCACTTCAGCACACTGCTTTCAACCTGGTCACTTCCCTGAGCAGAAGTTATCCACACAGATGGCAAGACCGAGACTCTGAGAGTGGAATGCAGTCTTTTTATGACCAGTTCTCACTGTATCTGATACTCCACCAATAAACTTGGGTATCTCAATCCAGCCCAGGCCCAAGGGGGAAGGAGGGCTCAAAAGCCAGAGACAGAGGCAGAGTCTGTGTCAGGCTAACTTAGAAGCTGCTTACAATGCATATAATCCTTTCATATGAGGTGAAGAGAAAGCTACATATTTTTTTCTAAATTGACAATTTTCTTTTTCACATTTTCCTCAGCACATAAACAGTTATATTAGTAAACTTATATTTGTTTTCAGAACATCAAACCAAGGGAGGTTAAATGAGGAACAAACAAACAAAGAAAAAACAAGTATCTGTAAGAAAATATAGTGACATTATAAAATTAAAAATATAGATATACAAGTTTAATTTAGCTTCATAAATAGTAAGTGACTATAGTTCTAAGAAATAGAAAGTGTGACCAGAAAATACAGTGGTAGTTTACTTTTTTAATATATTACACTAATCCCTCATAAAATATCACTACCCACTCGTAAGATGTGTATTCCTTTGATCTGGCCACTTTCTAGACCAGATCTGGAAGTTCTCTCCCATGAGTGTCTTTAATTGTGCTGTCATGGCTGCCTTGATTTCTTGAGCTGATTCAAAACACTTACTTTTCATGGTCAGTTTGATTTACAGAAAGAGCCAGAAGTAACATGATGCCAGATATGGTGAAGAAGGTACATGAGGACACACATTAATATTTTTGCAAGTCTGCCTTGCCACCCACGGAAGAGAACTTGCAGAACTGCTGCAGAATGTGGCAAGAATGATGGGACAAGTGGTTCCAACATAAGGGGAGTATTTTGAGGGGATTAACAGGAGTGTGTCTTTGTCTGTTATTTTTTTAAACTTTTCCCTTTCACTGTACATTTTAATCATAACATATATCATATTAAATTCTTTACACAGTACAAAATGAACATGGAATGGGCCATAATCCTAAGTGTGGATGTTCTTTAAAGTTTATCTGCTTATTATTTTTGTGATTTAACATGTTCCTTAGGGAAATATATTTTCCAATCTCACAATATTGTTGTGAAAATAAAATGATGTCAGGACAAAATAAAGTGCATATGACCATATAGTGGTATAAAGTTCTTAGCACAATGTTGAGCATGTGTCCATCACATGATAAATGACAAAATAATAAAGATAAAGACAATAATAGTTAACAATTATCTTACCCCTGTCAGAAACCTTGTCAGAAAAGTACTAAATGGCTCTTAACTCTTTGTTATCGTTTCTCAAGCAGTGTACACCTAGTTGTTAGAGTTTGTGTCTGGATGACCCCCCAGAGCCTCATGCAGTCATGGGGTGCACTTCTGGAGTTTATGATGGATTCATGGTCCAGGACTGGAATTATGGATGTGAGTGCTACACCTGCCCTGGGGCAGAGAGTTTGCATGTAATGTAAGAGAGGGAAAGAGGCTGCTTCCCACCTTTCCTCTCTTTCGGTCTTGTTGCTTTGCTGTTTTCTGCCACCATGAACTGTTGCCTTCTGCCATGTGCCTCTCTGCCTTGAAGCCAGCCAAGTATAGATTGAAACTTCCACACACTATGAGCTAAATAAACCTTTCCTTCCTTAATTTTGGGCATCAGGTATCTTGTCTCAGCAATGAGAGAAAAGTAACCAAGACACTAGTGCACTGGTGTTGTACTATGACAGCAGTTTAACAACTGGGAAGGACTTAGACAAGTTATTTAACTTTTCCTATCCATTAAGTTCTTCATTTACCAAATGAGGATAACACCAGTGCTGTAAAGACTCAATATTATCAACAATCATGGAATTTTCCCTGGTACATTCTGAGTGGTCATTAATTTTAATGTAAAGTATTCTTCATAATCATAAAATATAATTGCAAAACCTGAAAGAAACACTTCTTAAAGAGAAGGACAAACGATAATAAGTGTATGAAAATACACCATTTTCCCATGTCTGTAGAGAGAATTAATGATGTCTTGAGAAATGTATAGAATTTTCTATAGGAAATTTTCCTACATTCAAACTCTGGATTTAGATTTTCTGTCACTGTAACAGTTTTCTCTTTTTCAGAATGTCATTCAGTTGAAATCACACAGCGTGTAGCCTTTTCAAATTGCCTTCCTTAAATCTATCATCTGAGATTAAGGTTCCTCAGTGTCTGTTCATGTCTCGATGACCCACTTTCCCCAATGAGCAATAGTCCATTTTCTTAATATCGGTAATAATTAATAAAATTCTTCAGTTTATGTTATGCATTAGAAATAGATAAGTATGAAACTCAAATAAAAACTAAAAGCTAAATTTAAAAGGGTACATATTATTTATTTCTAGACATTTTACCTGGAGATTCCTTAATAGCATAGAAATTTGATGGTTACATATCAGAAATCAAGGACAGAAAGAAAAGATTCTCTGAAGTCTGATGTAACAACTCATGCTCTTCTGTACCACACTTAAGAAAAATGTTGCTTTATAAATTATTCTATTATTCTTTTCACTGTGGATTTTTACCTCTGGGTTTCCTGAAAAGAAGAAGCAGAATTAAAACTGGGTTCTTAGATTGCACTAATTTTAACTATAGTCATATCCCAGGGTTCAAAGAGAATGAGGAGTTAGGTGTAGTAAAATCAGCATTTACTCTATCTTAGTTTATTTCCTCTGTCCCCACAGATAAATTTTAAGGATACATGTACTTCAGTTTTGTGTTTAATGCAGTAAATTAGTGGTGCATTACGGAAAGGCTGCAGACATTGGAGTTTACCCCCTGTTGACTGTTGAACTAGTTGCAACTATAGTTTCCTCCTATTCTAAAGAAGATGGTAGTACATATCTCACTGAGCAGTTGTGAGTTTACATGAAATAAAATTGCAGTCACTTGTCCCATGCCTGCTAATGATAAATGCTGCTTTTAATTTTTATTTTTATTATTTTCACCCAGGATTTCTGGCATATAATAAGCATGAAATGAAGGAACTTTAAAATACAGTACTTTATTACTTGTGTTTATCTTTAATGGTTTTGTTTAGTTTAGTTTAGTTTTGTTTTGTTTTTGTCTGGTACCAGGAATCGCCTGCTTGCCAGGCAGGCGCTGTGCCGCTGAGCTAAATCCCCATCATCTTTAATGGTTTAATCAATCTTGCATTCTTACATCTGGTAATCTGGATCAACTTTGTTGAAGACAATAATATGTAATATAACAACCATTATTAATTCCTATCATCTTGTTTTGAAATTCTGTATCATTTCTTTGTTTTTGTCTTCATTGTTGTTATTTTATTATTTTCTCTTTAAAATAAAAATAAATAAATAAAAATAAAACATAATATTACAATATCCAGTTTCTTATAAAAAAGTCAGACTGTGAAATATTAAAAATCAAAATTCTTAGTTTGAAGAAAATTTATATATTTCTCATATACTTTCAATAGATAATTCATAAATAATTATAAATACATAAAATTCAGCTATATATTATGCATGATTTCGCAATTTCCAACTTAAAAAAAGCCAATATTAACAACTTAAATTCAGTACCCTTCACTTGAGTCCTTGAATGTTATTAGAATTATTAAAAATGACTTTTGTAAGTTAGGTAAGAGTGTCACTTTTAGAATAGTTTTGAAGTCCATTCCGAATGATGAAAACTATAAAATGGAGGTGTATGTCCCACAAAAAGACCAACATTATGAGATTATTAAATCTTTGTTATAAAAAAATATAGCATGAAAAATCTCATAAATTATTAAAATATATATTTCATATGTTATAAAAATGTTAATTTGAGCAATATTAGCTAATATTAAGATGATTATGAAAATTAGTAGAGTAATGCTCAGTATTATCTTTAGTATACCATTTTCAAAATAATTTATGCAATGCTTTTAGGCACTTAGTATGACTCAGCAGAGAGCAGGGTGTTCACTTGTGACGGGTGATACTTTGTAATTAGGTGACAGAATGGTTACGTATCTGTACCTCCTGACTCAATGGTGAAGATCAGAATTACCTGCAAAATGTTCACATGCTCATATTTTCAACCATATTAAGAATCCAAAGAGTCTAGACTATAAAGTGAAGACATGTAAGTGCTGGTCCTAAACTAGATAGGAGGCAGAAAAATGGTCCAACACAAAAGGATTATTTCAGCTTAGATCTGAAGAATGTGTACACAGCCAGGCAAAAAGAAATTCAGGGAAAAGTTTATCCTAGAAAAATGATACTGAATGTGCTTTGCATTTGTTGGAGTGAATAATCCATGAGGTTACATTAGTAAACTCGGGTGAATTTTTACATTATTTGCAGGTCCAGAGAAATGAGTCAGTGATTTAGATTAAGGAGCAATGAAACTAAGAGGGAGAGGGAGAAGGGGAGCGGGAGAGGGAGCGAGAGATCTCGAAGTATTGGGTGGTTTACATTATTTTAGCTATAGGCATAGAAGTGGTTACGACTCTGCCACAAATCTAAGGGCCAAGTGAAGTCCTTGGAGAAAGCGCTTATTCCAGTGTGATTTCCCCTCATGGAAAGACATTGCATCAAGGGAAGCACACACACAAAGATGAACAAACAGTAATTAGGATCTTCTGATGAGACCAGTGAATTCTACCTGTAGGAAATTCTGGGAAGGGACAGGTAGCAAGGGTGTGAAAGCATGGCTCTTAGGGGAGCACTGTGACATACTCCTAAAAGGGTAATGTTGACATTGCTTTCGTACTTGTTCTTCAATTCAATGAAAATAAGTTTTAGAAGCACCAAGTCATATTGTTTCTCCTGGTGCTGCTCAAAAATAAAGATGAGAAATAACAACTCATTTTTAGAATAAAAGAAAAGTTGGATACACATTGTTTTGGCCCTGCTTATGGATTCAGAGAAATCTAAGGCTCAGAGTTTTGGGTAATCAATCAATGAAATCAATTTAGGAGGAAACATCCGGGTTCCTCAAGGAATAATAGTAAGAATAGGTTATGGTTGGTGTAAAGTGAGAAATGAGAAATTTAAGGAAGATGAGGTCGCAGATAAAGGTAAAGACAAGTGAATGTGTAGGGTCTACATTACACGTTGGTGTTGTTATGATGGAAATAGGAAAACATTGAATATTTCACAGAAAAAACATTTTAACAGGAAAATATGTAATGTTGTAAATAAAATCTATATAAACATCAAATTTTCATTCTTAAAATTATATTGGAGCTAGGCAGAAATATATACAAAGACTCGCAAGTTCATTAGTACAGCAAACCATGAGAAATTACGATAGTTTGGACAATGGCGACCATTGAGGAGGTGAACAGAAAATGACAGCTAATTTAGATTTAGAAAATATATTTAACCAGCCTGAGAAAGTAAAAATATTGTGGGATTTGTAGTTGTACAAATTAAGATAGCACCTGACAAGACTGAGGGGAGAAAGAAGGTGCTCCATGATTTGTCATTTTGAATAGCAGGGCAGATTAAATTGCTTGGATAAAAACACAATAAAGGATTTTTCCCTGGCATGTTTGTATTCTTGGCAGTAGAAGATGGATTCCACTTCAGGTTGATAGAGGGTCTCCCGTTTACAGCACACTGCTTCCTTGGTTAATGCTGTAATAGAAGAAATAGCTAGAAGTTTTTATTTTATCACTGGTTTTCTTTTGCTTGGTATTGACACTCATCTTGTTTGCTTACAGCCCTTTGGTCAAAATAATTGCTACAATCCCACATAACATCAGAGTGGAAATGTGAGGAACAGATAGAACTTTAATTAACATCAACATTTCTAGTATGGTGTAATAACCCTTCCTTTGTTCTATGCTTTAAAAATTCCAACATACTTACAATTCATCTTGCTATATTTTGATTTTAGGCATATGATGTTAAAGTGTTCTAACAGGATGTATTTGATGATTTTAGGCATAATTGAATTCATAAGCAACACAAATTAATAAACACTAAGCTGAAGTTAAAAACAGGCTATTATCACACATTAGTAAATTAGAATATTGAGGTGTTGAAGTAATGGGAAAATGTTTTCTTATTAAAAAGTGATTTTCTGGGATTTGAAATATTAGAAAAATTATGGCTCATACTGTAAGACTGAATTTAAAGTTATAAAGTATAGTGTATACACAGTATGTTTTACTTTTCTAAGCATTGAAGAATAATGATAAATTCCAGAATATAATAATAAGCAATAAATCCACATATGCTTGAGAACAAAAGTGGCATAATTTTTTGTAGACACCAGCCAAATTTGGCCAGCATGATGCTATGGTGCATGTCTATAATCCCAGCACTTGAGAGGATGAGGCAGAAGGATCTCCAGTCCGAGGCTAGCCTGCTCTATATAGTAAGGCCAGCCTGAACTACACAACCAGACCCTGTCTCAAATAAACAAACAAACAAAACACACAGGCAAATGCTTAATTCATAAGTCTACATTAAGGCATTTGAATGGAACACATTAATGAGCTGTCTGAACAAAAATATTTAAGAGTAAAATAACCTTGTTTGAGGTTAATGCTTCAACTCCATATTTCAGTACTTGCATTGAAGGAGGACGCTGATACTGGCATATAATACTCTCTCAACAGTATTGCAACTGTTAATTTAAAAAGATTTGCAAATGATGATAAAAGCATGACTAATAGTATAGAAACATGTAATCAGATGGCAGCAGAGTAAACTCACAGATTATAGGGTGTTGGTTGGATTATTCATGAGTTTCATCTTTCCTTGGCTTAGACACTTTCAAAGCAGGAGTGAGAAAATCTGTTAGATTCAGTCTTCCAAGCAATGGATGACACATGGGTCAGAGGAAAGAGACAGAGGCATAGGAGGAGGTGGCAGCCATGGAACTGGAACTCATATGCAGATTCCTTATGACACAGAAATGCTGCCTGAAGAGTCGTGACAAAGAAGGGTGTTATCACATAAGAAAAGCTGTCAGCTCCTGTAGACGGGGGATCATTCGCATTCATATCCAAATGTTTCATGGTGGGTGTTTTGTCACTAAATAAGTACACGCTTATTCCCCAGTCAGGAGTTAGAACTTGCTTACTGTGTTCAACTCAAATAGAAATTTTCAAAAAATATATTAATGATTGAAACTGACACACAGATTTACAGCTACAAAACAAGGCGTCTGAACAATAGTGGACTCGTAAATAAGAAAATTATTCCTTAATAAGGAAAACAATCTCCAGCAGTGTAAATTTCCCTTGTGAATGGGAGGTAAACAAAACCCCATAAATAGTGCAATTCTAAAATGTTCTCTATTTAATATGACCTGAGAGAAATTTTAGGAGACTTATAAATAAGGCTTGATAATTAATAAGTTCACTTCTCAGATAATTATTATATCATGGTATATACAGTTGGGAAGGTGTTATGGTTAGAAAATCATTCACAAATCCAAACAGTAAGAAGGAAACAAAGGATAGAATACAGAAGAAAGATGAGGAGAGAGGGAGAGATGGAGAAAGAGAGGGAGAGAGAGAGAAACAGAGAGACAGAGACAGAGACAGAGAGAAGAGAGAGCGAGCCAGACTCAGGGAGACATGCAGATATACTGATGAGATAAATCCAGGTTGACATCCTGTCTAAAAGTTTCACCAATAATTTCTTTGAACATCAAATTTGGTGATTACAGTTGGTAAGCAAGCAGTACCCTGTACATATTACTAATTTCTGTAACATATTTTTATTGGGATATTCTGCTGTAATACAGGTACAACTTTGCTGATTTAAGAAATAAACAAATAGATAAGCAGATAGCAAATAGATAAACAAATAGATAAGAAATATAAACTTTCATAAGGATGACAAAGATATATCCCTAATTCTTAAGGGAATAGTAACTCTGTAAAGGAATTGAAATGTATAGACGCAAACATAAATATGTGAATATATTCCATACCTATACATGAAATATACATATTGTATGCACACACTGTGTACAAACAAATATATCTATACATACATACACAAACCAATACTGTGTACAAACACTTGTACAAATAAATAAGCATAAATATATACATAAACTAAGTAAAGCGCAAACTGAATTCAAGTCAAGAATTAGCTACTTCTACCCAAAGAGACTCAAAATAGAACATAGTTTCCTAAGGAAACTTCATGAAGTACTTGGGATCAGAGGAGCACAGTTTCCATGTGGAAATAGTTGGTGTGCACAAATTCTGCTGGAAAATCAAAGAGCTTGAGCAAGAAGAAGAGATCACTCCACTTGGCTGTTACTAGCAGGTTATTACAAATTGAAGTAGTGTGGGAGAGGGGAAAGAGAACTCAGGAGGAAGTGAAGAAGCTGACAGTGGAATTTGAATAGAATTCAGACTTTCACGTAACAGGCCCACACGGTTGAAAATTTAATTCAGGAGACAAAATACAAACTTTTTTTTTTTTTTTTGCCACCAAGATCATACATACTTTACTTTAAAAAAGAAAGCCTAATATATATTCCCTATTAATGTAACCACTATTGAATGGATCATTCTTGTATACATTTGCATGGCATCTGTAGACTCTTGAAGTGTTGTGGAATCCTGCAGTATAAATATCATCAATCCTGTTTCATTTACTTTGATACAAATATGCTAATGTAGCTTTCTAAAAGTTTTCTTAAAGTGATGTTTTACTTTGCCAGAAATATGAATGATTTGCCTTTGATAAAAGGAACCTTATTATTTTCCTACTATTAGATATTTTTTGTTTACTTTTATCAGTACATGTGTCTAGTACATAAAAGAAAATCATGTGTTTAATATGTGTATGTTTTGAATGCCCAGGCCCAAAAGAGACAGGATAAAGGTTTCAAAGTAGTTTAAAAGAACTCAAGCTAGAGAAGACACAGGTAAGTGTGCTTGATGCCAATTTGTTCCCACCTGGGAGAGATGAAGTTGCCTTTCCTTCCTGTCCATGCTCTGGGCTCTGTGGGAAACCCTTCCCACAGGACAGGCACACACCGTTCTCATGGAGGATGAAGGGATTTCACTCATGTTAGAGTTTTTGATTTTACTTTATTTTCCACAATAACAGTAATGGTTTGTAATACAAAAAAGTCAGTGGAAATGTTAAATGAAGTGGAGGATTGTGGCATACAGGAAAAGAAAATAAAACAAAAATATGACAAGGTCATTTATTCAATAGATAGCATGCAGTACAGTGCAAGAAATCCCATTATCTAATTTTATACCTTTAATTCCCTTCTGGATCAGAGATTTCAGATTTTAATCATTGTCACAATGCTGGTTTCCTAAACATCTTTTTAGTAGCGATTTGTAATAGTTTTCTCAATCTTGTCTCCAGAGAAAAGTACAGCAGCAGTTGGGCACCAATCCCTGAATGATTTATGCTTCAAACTGAAGATAATAATAATTAAGTCATCATTCCACTGTCTTTGCTAATGAAAGCTATTTTAAACCTTGAGACTTTTATCCAGATTTCTTCATTTACAAGGCTTCTGATATAATGAATTATATCTGACACAAACTAAAATGTAAATGTAGCTTTATAATATATACCATTTAAGACATTGTTCTCAATTTATCTTTGAATGAAGATTTACAGCTGGTCTTCACATTGTTCTTGTTGATTTTCAGGTACAAATACTGTAATGTCTCAATGGAAAGAGATTTTATGTGACCTTTGAGAACTATCGCATTAGAACTCTTCAGGAATAATCCGTTGAGGTGAATTTAGCCCAAGAACCGTTTCTAAAATAGACAGCTGATTGTAACCATGTGACACATGGTATCTTGTACTGCTGAGTAGTGTGAACAGGTAGCAAATCTTAGTTTTAACAAATTCTGTTTTACTCTCATTTGAATTATGGGTATTGAGTATTGTGAATCAATAATAAATCAAGTGGCTTAGACAACATCAAAGTAAAAACATGAATATGGAAATAGTGGAAAAAATATATTTTGCTTGAAAAGGACTGCCTGTACTAGAAATAATAGTGCTTGAAAATATATAGTTTTGGGGCTGGGGATTTAGCTCAGCGGCAAAAGCGCCTGCCTGGCAAGCGCAAGGTCGTGAGTTCGGTTCCCGGTACCGGAGAAAAACCAAAAAAAAAAAAAAGAAAATATATAGTTTTGACATGGAGGTATATATTGCTACTCAATATGTGAACTGGTTTAACTTTTACTTTAAAATTGTCTTTATTCCCACTAATGAGTAAGGTTTTCCTGTCATAATTATACTCCCTTCACTTTCTTTTTTAAAATTAAGATTATTATCCAGCTGAGGAAGAATAAACACAACTCTTTATGCATTTCTTTTTTCAACTGTTTTACTTTAATTATTCTCATAAAAATATTTGGCTACTCAAATGAACAATGACTCTGACAAATCACTTCTGCACATAATGGAGAATTGGGAAAGTAACTACACACTGGTGGGTTCTGCTTTAAAGAATACTCTAAATTCTGTTGTGGTTACCTTGCTTAAGGTAGAGAGACCTGATCACTGGCATGTCATATGGTTCTGTTATCATTATGAAATTACATATCACCATGATTTATACTTCAAATTATTTTCAGTTTTTCTTTTAAATTTGGACTAGATGAATGTCACAGAAGGGCATATCATTAAATTAATTTGGCATATTCTACCTTTCTCTTTGTTATCCTATAAATCCTTCTGTTTTGTCACAAAAGTCCTAAAAAAATGTTTGTATACAGTTAGAAAAGAAGCTATTTTAATTAAAGTAGGCGGGAGAACTTGCAGGCCACCAAACGCTCCCACTCGCATCCTTTCCGAATATACACCATCCTAAAGGGTCGCGGAGGAACACAACTCCCCAAAATAGAATAATCACCCTGAATTCTATTAAGTATTGATTTTGCTTTTAGAAGAATATTTTAGTAAATGAAATTTCATATGAAGTCGTTATTAAATTTCTGAGCATTTTCCTTCTAAAAATGAAGTACCAAATAAAAATAAGCTTTGATTTTAGCTCTTGGAAAAAATAGGCTCACTCGTTGTTTAGTTTTGTTAAAATTTCTCTTCAGTAAAGTTTTTTCTAGGTAACAATCATTTATGGTGGAAATATACAACCATGTGAATGTAGTCTCATATATGAGACAATTTTAATATTCTGAAAAGATGTTTAAAATTGGCCGCTCGTGCTGGGCGTGTTGGCACACACTTGTAATCCCAGCACTCAGGAGACTGAGGCAGTTCGAGGCCAGCCTCAGTTAAGCAGTGAGCTCAAGGCCAGCCTGAACTGCATAGTGAGACCCTGCCTCAAAAAGACAAAAACAAACCGACCTCCCATTATACAATGATTTTGTAATATTTCTGTCTCAGTGTGTACATTAACAACCGTCATGGAGGTATCAGTACTGAATTGCAGTGTATTAATTCTATTCTACATCACTTTTTATCTCACTTCTCACTCTTCACATGAAGTATTTCTTTGCTTATTGTATAAATATTTTAATGTACATTATTAATTTCTGTTTTAAAAATTGTTTATCTAATAAAACATATATTCTCAATTGAGGACTGTGGAAGCAAGTCCTACATTCCCTCAGTCAGCAACCCACTAAAGCGATTCTTTTGTTCCTTCATTTAAACATAACATTTGAATATTGTCAGATGTGTAGAAATTAATAATAATCTTTTAAATGAGTCCTGTTTGGTAAATATTGAACATGACAGAATGTAATAATTTATAAGTTTGTAGATTTATTTCCTGTGAGCCATTTAATACACATAAAATTTTGACACTATTTTTTGTAAAATTTTATTAACAGACCTTTGCAGTATGTAATAATTGCATTCATTGTGGGGAGTTGGTATATGTAAATAAAACATTTTTTTTTTTTTGGTGTTTTTTGAGACAGGGTCTCCCTATGAAGTTCAGGCTGGCCTTGAGCTCATTTTGTAGCCCAGACTGGTCTCAACCTCACAACGATCCTCCTGCCTCAGCCTCCTGAGTGCTTGGATTACAGGTGTGGACCACCACACACAGCCTAAAACATTTTAATTATGTGTTTCATCCCCTCCCCTTCCCTCTCTAGTCCATCCCTTCATTTCTTGGTCTCCTTAACATTTGCAAAGAGTCAGCTCCACGGTTTCTGTTATCTTTTATTTCACTATATAGCTCATTTATAGCCTGTCTTTCTCATACAAGAGAACTCATGACATACTCAAGCTTGTGTGTCTGATGTATTTCACTGAACATAATGGCCTCAAAGTCCATCAATTTTCCTATAAAAAAGACAGTTTTATCCTTCTTTATGGCAGCATAATATTTGATTGTGTATTCAGACCAAATTTTCTTTATTCATTCATGTGTTGATGGCCACTTCCAAGATATAGATGTGAGTTGTATTGCTTTAAACATTGGGTATGCATGTATTTCTGTAATATGTATTTATCTCTTTGGGAGTGATAGCTATTGGAGGAATAACTGCACTGAATGGAGTTTCTAGCTTTAGAAGCCTTCATACTGATTGTTGAAGTGGTTGTACTAGTTGATATTGTCTCTGCAGCTTCATTGGCATTTGTTGTTATTTGGTTTCTTTATGATTGCCATTCAATCTCAGTGTTGTTTTTAATTTCCATTTCTCTTAATTGCCAGAGATGCTGAACATTTTTTTTCATGTGTTTATTAGCCATTTGTACCTCTTCTTCTGAAAAGTCTTCATAGCTGACAGAAATATTTTCCCATTCTGCAGTTGTCTTTTCACTCTGTGTGTTGTTTCATTTGCTGTGCAGAAGCTTTGTAATTTGATCTGATTCCATTTACTGACTCTTGATGTTCTTTCTTATGCAATTAGGTTTCTGTTAAGAAAATGCTTGCCCACACTTATGTCTTTAAAAGTTGTACCTGTTTTATCTTCTAGCAAATGGTTTCTATTTTAGCATTTAGATTTTTGATCTATGGTGAAAAATATGGGTCTAGATTCCATCTTCTGCATGTGGATAGCTGGATTTTCCAGCACCATTTGTTAAAGATGCTGTCTTTCCTCCTGTGGGTTTTTGGTCTCTTTTGTCAAAGTTTAGATGGCTGTATGTACCTGGCTTGTTTCTAGTCTGTTCCACTGATCCCAATGTCTATTTTAGTATCAATGCCATGCTATTTTTAACACCATCACTTTATAATATAACTTGTTGAAATCTGGGATTGTGATGCCTCTTTCTTTGCTCTTGATCCCCAGGGTTGATTTTGCTATTTTGGATCTTTTCTGGTTCTATTTTTTTTTTTTTTCCCCCAGTACTGGGGATCAAACTCATGACTTTGCGCTTGCTGGGCAGGGGCTGTGCCACTAAGCTAAATCCCCAGCCCCCTTTTCTGGTTCTATATGAAATTTAGGATTGTTGTATCTATGGTATGGTTTGTGTCTGGATGTCCCACTAAAGCCTTATGCAGTCATGGGGTGGGCGTCTACAGTTTATGATTGATCCATGGTCCAATGCTAGTATTATGGGTGTGAGCGCTACACCTGCCCCAGGGTGGGTAGTTTGCATACAATATAAGGGAGGGGAAGAAGTTTGCTCTCCCCACATGCTCCTTCCTTTTTGCTCTTCCTACTTTTGCTGTTTTCCACTGCCATGAACTGTTACCCTTTGCCATATGTGATTCTGCCTTGGAGCCAGCTGATCATGGACTGAAATATCCACAAACTGTGAGCTAAATAAACCTTCCCTTCCTTAATTCTGGGTAGTGGGTATTTTGTCCCAGCAGCAAGAGACAAGTAACAAAGACAATCCAATTCTGTGAGGAATGCTGTTGGCACAAATTAATTTAAAAAAATTGAGAAATAGTTGTACAGAAAAGTCTATGATTCCCTGATTTGATAGCACACCAAGCTCTACAAGTTAGCAATTATTATGTTTCAGCATTTTAGATGTTTACTAAGAATAATTCTGGAATATATATAAACTTTATAATATATAATGTAATATGTATACAGACACATGTTTGTGTTGTCAGTTGTATAAGAAAACCTGATTTCAATTTGATTTTAAGGCACAAATTTCAAGTAGCTTGTAAAATATTTTCTATGTAATATACCATAGGTTTACCTTTTTTGTCTTCCTCTGTATTACTTGATTAATCATATACATTTTAAATTCTTCTCAAACCAGTTGTAATCAGACGTGCTTCTTACCCCTGTTAGAGATGAATGGCATGGCTCTGTGCACGCTGAGTGCATCCTCTTCCGGAGAGGTGCACCCCACTCACAGTGCTAATGTAGCAGTAATGTAATACGGTCTCACTGCATCCTGTGTTTAGTATGAGAACGAGTAGGTGAAGCCAATAGGTAAGTGAAAAATCACTGATTAGACCCACAGTGAAGTTGCAGTGAAGTCCCACATCAATTTACAATCCTCTTGATGAAGCCATTGATAATATAAATTAATTCCTATGTTAATAGAGATCTATTATGAGAATTTCACTTTTTTAAAGTACCAGAATTACTCATTGTACTTGAATAGATTAAAATATGTCAAATTATATTTAACTACAAAATTCATTAGATGACATTTAACGCTTATAATTTAAAATACAGTATTAGTATATTATCAGAAGTTTAGGCTTTCTTTGGGATAAAAATGATCTTCATATCTCTGTGTAGGAATGACATGACACTTAAAGTCTTAGTATATTATTAGAAGTTCAGGCTTTCTTTGGGATAAAAATGATCTTCATATCTCTGTGTAGGAATGACATGACACTTAAAGTCTTAGTATATTATCAGAAGTTCAGGCTTTCTTTGGGATAAAAATGATCTTCATATCTCTGTGTAGGAATGACATGACACTTAAAGTCTTAGGTTGAATTATTTAGTACTATAAATTTATGGTTACGGCCTTAACTCTTTCCATATAAAATAGTAGCTCTATTTTCTACAATGAAATCGAGGTTAAATTTGGGTCCAATTACCTGTAATACCATCTTGGATGAACTGTGTCTCTCTGGGTGTTTGTTTTGTGCAGAACTCTGACTGCACGGATTTGATTATTGAATGTCCCCACATATCCTGGGTTTGTATTTTTCAGTGGTATCAGAGATTGAATCCATGCCTTTCACACTGATCTACATCCCTCATCCCCGCTTTTTTTAAAAAAGAAATTTACAGTGGTCAATATATTGCACATTGTTGTCTTCAAAGTAGTTGCTCAGACTGCAAAATGGAGGCATGCAAAATTAATCAACCAGTACAAGCACAGACCAGTCTTTTCAATAGACTAAAAGAAATTAGTAGTACAATTATGTTAGTTATCTTGTGTTTATATACATGTATATATATTTGTTTATACTTTTGACACAGGTTCTCATTTAGTCATTACATTACCCAGGCTGGGCTCAACTTGGCATCCTCCAGTCTCAGATGCCCAGGTTGCACAGAGAAGAAGTTTTAAGGGGGACCCTAGCAAGAGGTTCTTGGAAGTACGCACTTGAGAGGGGTGTGGCAGCCACCATCATGGTCCCTGTGATTCATGGCTGGTGACATGAGCAGTCTGCTGTGCCTTGTGCTCCCCTACTGCACCATCTGCCACACTTCCCAGGAACCCCAAGCCATGGGGGCACCAAATCTTGGGTGGAACTTCTAGAGCCACGAAGAAACCCTGTTCTATTTACAAAATATTTCATAGTAGAACATAAAGCTGACTAACATAATAAGTCCGGATAGCATCACAAGGTCAGGAGAAGCAGGATCAGAAGGCAGAGTTCAAACAATGCTATCGACAAATGCTGTAAAGTCCCCTTTTGAAATTTAGAATTATGTTTTCAGTTTCTATAAAAATTGTCTCTACAACGCTATTTTACGTTGATTATTATAAACCATGATATAATTTAATCTCTATAAACTCCATTGACCTCTGTTTAGTTCAGTTACAGGCTTAATGAGCTTTGTTTAGTAAATGCTAGCTCAGCCATATTTTAAGCAACTTCATTGATCATAACATTAGTGTTTATAGTTCTTTTCCTTTGAGTATAAGGAACTTTTATTTCACAACAATCTTTTCCTCAAGTAAAATATTGGTCTTACTACAGATACACCACATGTGTTGAATTAATTTTGATATTTACCTGTTGAGTTTAAAGAAATCTAATAAAGATCATTTTTTCCTGAGAACATAAGTTTTACTTCCTTGATTTTTAAAAATCTAATGAAGGTTGGATAACTGTATTTCATGTAGGTAGAATTGTTACTGAATTGATTGTATCCTGGAATATTTAGTAAAATAATGATGGATATACCTAATATTTATATTATTGCATATAGCAATGATCCTCTTAATTTTTTATACTTAATTCTACGGAAACAAAGAAGTCACAAAGAAGTAGAAAGTGAGAAGTAGCTCTCTCCCTTCTTGATCTCCTGATCGTGCAAATTCTTACCCTCGAACAAGGGTCTTTGGATTGATGCTTACCCTGTCTAGCTGATACGATGGAGTTGGCATGACTGTATTTGGAGGAAGGGCTTTCAGGAGGCAATAATGGTTAAAGGAGGTCATAAGGATGGGGCCCTAACCTAATAGTATTTGTGACCTTATCCAAAGGGAAAGACACATCTCTGTTTCTCTGCCCATGTCCACACACCTAGGAAGACCATGTGAGGATAGGAAAGTTCCTCAAGAAAGTTGTCCTCTACCAGCCAGAAAGACTGCTTTCCCCAGAGCCTGACCCTGCTGTCACCCTGACCTCAGTCTTCCAGCTTTGAAAATTGTGAGAAAATACATTTTTATTAGGTCACACTGTGGTCTTTTGCTATGGAACTAAAAGAAGACTATGACACAAATACTAATGGAGGTTTGGTAATATCTTTCCAGAGAAATATTATTAATCTATGTATATTCTGTACAAATACCACTTTATTCTTTTCCACTGCACCTATTCTACCCTTAAAATTACACATTAGAAATTTTAAAGCTGCTTTATGCTTCTTTCAGTTTGCTCGTTCTTATATCTATCTTATTATATCTCCTTCTAGGGTCTTAGAATTGGCCTTTTCTTTTTCCTCAGTGTTTGCTATGCTGAAGTAGAAAAATGAAGGAATTAGATAAAATATGTACATGCAAAATGATAATGACCAAAAGTTCTGATCTGTCAAGGTTTCGTTTGTTGTAGCTTCTGCCATATTTAAGGAAAAGAGAGATTCAAAGAAGTACTAGAGGAGTTTATAATCAGTAAATGGGCAGAGGTTCACTCACAGATGAAGTTTTAATGATAAAAACATGTAATATGTCCCTGTGCTCCCAATGGCTTCATACCACTTCAAAGAGATCTATTTATAGCAGTTACTTTCACTTGTATATCATGCACACACTTCAACAGTCATACAATGGAAAATACAAAAAGATAAAAGTTTGCAGGGAATGAACAAGCATGAGAATAATTCTGATTTTGTATATGTATATATATATATATATGTATGTATATATAATGTTTTGACATCCATAATGGTAAATGTATACAATATACAATGATAGATGGACAATGTAAAACAACACAGGACAATTCTAAGAAAAAAACTGAAATGCATTAGAAGAGATTTTTAAAAATTCTCTGTAATAGAAATAAGGTATTGTGATGGCTTATGAATATAGTAGATACTGGATAAGAAACAATCTCTACACCAGAGAACGTGTACATAAGGACTTACAAAGTGTAAAGCAGTATTTAAAAACTTTGGGTAAAAAACAGAATAGAATATTCAAGACTTGGGGGGGCAACTACACTAAGTGTTAAGACTACCCTGAGTATAAGAGAAAAAAGACAAAAACAAAGCGATATTTAAGGGAATGATCAGTGAAAATCTCCTCACATACAAAACCGTGATTTTAAGAACTGCAGCAACACCAAGCAGCAAAAATGCCCAAAGCACACAAACAAACTCCCCCAAAATCTATACTAACAGACATCATAGTCAAACTTCTAAAAGTCAAAGCAAAACCAAAAACAAAAAATAAATAAATAAATAAATAAAATAAAATAAAATAAAACCTCTTGAGAAAGCCAGGGAAAGGGAAAAATCTGATCTACAGAAAAGCAAATACAAAAATATATGTGACTTCTCCTAGGAAATCAATGGAATAAAATATGTAAAGTTTTGGGAGGAAAAGATGTCACCAATCTGCAATCCTGTACTCTACCCAATTTTGCTTCAAAAATGAAAGACAAACAAATACATCATGAATTTATTACCTATATATCTGCTTCACAAGAAGTGGTTAAAGAAACTTTTTTAGAAAGAAGCTGTCTTGGTTACTTTTCTCTCGTTGCTGAGACAAAATACCCAATGCCCAAAATGAAGGAAGGAAAGATTTATTTAGCTTACAGTTTGTGGAGGTTTCAGTCCATACTTGGCTGGCTCCGAGGCAGAAGGTAGCAAAACAACAAGAGCAAAGGGGGTAAATGGCAGCGGAATGGCAAAGCAGCAAGAGCAAAAAAGGAGGAATGGCGGCAAGCAGCTTCTTTCCCTGCCTTACTTTGTAAACAGGCTACCCCCACCTAAGGGGCCTGTAGCTCTCACATAATCTCCAGGCTCAGGATGAACACCAAATAAGGACCCTGGCTCCCTGCTGAGTCATATAACTAATTAAACTTCTAAACTTCTCAAACAGACACAACAGAGCAACCTCCCAGAAGGGGAAGGGCATGTCCTTTTCACCCCAAGATGCAGAACTGCTGAGTCACTCAGCAGGGAGCCAGGGTCCTTATTTGGTGTTCATCCTGAGCCTGTGCAAGAGGAAGGCATGCAAAGGGTGTGGGTGTAGAGGACCCCCCCACACTCCCTCTAGGCTGCATAAATAAAGGGAATTGAGGGGCTGGGGATTTAGCTCAGCGGCAAAGCACCTGCCTGGAAAGCGCAAGGTCGTGAGTTCGGTTCCTGGTACGGAGAAAAACCAAAAAAAAAAAAAAAAAACAAAGTGTCAATAAAGGGAATTGAGAAAGGACTGGATGGTGGTTCTTTGGAGGAGCTCCAGTCTTTGCCTTCAGCTTGGTCATCTCCTGGCTTCTGGTGCAGACCGTTTGGCTTCTGCCTGGGACTCTTCAACCTTCCGGTGTAAACTCTTTAGCCTTCTTTGGAGATTCTTCAGTATTCTGTTGCAGACCCATCAGCCTCCTGATAAGGACTTGCAGGGACACTGCAATGAGCTCCAGGCCTGGGGCTGGGCACTTCAATCTCCAGCATGCAGACACCCTCTGCATGCTTCCTCATCTACCTCTGGGGCTGACCATTGTAAGCCAGTTGTAATTTCTTGCACATTTGTCTATCTTGTGTTATATCTGTTTCTCTAGTAAATCCTGACTGATACAAAAGTCCATACGAGCGTAATTAAATGTAATAGGACCACGAATCCAGTGGGTATAACTGGCATCGATGAACTACTTCATGAAACAACAATGGTTTCACACATTCTCCTCATATTCATAAGTGAGATTAGCCAAGACAGGCCACATTTGGATCAATATTTTCAAGATTCCATTTCTTCCTAACTTGAAATAATCTTCATCAAAATACTAGTGATATATTTTGCATATATTGACAAAGTAATTCTCACATTTATATGGCAAATCAAAAACCCTAGAATAGCCATCATAATATTGAGTAAAAACAAAGTCAAGAGTGGAATTATCCTACCCATCTCTAGAGCTGTTGTAATCAAGGCACTGGGGTATAAAGGAAACTATACACAGTTATTCAATGAATCAGAAGAAAAGTTCCCAAAGAGCAAAGCAAAAATCATCAACTGATTTTTGATGATGAGGCAAAGATGAAAGGAAACTGCTTAAAAGGAAAGAACAACTGAGATGAGGGAAAAGAGAAAAGAAAGAAGAGGGAAAATATGTATATATGTATACAGTATAGTTAACAGAGTTTTACTACTGACTTTTATTGTTCTATTGAAAGGAAAAGTTAGGGCTGGGGATTTATCTCAGCGGCAAAGCGCCTGCTTGGCAAGTGCAAGGTCGTGAGTTCGGTTCCCGGTACCGGAGAAAAACCAAAAAAAAAAAAAAAAAAAAAAAAGGAACAGTTAATGTTTAAATATATGGTCAATCTTACATGTCTATATTTGTTTATCTGAGTATCCAATTTGAAGATCTCAATATGTAATACAACAACCACTGTTAACTTCCTTTCACCTTGTCTGAAATTTTGTATTGCTTATACTGTTTTTGTGTTATTTTCTAAATGTATGTGTGTTTGTTAATACGTTTTCATTCTTTTATCTTTAAAATGGAAAAGAAGAGAAAAGAAAAGAAAAGAAAAGGAAAGGAAAGAAAAGGTGGTAAAATGACTGGGCATGCACATGACAAAATTTATCTAGCTATTTTATCTTCCACAAAAATTATCACAAAGTGATTTATGGCCAAAAGGTAAAAGTAAGTCTAAGGAAGTCCTGCAGAAAAACATGGGGAAAACTCCTTTGACCTTGATTATGGCAATGATATTTTATATATAATATTCAAGACAGTATCTGTAAAAGAAGTGAACTGGACCTCATTAAAAATTTTAAAATATTGACTTATGAAAAACAAAAGAAAGAGACTGGGAAGACCAGGCAAACTGGGAGGAGATATTTGCAAAAAGACCCATGATAATGACTTAAAGTTTAACAATAAAAAAATGAAGAACCCAACAAAAAGTGGGTACAACACCTTAAGAAAACACTTATATGTTTTTTCATATATTAGTACATATTACAAATAATATGTACAGATGGAAAATCAGCATGTAAAACATTTTCTTAAACACTTGAAAATACGCTGACCATCACAATCCAAACAAAAAAGTGGGTGGCATAGTGGCCAGGTGAGGTTACCTGTCACAGCTTGTATACACATATGCAGAAGAGCTCTATTCATTACTACACCTTGAATGAAAATAAAATGTCCTTCAATGGGGAATGAGTGGATGAAATTTGGCATGGCAAGACAGTGTGCTAATACTCAGGGCTGCGCAGAAATGAGCTCCCAAGCCAAGAGAAGAAATGGAGGAATTTCACAAACTAAGAATCAAGTATTTAGTTAAAATTAATGTAAGAATTACCATTTTCCTGCCATAGAAAATTTTAAATGTCACCTCACTGTCATAACAGGTGTTGGATATAAGCTCCCAGACTTTATTGGTTCAGATAATGAAGCTCTCAGGCACTAAGAAACCACTACAAAGCTTTTATAAAAGAGTACATGCATACCCCAGCAATGAAGTAGCAGGTTGAAGGACAGAGAAGCATTTCCCCTTTAATGCTTAAAGTATGCTAAGCAGCTATGATTGAAATTCATTGGCTGAATTCAAAGGCTTAAAATCTATCATGGGAGACTAACTCCAGTGGCACTGGGCAGGGGTGAATTGCTGGGTAAGTTAGAGGGAGGCAAATTGTGACTTGTAATGGAAAGTCCTTGGTTACTTGAAAACTGTCTTGGGGCTGGGGATTTAGCTCAGTGACACAGCACCTGCCTGGCAAGCATGAGGTCATAAGTTCAATTCCCAGTACTGGAAAAAAAAAAAAAAAAAAAAAAAAACTAAAAAAAAATTGGAAAACTGTCTGTGTTTCTGGGAAAAAGTACATAGTTGGATCTCAGGATATTACCAGAGGTGGGTCAGATAGTGAGTAAATGCTCAAGGCATTTAAACGAAAAATGGTTTCACAGAGAAAACAAAATCTATTTCTCACCCAGGTGGGCTAAAACTTTGGGAGATGCCAAGAAAATCCATAGAAAATTAATGCATGATGTAGCAGACATATATAGTGGAAGCATTACCAGTTCAAATTGTGAAGATGACCTTTGAGGAAGCATTCTTTCCTAAAGGAAATCTTCAGGGTATGTTAATTAAGACAAATCTTCTATACTGCCCTCTCCAAAATGATAGAAATTAATAGCCTATCAGTAGAGAATGAAAACATTGATTCTGGTAGGAATTTAATTATAATAACTATCAAAAGTACAATTAATTCTTTAAAATAACAATCAATTATTATTGAGAAAGAGTCTTCAGTTTCATATGGGTCACCTGGCATATTAGTTAATCAATAGCTAAGCAGCTGTAGAAGTCCACATTTCTAGATATCAGATATGAGAGTGTGGAGATCCTTGAGTCCATGAGAAATGAGGATAAACATAATCCTTTATGCTCAAAAATTTTATTTGTGGGTTAAAATTGCTACTACTGCCAATACTAGAGAACAGGGATCACCCAAATATAAAGTACCTTCAGTATATAAAGTTTAATATAAATAGACTATCTATAACAAATGACATATATACAAAATATTCATTTTCCTTATGTAATTTTATTTATAGAGAATTCTTTTCTAAGCATAGCTACTTCTTCATCACTTGGTGATTTGTTCTTTCCATATTAAAATATGTCATACTTATTAGCATATATCAAAGCATAGCTGCTTTGCATACTTTAGGCATAAAGGGGGCAAGACACAATACAACACACCCATAATTTATAGGAGTAAAGGTAGATTTTGGCTGACAGTTGATAGAGGTTTCAGTCCATAGTCAGCTTGCTCCAAGGCAGGGCAGCATGGCAGAGGAAGCTTTGCTTATGGTGTAGCTCCAGGGAGCAGAGAGATCAAGGAGGAAGGAGGGAGATAGACCCACCAGGCTATGGCCCCAGTGAGCCATCTCCTCCACTCAGGATTCAACTCCCAACGTCACAGTGAGCTAGAAACTTATCAGTGGACTAATCTACCAATAAATATCACACCCCCATGACTCCATCACTCTTCAAAAGCTCAAACTATTATTCATGAGGCTTTGGGTTGGTACCAAGATAAACCATTTTATATATATATATAACTTTTTCTCTCCAAATTCATTTTCTTCCTAAAGTCGTATATTAAATCACATATTTTCATATAAATAGATGAATATTCAAATTTTTATTTGAGAAGATATTACTGTCTAATTATTGGATATTCATAATGTAAACATAACCTTGGTGTTTTGTTCTTTCTATATTAAAATAAATCATAGTTATTATTTTAAATATATTATTCAAAAGCCAAACTGAATGTTCATATATTGTTATCTAAATGAAATGATACTTGAAAACAGTATTCATACCAACAGTACTTTATATATTAAAGTCCTAAGGAATTATAATTTTGTATTTTAAGAAGCACATTATCATACCTGTCAGTTCACTAATTAGCTTCATTCTTGATAACTTAAGCCTTATTACATAAGAAGAGTGAGCAATTTAAAATACTTATGACCCATTAGAGATTTTAAGCTTAAGAATATTATTATCCTTGGATTAGCTCTCTACTTATTAAAATGTGCACATTGGGATAATGAATACTACATAGCAATGAAACATGGCTCATTTAGGAAAAGTGAAAAATCAGAACAATTGTTGCAAGTAGAAAATGTAACTGCTTTGGAAGAAAAATAGTTGGCCTCTGTGATTTCTTGATGAAATTTAAAAGATTGCCTGAGTATTAATGCTTGATATAAATTGTATAGATCTGCAAAACAAAGTAACAATCTAAGTTTCACACTGAGTGTACATCTGAAGTATATATCATCAAGCTGATATGCACAAAACAGTAAACCAGAAATTTATATTTTGGTCAGTTTGAAGTCCTCGTGTATCTATGGCAACATGAAGTAGAGGTATTTCCATATCTCAAAGAAGTGCATCTGATGCAAAATTTAATTTCAAACCCAGAAAGACTCTAAAATTCCACTCAATAGCTATTTGAAACTAGTGTTTATTCCTGTTTCCATTGATAAAGCACATACTTTCAAGCAAGTATGTTCAGGAGGGATAGAATATTTAAAATAAATGGTGCAACTGTGCTTTACTAAAATTCCTTTGCAATACCTTAATCAATTTCATAACATTTTTGACCTTTGGATATTAAGGAGTCTATTTTGTCTGCTTTTAAAATACCATTTAAAACTTCAGTGCTGTTTTTCATTAAAGACTGTTCTCTCCTTCAAGAGAACAGTAGGTGCTTCTGTTTGGTTTTGTCCAATTTTGTTGTGTTTTGCAGCAGAGCCTTGCTAACTCAGTTTCCCAAGCTGAGCCCAAATTTGACATCCTCGTGCCTCAGGTTTGCAGCATTCTGGGATCACAGGAGTGCACTACCCCACTCAGTGGAGAACTGACCTTTCCCACTGGTGTGTTGTTGTACACATCTACTTCTGGGTTCCTTTTCCAAAGATACTGACTTCAAAGCTCTGTGAACCCTTCCTGTATGTACTGAGCATGCATGAGTTGTGCCTCCACTGGCCCCATCTTGAGCATCTCTGATACGTACTGATGGCTTTGACACTGTCGGCTACACAGTACCACTGACTCACCTGGCAGCCGTGGCTCATCCATTCTTTTGACCCACTGTACGGTATTTCCTGCAACCGTGCATCTGCCACACTTGCCTATTGCCTAGGTTTGGAGAAATGGATGAACCATAATTTCTACACGCCTTGAAAATCAGGAACTCAATGGCAAGACTGTTGTCCATTCTGGCTGTCACATTATCTAATTCCATTGCCCTCACTGGTAGCAGTAGAGAAATTTAGCAAAACTGGTGGCTCAGAACATACCTAGAATATTTTCTACTACTTTGGCTTATTCACAAATACCTAAAAGCTTTTGAATAAAACAGAAAAGATGATACAGCGAGCTAGGGTATAGGGCTGACTTTGGAAAAATAAATACAGACAGCTTTACTCTAACCTTTGTGCAGCGGCTGTCGTAGCCTTTAATTTCTGTTTAAATTAAAATCTCTAACATAAAATATTTTTACTTGTAAGTGAAGCAGTTGGTGGCAATGACAAAACATTTAGTATATATCCAGTCTCAGGCATATGCTCTCAAATGCAGGACAGAGTTACTCAATGTCTAACACCTCTTTGTGCATGCAATAAAATCCTCAGCTCGCTTTTTGCCCTCAACCGGCTTCTTTCTTCTCTACAATCATTTTCATTAACATTTCTGAAATTGTACTTCTGAATAATTCTTATGTTTTGGTAATTCTGACAATTATTTTAAAATTATAATCCCTGAATTATAAACTTTAAAAATACAATACATGTGATTTCAAAAAATAAGAATAAAATAATTGCCTTCAAAAGACTGTACTAGCCAAATTAATAGGCCAAGAATAGGTATAATGAATTTTCAGAAATTATCTTGGAACTTCTCACAGATGCCCCTCAAAAAACACTTTGGCTATCTGTCTTTTTATGCGTTGTGATATCAGTTTGTATGAAAGCTATCTCTGAGTTAGTAACAGTATTCTACAGACAGAAAATACCCAAAGGTGTGTTCAATGTAAGGTAAACATAATTTGATATCCAGCAGTACAGGAAATTGGTTCGAACTCTAAATGTAGAGGACCAATGTAAAGACTTACTAAGGAGAGGTCAGTTTTCCTGATTTGGTATCTCTAAACTATTAAGGTACTTTGAACACTTCTTATCTCACAAATGCAAAATAATGTCTTTTATATTTATGCTAATTTAAAAATGGTATTTCACGAACTTGAATATAACCACACTGCTTATTATGATCACCTTGTGTTACAGGCAGCTGAGTTAGATAGAAATACTATAGGCAGTCAGACAGGGCCAGGCCCTCGAAGGAGCCAACATGAAAGATATGTATTTGCTGTGGGCCAGACCTCAAGACAAAGGACTAAACAAATGCACCCACATATCTCCTTAGGGATGGACATCAGGGATTGATATTCTAAATAGGTAGCTATCACCTTGAAGAGTCCTTGACCCAATCCCTTACAGGAAAAGCCCCTGTTCTGTGTTCACGTCTGCTTGCTACATGACTCACTTCCCCATTTGATCCCAGTTTCATCAATTTTATCTGAACAATTCTTGTTGGCTGACCATAGTTTTGTCCATTTTTCCCCTACCTTGGACCCTCTTCACCTTGTAGTTTTTGCTCTATAAAAGTCCCTAGGAAAGACAGAGTCTTGGGGTAACCCACTTGGGTTATCTTCTGTCCCTCTCTTGCACAGAAGATTTCTTTTCTTTCCCTCAATAAATATATTCTGCTCTTGACCTCCATTGTTCCTAAAATTCATTCTTCAGTTTTAGAGAACACGAACTTGTCCCAGATATCATTCAGGTTGGGAGTTTTTATTTTCCTGTATCACCTGGAATCACAATTTTTAAGGTTTTAAAAAATGTTATTTTAATTCCAAGCAAGCCTATGTTTTATTGTTAATTAGAGTCCTACCATATGATCCAGAGTAAAATTTTCTCCTCCATCTCTCTTGCATACAAATTACTGTCTATGGCTTGGAGATATTAGGCAGATTGCAAACCATCCAGTCAGGATGATGACATCTTTCTTGGACTAAAGTTACTCATAGTGACACAAGGAAAAGAAACTCCCAACCTGAACGATATCTGGGATGAGTTTGTGTTCTCTAAAATCGAAGAATGAACTTTAGGAAAATGGAGGTTAAGAGCAGAATATATTCGTGGAGGGAAAGAAAGCTTCTGTGCAAGAGAGGAAGAGAAGGGGGCCCCAGTGGGTTACCCATGGAACCTGGCTTTTCCTAGGGATTTTGTAGAGCAAAATCAGTGAGGCGGGTCCAAGGCGTGTGTGTGGGGGGATGGGAAATCATAAGGTGGGCATGAGGTGAGACAAAACTATGGTCAACCAATAAGAACTGTTCATGTAAAATTGATTAAGTTGGGATCAGATGAGGAAGTGAGTCACATAGCAAGTGGGCCTGAATACAGAACAAGAGTTTTCCCTGTAAGGGGTTGGGTCAGTGACTCTCTAAGGTGATCACTACCTGTTTAGAATATCCGTGATGTCCATCCCTAGGGAGATATGTGGATGTATTTATTTAATCTTTGTCTTGAGGTCTGGCCCAAAGCAAAAGTGCTTATCTCTCCATTTGTAAGGTGTCCTGTCCTCCATACTGGCTCTTTGAGGGCCTGGTCCTGTCAGACTGCCTACAATATATCTGTCTAACTCAGCTGCCTATAACAATAGGAAAGGTGGAAACAATACAATACAAATTCACAGTTACTGCTGTTGTGTGGGTGTGATTTTTGTTTTATAGGGATGCATTTTATTTATTCTATTTTTAATTTTATTTTAAAGAAAAAAATGCACTATATTTGTACTATAGTTGATTTTTTCTCTTCTATTTTGTGTAGCCCGGTTGTTTTTTTTTTGCATGTGTGTGCATGGTTTATTACTGTAAATTGATTTTTTAATTTAATTCACAGAACCTGAAGAACTTATGATATTTTAGCGATCTCAAATATTTATTTGCCAATGTGTACTTTATGTATTTTAATCTCAGAATGTAAGACAAAGAGCAAGTCTGATCAGAAATATTACACTAGAAATTAAGCAAAGATTTATTTATTTATTTAAATTTTATTTTAGAAAAAAAAGAAACAAACTTTCAAGACAAGATAATAGAAGAGTAACACTCATTAATATATTATGTATTGTTATTTTTAAATTAGTTACTCAGAGTACAAGAGATAGGCATTTAACTGTCCCAATAATGTTAGCACAAACTTTTTTAGTCAATGAACTAAGAGAAATTAGTAGCATAACTATCATAAGTATCATTCCCAATTCACAATATCCATTGTACACTTTAGATCTTATTTACTCTCTCAGCTTCTCACACTAGGGAGGCAATATGTTTATTCATGTGAGTCTTATGTATTTCACTCATTAATATGGTTTTGGGTTGCGTCCATTTACCTATAAAAGTCTCAAGTTTATCCTTCTTTATGGCTGAGTAGTACTAAATTGTATAAAAGGACAACATCTTTTTTATCTATTACTTGATTGATGGGCATTTGAGTTATTTCCAAGACTGGGCTATTATAAATTGTGCTGCTATAAACATGGGTGCACATATATCACTGTGGTATGATGTTTTTAATTCTTCTAGGAAGACACCCAGAAGTGAAATAACTGGGTCAAATGAAATCTCTAATTTGAGTTTTTGGAGAAATCTTCACACTGATTTCCACAGGGGCTGCATCAGTGTACACTTCCACCAGCAGTGGAGAAGGGTTCTTTTCTCCCAACAGCCCTTCCAGCATTTGTTATTGGTTGATTTCTTGATGATAGCCATTCTTTCCGGGGTGAGAGGGTATCTCAGTGTTGTTTTCACTGCATCTCTTGAATGACCAATGAGATTTATTTGCTGTTTGTATTTCTTCATCTGAGAAGTGTGTATTCATTTCAGATACTCATGTTTCAATTAGGTATTGAAATTTGGGAGGTCTGATTTTTTTAGATTTACCTATATAATATACAGTTTATAATTATTGTTTTTAAATTTCATTTTGAGAAATGTGTCCAATTAGTGAAATTTAATTAGAATACTGAAATTAAAACATATGGTGCTTTTTGGGTCATTCATAGACATCACAGAAAGCTTTGAGCCTCCCCTCAGTCATATTCTCCTTCAAAATCAAAGGAAAGGAAACCCTCCTGTTTCAGTTCCCCTATAGAGATGACTGGAGGGTAGAACAGGAAGGCACAGGGCAGTGTAAGAAACTATTTCCAGATAGCTGCACAGGGTTTGAGTTCCAACTGGTCATTGAAGTGACTTCGGGGAACTCAGGAAACACTTCTTCCTTTAGTAAACATAAAATGTAGTCTAACAGGATGGCTTTTTTATAGTATCTACAATCTATATAAGAAACACAGAGCATCACATGTCATTTGATAATGGGACATAGTCTGAGAAATACATCCTTGGGTAATTCCATCCTCATGTCAACATCTTAGGGTAGACTGATACAAACTGAAACTCAGTGTTGTCCAATGCTCTCCAAAAAGGGCACCAAGGATGACTTTATATACACATATAGTCTCCTCCCAACGGTAATTGCTCAGCATGGACTAAATCAACATTTGTAGGGGCTGGGGATTTAGCTCAGTGGCACAGCGCCTGCATGGCAAGCACAAGGTCGTGAGTTCGATTCCTGGTACCAGAAAAAAAACAACAAAGAGAAAACAAAACAAAAAAACATTTGTGGCACCTTCAGAAAACATAACTGCCATGAACGACAAGAGTCAGTTATGCACGATCATTGAGCTTTTAAAATACACTTTATCTGATGTACACTTCTTTTAGAATGTTAGTAAAGGAAGTACAGAGTACATCCAAAAAAAATCTTCGTTTACTTCCCTGGCATCTAATGAAGACATTCATATTAAAATGCACTCTCTTCTACTTATTCTCTTGTATAAAGTGTCCCTCAGCAGCCTGCACAATAAAGGGAAAGCAAAGGAAACAAAACAAAATGTTCTCTTCCTTGAAACCTTATTTTTCAGCTTTCATTTCCAGATACGTGAAAGGAAAGGGTCCGTCTCTGTTTATCTTCAAAGTTAATGGCTATTACTTGTTGTCAGTCTTAACAGATTCGCTTAGAAGAACTTGACTACATTGCTCCTCCACAGTAACAGCAGGCATTGGCACCCCTGGGCTCTAGCAATCTATAAGCCCAGCATGAGAGATTAGGAGGGAATCACTCGTGAAGCTCATACAGTGGGTGAAATAGGTAGCAAGTCTGCATTTTTCATGAATGTGGAGGAGGCAAGTGGCTCAGCAGTTAATCACAGCATGATAACTTCAAAATGACTTGCTGATGAGTTCCCAGAAAAGGTCCTAGTAAATCATTGAGGAGTATGAAAAAACGCTTCGCTGAGTAGAGTTCGGCATGTTTTCTGCAGAGGCCATTTTGAAAGTATGATGCCAGTTCATTGTCATTCTTAAGAAAGGGCTACTTTCTTTGTAAGCTTCATTTAGGCGTAGGAAAATTGTTCAAAAATTTCAGCTACATCGGCAGAGTTGGTGAAGAAAATCCATATCTTTAAATGACTTTTTACGTGTTCTCCCTAGTGGAAAACAGCTAACTTTGGAGAAGTTTTTAACAGCCTGAAAGGTCGGCAGAAAGCTCCTGTTTAGAATATGTAAATCATCCACTTCTCATGACATTTCCTCCCCTGACTTCTGGAACTCCCACACCCATCACTAGGTTTCTAATCATTTATTTGTCTCTAATGCTTCAATTTTGTATTCTTGAGATGAGTTATGAGTAGCCCTTTGTCAAGTTTAAGAAAATAAAGTTTACAACCAAAAAAGACAGTTATGCAGTATTTTTCAATCACTTCTCTTAGCAAAGCAAACTAAATGAGCCATTTTAATAATAAAAGTACCCTGAAAGACCTGAGTCCTTCCAAGCACACACAAATTAGCCTGCCTAGTTTTGTCATTGAAAGATCTTTTTTTGGATCTGGGAATCAAACTCAAGACCTTGTGGCCGCCAGAAAGGCACTGTGCCACTGAGCTATATCCCTGGCCTGTCATTTTTTTTTTTTTTTTTTTTTGGTTTTTCTCCGGTACCGGGAACCAAACTCACCACCTTGCGCTTGCCAGGCAGGCACTTTGCCACTGAGCTAAATCCCCAGCTCCCATCTGGCCTGTCACTGAAAGATCTTGTTCAACTCTTTTGTTAATTTTTCCTGTTTTATGTTCAAATTACACTTTCAAACATATAAAATGCAGACATTTTTGGAAAAAGTTTATTCAACTCATCAGTTAATTGAACACTAGTTAAGCCGTTCAGGATTGGAGGATCCTGAGATTTGGATTATATTCAAGAAGAATGCTACAGTGTGATATGTAGGTGAAATAAGCCTCATATAACAGTCACTTGAGGACTATTAGTTTTACTTGTACAACTCATATTAAATGGTCTCAAAACTACGTCTGGCCTCTTTAAATTCTGCATAACTTTTTGTTAATAGTTAGTACCTGTGTTTTTCATACTAGTTATAGTATTTAGATGGGATATTGGCTACTGCATATATATATGCATATCATATACATATATTTACATGTACATGTAATGTATATGTATGTATAATTCATATGTTACAAAACATCATCTTGTAATTTAAAATATTAACACCTCTTTATTTCTATATAAATATAAATGAACTTTAGCAGTTCACTTGGTCCACCATTTTAGAAAATATGTATAATTATTTAATATATTTCAGGGGTAAATGTACTTTGAAGAAAGAAAGTAGCAGTCATTTTTCATTTTGTGCTTTCTGTGTTTTTCTAAACTACTCTTGGATAAGATCTTTTCAGCTATGAAATAATATAACCTTAGAGAAGCAGACTGTGAGGTCATTATGTATAATTCTCCTACTTTTCAGGTGATGAAATTTTGACCTCAAGAATTTAAGTAATTTCTTAAGGTCATAGAAGTAGTCTACAATGACACTACGACTACCATCTGATGTTTTCTTTAAAAGTACTCTCTGCTTTCTACTATACCAATCTCGGTTACTATGCCGAATCTGATTCACAATTTTACGCCCTATCCATTAGTTAAGTAAAATTCCGTATTTCTCATCTATAATATGACCAGAGGCATCAATTTTAAAGTAGAATTTTCCTTATAGAAAATAACTTTGCAAATGTATTTTGAGATAGTTTTATTTTTGTGAGTTACATATTTCAAAAGGGATATTATATGAAATATGGTTGTAATTAAATATTTTTTCTGTAACAATTTTAGGTCACATGTAAAGACTTAGATAAATGTTAAATTTAAATAAGAAATTAAAAGCACAAATCTTAAACTATTGTTATTCTACCTTTTATAATTTAACTATGTATTTAGTGAGTGAACTAATATTTAGTTCTCAGACCTTCTGATGAGTATCTAAGATATAAAATAATTTTCAAAGAAAATTGTATTATATTGATATAATTTTGCTCATTGTAAAACCAGCCTTAAGTCACTGACATCATTTTATTGTAGTGAACGCAATACCTTTGTTAAAAGAAGAATAGACTAAAAAGCCATGCAGAAGACATAAATTCAAGTCTTTTTGGCAAACTGGGATTTGTAATAAATATTTGGGTAAGTTATGTAGATTTTCCAAATCACAACTTTTGTCAGTAAATGAACAAAATAGATTAAAGGGTCTCTAAGAAGCCAGAGAGCTATCATTTGAATAAAACCCATAAATGTAGATGAAAAAATTTCTTTGCATGGTTAGCTTGCTTAGAATTTATCCAGGCAAAAAAGCAATATCATTTTACTAAACTTGATGAAGCATCAATGATCAGCATCAGCTTCAAGCCACCCACAGATATTATAATTGCCTTGGCAGTCTTAGCCAATTAATATCACATTTTTCCAAAATTAAAGTATTTAAACAGTACTCCATGCAGAGGACTGTTAAAAACACAGCACACTTGATTCTTAACAGTTACCATAGGAAACTGTTACAACCGACTACAGAAATGAATAAGTTAATTAACATAATATTTATTCCTTCTCATTTCAGACAGGCAAATCCTATGTAATGCAAATCCACTGAAGGCATCTTGTCACCCTGAAAGAGGAAATGAAAAAGTTCGTCCATATACTGGGGAACTGAAAACTCCAACTGACTCTTTCTGAAATCTTGGTATGGGGATGTGAGGGCTTGTTGGATGGAGTTTATGAATCCTACCTCTACTTGAATTTACTATATTCCTATTCTTTCCCTGAGTTCATCCTTCCCTGTGGTCCTTACATTAAATACAAATTTGGGGTCAGTGGTATGGGGATGCACTACAATGAGAAGAAACAGGTAGCAAATCAAGTATGTGTCCCCTCCTCTTGCAGACTTTGGCTGTGACACCCATCTGCTGTATGATTTATTGTTGAGCTGCTTCCTTGGGACTCTGTGTTTTCTCTTTCTTTGGCTACCTTACCTTCACATCTACTGTTCATTTCTGACGGTCACTTAGAACTTTTCCAAGTAAACAATGTCAAATTGTCCCTTACAAAAGCATAATTTCTTCCTCAGGAAATACTGTGGTAACACAGTGCACAAATTCACAGTCTCTACTAAACCAGCATATTACTCAAGTATATCATTATTTTTGCATGTTTTCTGAAAGAGTGTGATGTGACAAAAAATATAGACAGAATAAAGTTGCAATTGGAAATTACCCAGGTAAATCCAGACAAGGTGAATTACTTGTGTAAATATACTTTTTTTAAAAAAACTGCTTAGTGATCTGGGAAATAACTTTCTGATGAAAATATATCAAATATTATCTAAAATTCTGTTTCCAAATACTAATTAAGTGAGTCATGTTTATGGTATGGATCAGCAACTTTAAAATTATAAAAACATGTGTGTTGGGAAATTTATCATAGAACTAGTGTTTTTTAATGATTTGACATTTAAAATTTCCAGAAGTGTATTGAAAAGCTCTTGTTGTCCACACAGATTTCAGATGCCATGTAAAATTTCTTATTAGCTTAAATATTCAAGAGGTAGTCATTTCCCAAGTATTATAAAATGTATGCTTTAAAGTGAAGTTCTTATATTACTTTTTGAGTATATTAAAGTACAGCATTCAATGCCTGCTACCACTTAGCTATGAAACAAGACCTCTGAGGGATGGTGCCACTGGGAGGTAGCAATCTGGTCAGTAAGGCAATAGTGATCACAGGTTTATGAACTCAGGGACATCTCAAACAGAAAACACTAGGAATAGTTTTGGACTAGAACTGATAGAGCAAACTATGAAAGAGAGGAAAAGGACAACTCAAGTATTCACCTAACCAGGAACATTCAAGGTCTAGGCTTGGAGAATGACAAGAACTTGCATAAGCAAAGCTTTGATTAGAAGTTTTCCAACACTGATAAATTACATTAAAGCATCCATAGGAAGTATTGAATGACCTCTGCCTAAGGATGACAATCTGAGCGATCTACTGGTTTCTAGGGGCCCCTGAAAAGGGAATATCATTCAGGGGCAGAAGTGCATAGTCAAGATTAGCAGGAGGCAGCATTGGTGGTGTAGAGCTTTCTCAAATACTTTTATTAGCATTGTCATCAGGATAGGTGAAGGGAAGCGCAAACACTGCCTCTAATCTGCCAGTGCTTATGAATTATCCAAGGTACCAATCACAAAGATAAGACAGATGTAAGAACAAGCAAGAGTCAGTAGGTTATTTAAAAGCAACCTTCAGGCTTGAACCCTATATTGTTTCACAAATCTGATTGTATTTAAAATTAACCTAAATCTATAAAAAATATAGTGATAATGACAAACATCTCCCCATCAGAAGATAGTGATAAGAGACCTGATACTTAGATATTTTATATGCCTGCCTATGTATAGGCACATTTTGTTATTTTTATGTGTTGTTCTTTTCAATTCTTGAGATTCAAAAATATGAAGGAGATACAGAATGTTATACTGGGTGAAATGTTTTTCGTAAACACACACACATGCGTCACGCAACTCACATATAGTTACTTCTAAGTGGAAATGATCAAACTATGGACACAAAGAAGAGTCAAATATCCTTTTGGCTCCTAAAATATATATTTTATATTAGGATAATTATTAGTAATATTTTGGTATGAATAACACCTAATTTTGGCTATAAATTATCTGTCAATATCTGGGATACTATCTGTCAAGGTTTTAGACATTGTGTAGGATATGATAGCTATAAAAATTTGATAAAACCAACTATAAAGCTGAACTATATTAGTGTTATTTGGAAAAATGTCATCAAACTATCTGAAATGATTTAGAAAGTTAGAAAGGTTTTAAAAATAGCACTGCAAATAAAAATATGTGAAATTATCATCTAAAATTTGAAGAATTATGAAATTCAAATCACTGCAGACTGTACACTCTAAGATGCACATCATCAGAGCTTTGTGATGAACACCTGAAATCCCAAAAATCTGGGAGGCTGAGGCAGGAGAATCACTTGTTTGTGTCTGGCCTGGGGAGGTTTGCTATACTCTGTCTCAAAAGAAAAAATTAAAGTGGGTGGGGAATGTACCTCAGTGTAAAGTCCCTAGGTTCAACTGCTTGTACTGCAATAAAAAAGACAATAAAGTATACTTCAAAATTTAGGCATAAAATTTTGTATCATAAACTTAAAAATTGGAAAATATTATTTGAAAGAGACATAAAAATATGTAGTCTACCAGTGATTTCACAGATACATGATTTCACAGATACATGAAACATTTATAGTAATTAAAACAAAATTTTCTTAGATATATACTTTCTTTGAATATCTGAATAATATTTAAAATATAATAGTCTAACTATTTCATTAATAGTTAAATAAAATTGAATAATTTTAGTTTGGGCATCAATGACAAATTATAAAGATGCTAATGAAAGAATTTACAACCTAATCCTGCAATTAAGATATGGCCCTGTAAGTATACAAAAATGAACAGATAGTGAAATGGAAAATGGGCTGGGGGTGATAAGAGAGGAAAACGTCTTTGATTTGTCATGTGTAGGGGACACATTCCTACTTTTGTAGGAATGAATGGTTGTCCTGCGGACAGCAGCACACAGGCTCTGAGGAGAGAATGATTACACTGCAGGGCAGAAGCACACAGGCTGGGTGAGAGTCCAGTGGTTAAACAAAAAGTAGTTTAGGTTAGTGAGGCGTGTCATGTTCGGCCATTGTCCTTCCCCTTCCGCCAAGAAAATCGCCTAGCCTTGAGACAGCTCCTGGCCCACACTGCTTTTCTACCTTTTTCTATTACACTGATAGGTGAAATGAAAGCCAGAGATTTCTCAGCTTGGTGGGTCTTTTTTCTTCCAGGTTCTACCCGACGGTTGGGTGTTCTGGATGTAGCACAGCCCCTCTGGGTCTCTCCTTGACTGAACAAGTCTTACCTCGGGGTAATCTTTTCACCAACTACACCACCTACCATCACTCTATGTGATAATAATGCTTTCATTTTTCTTTGTAATTCCTTCAACTTTTATTTTATGTATTCTGGATTATCTTTACTATTAGATTTTGGTGTTCCTTAGCAGATTTTAAAGAACAGCGGTCTGTTTAAAGAACTGCGGTTTGTTTGTTTATTTGTTTGAAGACAGAGTGTCTATCAACCTGGCCTTCAACTCACTATGCAGCCCAGGCTGACCTTGAACTGCCAGCAATTCTGCCTCAGCCTCCTGAGTGATAGGATTACAGATGTGCCCAGCCACTTCCAGGTATGCAGGCGATGTTCCTAAAAGTGGAAGACCTTTAAATATCCCTCATTAGTCAGAACTCCATATTATAACCTAGGGAACTCCAGAATAGTGAGGTCGGGACTTTTCTAGCTAGAGAACGGGAACTCATTGAGTGACTTTGTAATACATTTTAGGGTCTGGTGCAAAGGTTTTTGCTTCAATCCCTTCCTCCTACCCCCAAATCTGAAGTCTTGTTTATTCTTGCATTAACTTACTTTAAGATTTAAACATTTGTCATAAAAATAACTATATTATATGTTTTAGACACTAAAATCTCTTTGAACTGTTTAAAAAAGGGGTTTTACTGTCTTGAAATTAGCTCTGTGGCAAATACTATTCCTACACCCTATTATGATAGCAAGGTGTGCTATTTGTTTCCTGCTTTCATTATCCAAATTACCATAAGAATTCATTAAATATGTTTATATGATATTAGAAACAATTTTAAAACACTCTAAATAGGTACACAAAGTTACATAGAGTCCATACAAAAATAGTAACAACAGAGAAGATGAAAATAACAATGGCTTCAAGTGATTTGTGGCAAAATTAATTCAAGAAACACTTGATAAGCCAAGCATGATGGCCTCTACCTATAATCACAGTACTGAGAAGACTGAGGAAGGAGCATCTTCACAAGTTCAAGACCGACCTGAACTATCTACAGAGCAAAACCCTGTTCCAGAAACAGTCTGAATTTTTTTTCTTAATGTGATGTATGATATTCATTTCTATTGTCTCTAAAATTCTCCATGTTGTTTACTCTTATGACCAGTGAATTTGAAAGAGTCAAATGTCAGCTGCTGAATGGGACCATGTGACTACTCATTGCTGTTTTGAGAAAAAGTTCTAGGAAGTGAACTTTAGTCACAAATACCAATTACAATAGTAAGAAATAGTCATTTATCAAACAAATTTGGCACTAAAGAATATTTAAAAATTGCTCATATGAGTAACCACAATTTTAAAGTAAAACTTTAAAAAGTTATAGCCCATTTTCTTTTAATAAATGTACAAAATGTAGATCTAACATAAGTGAAAAGTAAGTGCATTAACTTTATCTGATTTTGAAATAGTTTTTAATAATAATGGGAATATATTGCTAACTAATATGAATTAATACAATACAGAAATTTTTACAATGTGAAAAGTCCAATAGAATATTTAAGTAATAATACATGTGCTAAATATATCAGATTAAAAACTTTAGGTGGTAAATTTATGTCTGAATACAAACCTTCAGGAACATTATTAAGTAATTTATAAATCTATTTAGGTGAAATTGCTAGTGATGGTGTGTGAAATAAGTTCAGTTTATGCCATGAAGAATAATGAATTAGTTTATTTCATGGTCATTTTAGGTATACCATATAGATAATGGAAACATAATTTTTATTGTTCAGTCAGAAATCACTTTTATTATTTCTGATTGATAGTGACTATAACTATCAGACTCTAACATCTGATGACTATCTCCAGCTGATGCTCTAAAATTTACTTCGTACTAGTGTTTGGGATATATGTACATTAAATGCAACTGCAGTATTATTATTTTTACCAAAGAAACAAAGGAAAACATTAAAGTGTGTGTGTGTGTGTGTGTGCGCAAATCAGAAGATTTTAACATGAAATATCTATTGAGGTGAGTACTGAGATGAAGCAAACCTGTGAGATTAACAAATTTAGCTATGCCACATAGTAACATCCTTTTTATGCCTTTCTGGATAGACACTGCTTTCTGTGTTCAGCCTTTATGCCAATGTATGAATCCAAAACAGCCATGAATCACTCACTTAGTGACCTTTCTCATAGGTCATTGCTTAAGACAGTCATGATTTTATTTCAATTGCTCAATCAAAAAGTGAGAATTGGCAACTTGCTGGATTCTGATCAGAGGACTGGGGGGGGCGGGCAGGGCAGACAGGATGATGGACATGGTAAGTACCGAGAGAGGAAGCAGGTGGTGTAATAGGGAAGCACGGCAGATTGTGGACAGCCATGGATGCTGTGGTCCTGCAAGACTAAAGCAAAAACATGTACATAAACAAGGTGGGACAGAGAACACTCCCCATAGGATGTGAAAATATCTTTGATGATATCAGCGTAAACATAAGGTGAATAAAGGAAGGACTCAAGGAGACAGAAATTCAGAGCAGGGATTGTTGAAGTAATTGTATGTTTAAAAATTTACTGATAAAAATACAGGAAAAACATTCCCTGGCAGGTATTAGAAAATATAGTACTAAATAATCAGAAAATTTCTGTAGGAAAGAGGAAGAGTCTTCATCCATTTGGGGTGATACAAACAAAGTACCATAAACTGAGTGGCTTATGTACAACAGAGACGTATTATTAACAAATCTGAATGCTGGAAGTCAGAGGTGAAAGTAGTATCTCAGCTGAATTCTGGAAAGAGTTCTTTGTGGGTGGCAGATGGCCATTCCCTTACAGCAGAAGGAGAACTAGAGATCTGTAGTGTCTGCTGCATAAAGGGACTCCCATGAACACAGAGCTTACAAACTGATTAACTTCCAAAGGCCACCACTCCTGAAATTAGCACACTGGTCATTAGGATTCTATCGTATTAGTTTTGGAGAGACCAAAATATGTAGTTCATAACATAAAGGCATCTTGTGAATAAGAAACAGTTTTTCAAAGATTTTATGTATTTTGATTAATAAATATAGGCATTTTCAACACCTCCTAGATAGAAAAGACCCCAGGAACAAATTTTAGCCAACTATCCCTCAGACAAAGGGCTTCTATCCACAACATATAACATATGAAGAATTAAAAAGAATAAGATGCCCAAAATTCAAAGATCCAATCCAAAAATGAATATCTGAGATGATTACTCACGTTTTAGATGAAGGACTACAAATGGCAAATAAGTATCTGAAAAAAATGTGCACCATCACTGGTCATCTGAGAAATGCAAATTAAAAAAACACTGCGATCCCATGTCACCCCAGAAAGAATTGCTATTATCAAAAAATTCAACAATAATAAGTGCTGGTGGGGCTGTGGAGGACAAGGGAACCCTTCTCCACTGTTGGTGGGAGTGTAGACCGGTGCAAGCACTGTGGAAAGCAGTGTGGAGACTCCTCAAAAAACTAGGACTAGAGGTCCTATTTGATGCAGCTATGCCTTTTCTGGGTATTTTAGAAGAAGAATAAAAACATCATACCACAGCAATATGTGTGCACCCACGTTTATAGCAGTGCAGTTTGTCATAGGTAAATCTTGAAAAGAGCCCAAATGCCCATCAACTGAGGAATGGATTAAAAAGATATAGTATTTTTATACAGTGGAGTATTACTCAGCTATAATAGAAAATAAACTTGAGTCTTTTTTAGGTAAATAGATGCAACTAAAGTCCATACTAGTAAGTGAAATAAATCAGACTCACATGTGTGAACATCTTATTGTCTCCTTAGTGTAAGAAACTGGAAGAAAATAAGATAGAAAAGGTAAAATAGATATTGTGAAAGGCAAAGAAACTGCTCAAAAGGAAAGGACAATTAGGATGGGGGAACGGAGGAAAGAAGAAAGGAATATATATATATTATACCTAAGATAAATGTACTACTAATTTCTATTAGTTCATTGAAGGGAATAGTTAGTGCTTATATTTTTTGATCTTACATACCAGTGGTTGATAATCTGAGCAACTACTTTGAAGATAATAAATGCAATATAGTACACATTGTTAAATTCCTATCATCTTGTTTTGAAACCTTGTATTCTTTTTATTATTTTTAATTATCTTTTAAAAATAAATAAAAAAGTTTGTGTATCTGTGAAAAGAATAAAAATAAATAAAAACCTCTTGGGTAAATCTTTTTTTTTCTAGTGTTTTGAATTGATTTGATTTATCATTCAATATCACTCCCAGAGATAAATCACTGAATTCTCTGGACTCATTTTGCATGAAAGTACTGACATGAGCATAGTCTAGATTTTTTGTTTTAAATATTGGACATATCTTCCAAAAATTATTTTAATTTCATGTTTTACACAATTTAAATTTCACTTTTATAGGGAAAACATTGTGATATATTATATATGCCATGAAAGGAACCTAATAATAATAATAATTCCCCAGTCTTTTGTTACCTAAACTGACATTTTTTATCTGTGTTTGAATTCTGTATCTGTCAGGCACTACCATATAATCTTTCAAATGAAGTTATCAACCAAAATTATATCCATCATCATCTAGAGATGGTACATCTCCAGTGATTTGATATTTCCCTAATGATCCTTATCAAAGTAACTTCAGAAATGCTGATGGCGTAGAAACTTAACAAGTAGTAAACGAGACTTCTTTTACTTGCTTTATATAAATTCAGATGAGATTTCAATTTTAATACTATCACCAAAACTCTAAGTCTAATTGGAGTCAACTCTTTGTTTAAAGAAAACGGTTGAAATAATTTTATGTATAATTGAAAAATCTTATAATGTTTAGCAACGTATCCTTAAATCCTTACAATTGAAGACATTTTCCTGCAATCACTAATTTGTGGCTGTAATTACTAATTCACTGTCTCATGGATATAAACAACAAGCAATTTTGGTCCCTCTTATGTTTAATCTTATACAAGATATAAAATAGTGTCATACAAACAGTTAATCCTGGATAAACAGAGCTCATGGTGACAGAGCATTGAAGGAAGAAGTTACAAAGCAGAAGGAGGTTGGGAGAGTTTTTATTGGAAAGAAGAGAAAAACAAAAGCTTGTGGTTTCGCCAGGAGAGAAAACTGAGCAGCGAAATTCCTCATGGTGCTGTGGTCAGTCCAGAACTCTTTCGGACTGGAGCCCTGGATTGCACAGTTGCTCAGTCGCTCAGTGGCTCTGTGGCCACCTATCACAGGTAGCTCTGTGAATTTAAAACTCTCAACTTGCACTCGGGCTCTCTGACCCATTTACTCAGCAGTGAGGTTTTAAAGGAAACTGGAATTTTAGAGAAAGACTGGTTATTTTCCATTTTAAACTCATGGAAACTCAGGAGCTTAGTAGGAATGGCTGCCAACTCCCTTTAGTAGAGTGGGTACTGCGTTCCACCTTGATCAAGGAAGTTCAATCCTGGTCCTAAGTCCTAGTTCACTGCCTATTTTTAATTTCTATCCATGTGGCTGATCACCCAACTCTTTCTCAGGCCCTCTCTCTAGCTACCTGCCTTTGTTACTTTCTTGTCACTGAGATGCAGTACCCAATATTCACAAATTAAAGGAGGAAAGGTTTATTTTAGCTCACCATTTAGGGAGATTTCAGTCCATAGCTGGCTCGATCTAAGGTAGGCTAGGATAGCCATGGGGCAGAAGAGAAACAGTCCATGGCAGGCTATGTCAGCAATCATCAAGGAAGCAGAATAGAAATACCTGGCCCACACCACAGTGAACCACCTGTTTTCACCAGGCTTCATTTCCCTCTCTCTCTCTCTCTTTTTTTTTTTTGGTATTGGGAATCAAACTTGGGACCTTGCGCTTACCAGGCAAGCACTTGTACTGCTGAGCTATATTCCCTCCCCCAGTGGCTTCATTTCTCAACATCACTCCCAACATCAAATCTGTCAGTGAACTAATCCAGTATCACACACCCTGATCCAGTACCACACATCTATAATGTAGTTATTATAGGCAATTGAGTTAGATAGAATTCATAGGCACTCAGACAGGGACAGGACTTTGAGGAAGTCAGTGAGAGGATAACTCATGAAACTATGGCTGGAGGTGCATCTGAAGAAGGTAATGTTCTTGAGATTAATATCATAATAACCAAATTTGCTTACTTTCCTAAGGGATGAATGGAAGCTTGAGATTATAATGTAACTAGTACCACCTAGCCCATTAAGTCCAGATATGCACCTTCACCCTGATGGGTAACCAGAAAAACTGCACCAATCCCTTTCCCAAAATGTTCCTATTTTATAAGTCATAGATGAGCCAATGTTAATGATGTCAGCCATATACACTTACCTTCACGGAAGTGAGTGAAAAATACGAACATCAGAATTGTGGCTACAGGTGCATCTGAAGAAGGGCAGGCCTCAAAGTCACAATGACCAAACTTGTATACTTCATAGGAATAAGTAGAATTTGAGACTACATGGTAATTAGTACCACCCAGTGCATTAAGTCCAGATATACACCAGATACCCAGGTGTGTGACCAGAATATCCAGACCTGTCTCTTCCCAAAAATGCCTTTGCTATTTCTATATACCCTTGCTACATGACTTGCTTATCACACTGCCCTGTCAGAGTCACAATGCCTGCCATCTCAAGTTTGACATCTGTATGGGAGCCTTCCTGGCCCCACAACTCTTGCATTGTATCTGTGCATAAAACTAGCAGCACATGGATGACGCCAAAGTCTGTCAACAACTGGAGCAGTAGCTGAGCCCTTCTGGTCCTTGCAGTTAGAGGCAAAGGCTTCTGAGTGCTGTATGATTGAGCATAGTGAACAGAATTCTGGTGAATTAATTTCCATTCCCGAAGCCACTGCCATTCTGGAACATGGTGACCTGAGGCTCTCTTCTCAACTTGCAGCAAATACTTCCCTTGCTCCATCTTTGCAAGTTGCAATGTTTGTGGAATTTCCTTTCTTGGAAAACTGAAAACTTTTACAGTATCCTGCTAGGTCTTTTTCTCTAGATTCTCAAGACTGAGCTACCTAAAACCCTCAAAATCAGCCATGCCACCACCTCAGCATTACAATGCATCAAAATTTCTCTTCTGGTTTAGTCAACTCCTCTTAATCTCGTTTTCTGCAATGTCTCAGGAAAGGAGCAAAGGGTAGACAAAGTTTCTGCCAAAGCACAATGTGTGTGGCTTGGGTTCCATTTTGTTCCTAACTGAAACCTCCTGAGCCCGACTTTTATCAGCTATTTTTCTACCAGCATTTTTGACTTCTGACCTCTGATCTGAAGCTCCCATCAAGCTCAGTTTAGAGAATTCTAGGACAACTTCTTCAACTAGCATCTGCAAACCTTCCCAAATTCTTTCTGCAAGTCAGTTACAAAGATTTCTGATCCACATGACCAAGTAATGTCATAGCAATGACCACACTTGTCTGGGGCTAAAATCTATTTTAGTTATATCATTGAGACATAACACCTGACACCCACAAGTTGAAGAAAATGTTTATTTTGTCTTATAATTTGTAGAGGTCCAGCCCATGATCAGCTGGATCCAAGGCAGGGAAGCATGACAGAGTAGAGTTCATGACATGAGAGGCAGGAAGTAGCAGCTCTCAAGGCAGGAGGAAGGGCTATATACACACATACATCCAGGCCACACCCCCAGTGACCAGCTCTGCCAACCAGGCTTCACCTCCCAACCTCTCACCCAGCTATAAACTCATCCAGTACTGGACACCTATGATTCATTGGCCTTCCTAAAGCCTCAACTATGAGCATGTTGATGACCATTAGATATAAGCCATAACATTGTTTTATTCATAAGCTAACTAAAACAAAATTTATATGATCACAGTTTGAACATAAATTTAGAAAAAAATATTTTAAACCCTTTGAAAAAGATGCTAAATTTCAATTAGTATGACACATAACAACGTTCTTGATTCTATCCATCTGTTACGGAGTGTTAATTATACTAAGAATCCAGATAGAAAGTATCTTCATATGAACAATGAATTGAAAATTTCAAAATATTTCTTTTCTTTACCTATGTACACGATGTTATCCTGAATATACAACAATGTCTTCAGGCCTTTAGATTTTACCCAGTACATTGGTAGTTCATCCAAAGTTTGAAAAGAAGATTGCAGTTAAAAATAAAATTATTTCCATAGTTGAATAAGTACAGAGATTCCTCCAAAAATTAAAAATAGAAATTCTGTAAAACCCAACTATTCCCCTTCTAGGTATCTTTCCCAAAGAGTTAAAGACACAATATTGCAGTGATATATGTACACCAATATTTATAGCAGCACAATTTGTAGTAGTTAAATCTTGGATGCAGCCTAGGTCTAACCACAGGTGAATGGATAAAAAAAAAATGTTATTTATAGACAAAGGAATACTACTCTGCCATAAAGAAGTATAAATATGAGTCATTTGTAAGAAAATGAATGCACCTTTACACCATAAAGCTGTTTAATAAATGAGACACAGAAGGTTAAATGTTGCATGTTTTCTCTTATATAAGAAACCAAAATTATGAATAAATTGGAGACCAAAATAAAAATATTAGCAAGGTTCTGGGGTGTTGGAGATTCCTTTTAGAGATTTTTCTGTTTTTCTTGTCCTAAACAAAGAATTGATCAAAACAAGCAAATGTGGTAGCAAGGCTCTACATTTATTAAAATATAAGAAACAATACACTGTGCAGATTTAGCCCAGGACAATTAAGGTAGGAAAAATAGCCTCTGGAGGTTAGAAGACAGCACAGAAGCCTGGAGCCTCATAGTGGTATCTTTTATATCTCCCACTCCTCAGGGTGATGTCAGATCCTGGCTGTACCATCAAGACTCTGCTTGATTTTGCACCAGAAAAATTGAAGTTAGCACTCTCTGGCTCCAGGTGCAGGCATGGGTGCATAAGTCCTGGGTCTCTGCTTGACACGTCACACCCACTTACCCAGCTGGTTTACCACACCTGACTCTCCTGCCTCATTAGGAAACAGTGAGATATATTTAGGAAGGGGAAGGGGAACTGGGAGATGGAGGAAATCCCCTCCACCACCAGGAGAGGGATGGGAATTGAAAAATAAAAAAAAAATTAGTTCTATTATATAGATGTATCAATTCCCCACAGTGAATGTAATTATTATGTATCAAAACCATGTACTAATAAGTATATAGTAAAAAATATTTTTATCATTAAAAATTAATCATCAAGGCAATCTTCTTTGTATGTTAAGTATAACAATAAGTTGATAAAGATGAAAACTATTTAAAAGTTTTTAATGACTTACAGAACAATGTTCAATTATTGAACTTTTACTTAATGAATTTCTACTCCTAATGATGATTGGTATCACTTGCTTGGGGTGACTGATAAAACTCCAAATAAATGGATCAGCAATCATTTTAAAACCAACAAATACTAAGGAAGCAGTTGAGAAATCAAGAGTGATACACCAAGGAAATGAGATAGAAGTAAACCTGTAATCTGGATCCACTTTGGTTACTCTTTGTTGACAAATCTAGAAGTAAAGCAGGTTCAGCTATAAAGGGACTTGGCACAAAACGCCTAATGGGATTGGGCTGAAAGTCCTTGCAGGTCACTGGAAGTGAAGAGACACATTCCCGTCCAGGCAGGAAAACTGCCACTTTTCAGCTCTTAAGAAACCCCTCCTCCACCAATGCCACGTGCCTGGCCTTGAGCTTTCAGACAAAACCTCTGGAAGAGGAGTTTGGTCTCCATGTAACTCTGGGTCCCCTAATGGGTAGCAACCGGTAAGAATGCAGATCAAGAAAGAAAATTGAACAGATAAGGCTGATGGGGACATCTGTCAGGAGACTCCTCCCTGGGGCACAGGAGGGGTGAATATGTGAGCTGGGGTTTCAGGTCCTCAGCACATTGTCTGGTGCCCCATTCATTAAGCATGCATTCTAAGGTTAAGCTTATAAGAATTTCCAGATGTCAACTGTGAAGTAAGCCATTTAGTGTGGCGAGCCTGCTGTGAGTACACATAAGCTCAGGAAGATTGCAGGGAATAAGGTAGATAAAGTTTTCCCAGAACTACTGAACGACACCTTTGGGTCACACAGCAGCTGTAGACATCAGTAAACAACGAGCACAAATGTGCTCCAGTGAAATCTGATTACAAAAAGAGAAAGTGAACCAGACATAACCTCAGGACACCATCTAACAAAATTTTAAATTAAAACACTTTGGGAATAGTTTATAGTGAGCTTTTCCATTTTTGATGAGTATTTTGTTATATATCCATAAATCTCTGAGATAGATCGAGTTAATATAGCCCTTCCTACAACACCAACAGATCCAGACTTTCATAAGTTCTACTACTCTAGAAATATCTTCTGCAGAACATCCAGAGGATACTTCTATTTCCATTTTAATTTAGTGCATGGTGATACACAAGGGTCTAGTTTTAGTCTTCGGCATGTGGAGAGCCAGTTTTTCCAGCACTATTTATTAAAGAGGCTATCATTCTTCCAGTGAATGTGTTTGACCCCTTTGTCAAAAATAAGGTGGCTAAGTGTGTTTTCAGTTGTGTCTGCATCTTCTAATCTGTTCCATTGATCCACAGATCTGTTTTTCTGCCAGTACCATGCTATTTTTATCACAGTAGCTCTGAACTATAATTTCAAGTCAGTGGTTGTGATCCCTCTGTTTGTGCCTATGTTGCCTGGCATTGTTTTTGTTATTCTAGAGCTCTCCCCATTCCAAATAAATTTTAGGATTTTTTCTCTAATTCTGTGAGGTATGCTATTTTTATTTTGATCGAGATTGCAATCAGTTCTCTAACATCCCTTCTTGGTATCTCCCTAAAAATTTAAAACCATCATACCACAGCAATATATGCACACTCATGTTTACAGCAGCAAGTGTGTAATGACTAAATCTTAGAAAGAGCTCAAATACCCATAAAATGGTGAATGCAGAAAGAATAGATGGGTTTTTAATTTTTTGTATATGATAGAGTATTATTCAGCCTTAAAGAAAGATAAATTCAAGACATTTCTAGGAAAATGGATGAAAATTGAGATCATACTTTTAAGTGAAATAAATCAGAAACACATGTGTAAACATCACACTGTTTTCCTGGTGTGAGAAACTAAAAGTAAACTATATAATAGATCAAAATATATAATAGGTATAGGGAAATGGGAAGAAAATTTTCAAATTGGAAAGGGAATTATGGAGGGGGAAGGGAGA
>NW_004955488.1:1306135-1351125 GCF_000276665.1 Chinchilla lanigera | reverse complement strand
GATGGGTTTTTAATTTTTTGTATATGATAGAGTATTATTCAGCCTTAAAGAAGGATAAACTGAAGACATTTCTAGGAAAATGGATGAAAATTGAGACCATACTTTTTTTTTTTTTTTTGGTTTTTCTCCGGTACTGGGAACTGAACTCACGACCTTGCACTTGCCAGGCAGGCGCTTTTGCCGCTGAGCTAAATCCCCAGCCCCGAGACCATACTTTTAAGTGAAATAAATCAGAAACACATGTGTAAACATCACATTGTTTTCCTGGTGTGAGAAACTAAAAGTGTAAACTATATAATAGATCAAAATATATAATAGGTATAGGGAAATGGGAAGAAAATTTTCAAATTGGAAAGGGAATTATGGAGGGGGAAGGGAGAGAGGAAGGAAGGGAAAAGGAAAACATAAGAAAAGAAGGAAAAAATAGAAACAAAGCTTTTGTCAATAAGGAGAGGCAGAAGTGTTGAAGGGAGGGGAGGGGAATGGGAAACAAAGAACAATGATAATATGTCATGTACATTTACAAATTCTCTATGAAGAATATGATCATTATGTATATTGAAAATGTACCGATAAACTTAAGTAACTAAAAAAGTGTACTTCCTTCCTCAGGCGTAAAACTGAATTTGTTTCTGAACAAGGTTTTGATAGATTGGTGTATATATGTATTTTATTTTGGGGAGAATTGGCAATTGGACTGCATTACGATGAGTTTGAGATTCATTAAGAAAAACGTGGATTTGTATTATGAAGTCCAAACTGGCAGAACTACGATAATAACCTTTCTTTACATTTGCATCTTCATGATTACTGTGATTGGGTTCACAGAGTTCTATGGTTACCATTACAGAATGACTGAAGCCATTTACAAATTCAGAGAAATTTCAATTTTTCATAATTATACATATGATACATGGAGAAAATATTCATAATTTATAGCCTACTTGATTCAGTGAGCACATATTTATACTTAACTTCAATTTAAATCCCTAGAATTTATAATAAAAATATTAAAAGATACTCCATTTCTTTAAGTAAATTCTAAATATAATGTCAGGGTAAATACTTGTAAAATAATTCTTGGAACACTTTTAATTTTGCAATTTATTAGTAATAGGTAACACTAGTAGTTTTGCAAGTTAAAGTAAGAATGAAATACTCGTTCAAAGAGGATGTGAGATCTTGTGAGATAGAAAAAAAACCCAGAAAATAAGTATGATAATTTTGTTTTCCTTGTTCGTAAAAATAAAATATATTCATTTTGTTTTCAATTTAAAAAATATAGATCTATGATTTTCTCATCTTCTTTGGGATGTAAAGGACAGAGGTTAATAATTAGCACCTTTCACCCTTTAATCCTTAGAAAAACACACTCATCATTTAGTCATCTGATTCTATAGTATAATTTGACTAGAGATCTCTGCAATATAATTATCATATAAATTATAAGTTCTTGATAGAATCACTAAAAATTAAGAATACTATTTTAAAATTTCAGGACAATTAAAACTATGTTTTTAAAAATCTTTACTTTGTAGAATTTCACTGTGAGCCCCTCAAAACTGATTACACAATCTGTTCACCTAAACTGTTTCGTATTCACTTGCCAATCACATTGCCTTCACTCATTTATCATCTACTATTCAATTTTTAGTTTGCTAACACTAAAACCGTCACGGAGATCTTTATCTTTGCCCTCCTGCCAGTTACTGCCATGAGCCTGAGTTCTTACTGCCTTTCCTAGTATAAGTCTGTGACTTACTCCTGGGTCTTAGTAACCTGAGTATGTCTCGCTTTCCTTCTACCTTGTCCTCCTAAATCCTGGTCGCAGAATTCTTTGAATTATTAGGTACATCATATTTCACTGTGTGGCTCTGTAAAAACACATAGTTCACTGTGTAGGAAAGAAATACAAAGAGCAATCAATTGCTTATTTCAGCCCTGAGACTGACTTCTCCCACTACCAGGTCGGAACATTTTCAGTGTCCTTACTTTCCTAGTTTTGAAGCCTCTGTTTTTCCATTCTGTGTATCTGCTCTTTATTTTTTTCCCCAAAGCCTGAATGTCTAACAGCTCCTTTTAGAGCTCTTACTTACACATAATTTCCACATTTTCATCCAAATGAGACTATTCCACACTTTCATGAGTTATTTTCTAAACAGAAAACAGAATTAGTGTAATGTTTAACAATTAGAAAAGAGGATTCCATTATATCCACATACCATAAATATTAGATTATATGCACACAGAGCATTGAGGAATACTCCAAAGCTATGCCAGAAACAAAATTTAATCACTAAAATGCATATTCCAAAACCATTTCTGAAAATATTGCCAAGTAAAGAAATCCTATTTAGATAAGGAGACCTTTAATTTTATTTTGTAAGATTTTTCTTTGACAAGATTACCTCCTTAAAGGAGAAAGTGGCTATAAGATTAGTCTAGTCTAAGAGGGAGAACACTTTGATCAAGACAGACAACTTCTCAAAGGTCAGGCAAGGAAGAACTTTTATAGGAAGTGTAAACAAGGCTGGCAATAACTGGTTGTGGGGAAAGTAGGATAAGCAAATGGTGTGAAAGGACAATTGATCAGGAGTTTCCCCAAAGTGAACAACTTTTGGGAAAAGTCCTGTAAGGAGGGTGAGTTTGTTTTTTTTCTTTTTTGCACAAAAGCTTTGCCTATGGCTGTATCTTCAAGAGTTCCATCAATTCTATCTTCCAGTAGATTTAGGGTTTCCACTTTAATATTTAGACCTATGACCAGAAAATCATTCTGATTTTAATTTAGTGCATAGTGAGAGGTGTGGGTCTAGATCTAATCTTCAGCAAGTGAAAAGGCACTTTTTTAAAGCAACATTTGTTAAACGAAATAAATCAGATGCATGTGTTTAAATTTTGCACTGTTTCCCTTTGTGAGAAATAAAGTGTAAATAATCGAAGTATATAATAGAAATTGAGAAATGAGGAAAAGTTATTCAAATGGGAAAGGGAAAAAGAGTGGGCAAAGGGGGAAAAACAAGGAAGGCAAAAAACAGAGAATAAGACAAAAATGTAAATAAGGAGGGGAAGAGATTGGAAGGAGAGGAAGGAAATGGGAAAAATGAAGTAAGTTATATCATGTACAGGTACAAATTCTCTTAATGAAAATTGTCAGTATGTACATCTCAAATGTACCAGTAAAGGGAAGGAAAAAAGATGTGTTATGTGTACATACCAACAACCCACATCAAAAATACTCATTAGGTACTGCAAACATATACTAATCAAATAAATACTTAAATGAACTTGAAAATTCACAAAAATATAGTGAGAGGAAAGAGACCAACTACGAAAGGTAATGCAAGAAGGTAATGCAAAGCATTGTAAGCAAAATTTGTCAACAATTTGGAAACAAGTAAAGGATGCAATCAGTGCATTTTCCTAGAGGCAGATTGGGCACTGTGTCGTAGAACTTCAGAGGCTCATCTGATTCTACACGCTGTGTGCGTTGATTGTTTTAGGCTGATTAGCTATTTTATTTTTCTAAAAGGGTATAAATTGATTTGGAGGAAACGTATCCCCATGCAAGTGTTACATGTGCCCATAGTCATAAAAATGATTTTTCTTTCTTGACATGGAATTCTTTTACCCAATGCAGAATAATTCTCTGTGAGGTAAATTCTTATTTGAATTGGGTCATATTTTACTATCACTAATTAACGAATAAGTAAAATGATTGAAAATTGTACATTTTCAGTATACATAATGATCAGAGAAAACTTTAAAGTTTAAAAATCTGAAAAGATTTGCAAGGAGGTTATAACTATGTTAAATAGTATAAGTACTAAAATACTCCAATCCCAATACCTGTGTCTATAAGGTAAACTCTCATTGACATCAACTGCTGTGTAATTTTTTTCTTTGTTTGTTTGTTTTCCGGTACCAGGAATCGAACTCACCATCTTGCACTTGCCAGGCAGGTAGTGTACTGCTGAGCTAAATCCCCAGCCCCACCCGCATAATTTTTAGATCTTAGAGTCAGCACTGAATCTTGCATAATAGACTTGAATAGATTTTGCTTTGATGTTTAATTTGACACTTTCATGGCTATTGTTTGAAAATGTTGTATATTTGTTCATTTCTTTCAGTCTTTCCATGAATATGTTGATTATTTTGGTTGATGTTTTTTTGTACCAGAAATCAAACTCAGGACCTTGCGCTTGCCAGGTAGGCGTTTGTGCCGCTGAGCTATATCCCCGGACCCCTTATGTTGCTTATTTTGATTTAGTAATTTTATTGAGAATTGGTTACATTATTTCCTTGTTTGCATTAGATACACTTACAATAGCACATTGGTATTTAATAGGGTAAATTTTAATTTTATTTTTATTATAAATCTTTGATTGTAAACCGTTATTGTACTCTTTCTCCCAATTAGTTTCTTTGACAATGGTTGAAAGTTTACTTAAAATTGACTTGACATTTTAAAAATTATTTTACTGACATATGATGGCATTTACTCAAATTAAATTCCATAGAATTATTTTAAAAAATAAGCATGTGTAAAAATTTTATTTATTTATTTATTGGTCTTTTTTCAGACAGGGTATCACTATGCAGTTGAGGCTGGCCTTGAGCTCTCTTTGTAACCCAGGCTGGTCTCAAACTCGCAACGATCCTCCTGCCTCAGCCTCCCAAGTGCTGGGATTACAGGCATGCGCCACCATGCCCGGCACAAATTTTAGTTAGTAACCACATACTAATTTAACACTGCTTTAGCATATTAAACTCCTACTGTCAACTAGTCATATATTCCATAAGAGCAACATTTTATTTTAAAGTTTAGAGGTAATTTTTTTCTTTACCTTCTTCCACTTTTCCTAAAGTATGAAAAGGTAATGCAAAGTCACTTTTCTAATGCTTTTTCTGAGTAAAATATAATTTTTCCAATAATTTATTTCGTAGGTGAAATTAGACTGAATGCCAAAACAACCTCTTTAGTCATTTTGAATAAAACAAGTTTTTCCCTGTAGAACCTCAAAAATTATTAGTAGGTGATTTATTGTGATTATCAATTATTTTAATGTATTTTTTAAAAATAAACCTTTGAAAGCATATATTTTGCTTAGAAAAATGTATTACATAAAAATTACATTCTATTAAAATGAACCCTTTGCCAAATTGGTCAAAATTAAAAAAGTAAGCATTAATTGCTCCTTTCAATAAACCACCAGACATCAGCTATCCCAGCTATCCATACATATATATTTTTTTGCCTTCCTTCTTTCTTTCTTTTTCTTATTTCCTTCTTCCCAGTTGTTCCTTCCTTTGAGCAATTTCCTTCCCTTTCATATTATCTATTGTCATCTGTAATGATTTTTTAATTATTATTTTTATTCTCTTTAATGGTTTGGTCGATCTTGCATTCTTACATCTGATAATCTGAACAACTTTGTTAATGATAATGATATGTGATATAGCAACCACTGTAAATTCCTATCATTTTGTTTTGAAACTCTGTATCATTTTTAATGTTTTTGAGTTGTTTTGTTTTTGTCTGTGATATGGATATTTTGCTATTGTTTCTTGTTTTCAAACTATTCTCTTTAAAATAAAAAAATGTTAAAAATAAAATATAATAAAATGACTCCCTTCAGTCCAGGCACCAAAACAGATCACCACTCCCAGTTATGTGTGAATCAGTTGTGTGTAATCTCATATTTAAAAGTTTTGGTGGTTTTGTTTTACTTTTTCCTATGCATGATATCTTACTCTGTAAATAGAAGGTTCTTTATTGCTTTTTTGTTTTTGTTTTTTTCCAGTACCAGGAATTGAACTCGCGACGTTGCGCTTGCCAGGCAGGTGCTGTGCCACTGAGCTAAATCCCCAGCCCGAAGGTCCTTCATTGTAAGATAATTTTGAGCCAAAGTTGTTGAACAGGTGCAATTGGAAAATATTCCTTGTTTAGTTACATTCTACAAAATACATTTAAGTGTATGCAAAGAAAATAATTTTGGTAAAACTCCATGTGTCCTCACAAGTGAACCACTTCTCTGTAATTCTAGCATAAAATATTATATACAACCTCAAACAATATCTATGTTACAAATGAAGGGCCCTACATTGGCTATGAATGATTAAATGCATAGTGAAAGCATGCTATGTGTATATGTGAATGTTCGTATTCTACATAATTAATATGCATATTGTGCACACACACACACACACACACACACACACACACACACACAGGAAAAAGCAAGTTCTCTTCCAGCCGGACCTGTCAGTAGTCTTTCTGTCTTTCAGTATTAAGTAGAAGTTTGATTCAGTGTTCACACTGAAATTTTTCATTCTTATCCCAAAAGTAAAGCATCTATAGCATGTCCCTCACATCCTTCTCTTCAAATGTGATTGTTAAAAGTAGGCTAATTATTGTTGTTTTTGTCTAGCAACTAACCAAATTGGAACTCACAGTATGTGAGCAAACCAGGATGTACACGTAGGCACGGCTCCTCTTACATCAGAAGTTGAAGCAAGTGCAGATTTCTGTGAGGTCTGTGCTGACAACTCCTTTGCATAAAAGGAGCATTAGTAACACAAGGTGAATTGACTCAAGACAAATATCTTCCAAAGAACTGGACTGAGAGATTCCCTTTGCTAGAAACACAAAATCAATTCCCACTTGGCAAAATATACCTAATATTAGAATTAAATGTAATATTCACCTACTTATGGAACAAAACATAATTAAGTAGAATAATACCAATGTAAAATAATTAAAAAGTAAGAGCAAACTATGATCAGTTTCTAATTGTATAATTGACTGAATGATCTAGCTTTATGTATAATAAGTGTGACTATTTGAAATAAAGTTGGAGTTATGGACCACATTGCACCTTCCCTCAAGTATTGTAAAGCTAGTCAATTGGCTTTAAATCATTTTTGATGACACACACTGAGCAGCTTTTATTCAAAATGTTTGGAGTAAAAGTGTTTTAGATTCTGTTTTCTTTTTAAAACTCAAAATTTGGAATATATGCATGTACATAATGAGTTACCTCGGGAATTGGACAGAATTCAATAGCAAAATTAATTTGCATTTCACAAATACCTTTTACCCATAGCCTGAAGGTAGTGTTCATACAACACTTTTCAATAATTTTGTGCCTGAAGCCAAGCTGGTGTACATTGAACTGTCAGCAAACAAAGATTTCACCACATAGAAATAATTTCTTTGTACTCATTTACACATAAGTACGAACACAAAGATATGACATACCCTTAATATACTGAAAAAAATATGCTCAGGGTAATCAAACAGCACAATCGTGTTACACCAACCCTGAGAACAGCCTCAGAGGCTGTCTAAGCTATCTTCTATGTCCCTCTGTAATTTTAGTAATTGACATGATTTGCTATCTTGTTATCAGTGCAGGTTGCTCTAGCCCTTCAATAAGCTCATCATATATTTTCACCATGTTCTCTAAAGATGCTTTTCTACAGTGTTAACATTGTCTTCATCATCATTGTTATCATGATCACATCAGTCAGGACCTGTTCACCTACTTCACCACTGGCCAATGAATAACCAAGTGCAACCTCATTGACAATGTTAAAATCTTCAATATCTAGTTCTTTCAGCAACTGAAGCAATCTGAAGATGTATTTTCCCCATATGAAGTGCTCAAGCATTTTTTTTTCTCACTTGATCAACAGAATCCTACAAAGTTATCACTTTATTGAGCATCACCACCAAACATAGTTCAGGCCAGAAATTGTGCAATGAATGTACCATGGTGCTTTATTCCTGGTTTTCCAAGCTGGGACAATAACATCTATGGCATTTTTCATGCTGAACTCCTTTAGAAAACCTTACACAAGCCTATTTTTATTCCATCCTCCTAGCATGCTATTCCAGAAAGTGATTTTATGATTACTCTTCATGGATCTAAGGACCCTCTGGTCACATGAAAAACTCTATAGTCTCACTTGGGGAAAATTACATGACAGACATTTTTGTTGGTGAAAATTTCATCAGGAGGATGAGGAGAAACTTATCAAGGAGTAATAGGATCACGTAGTCATCACTCAGTGTAGTTTCTCTGATGTGAGAATGAGCCCTTCTGATTGGAGCATGTGCAACCAATCAGAAAAGATGTTCCTGATGATCCATGATATTTTGTTAGCATAATAATTGTCAGGTAAGAAATTCACTCTTAAAATGATCAAGAAACAAATTTTTTTTTTTCCTGTCACAGAAAGTTAATAGTTAATGTGTCTCTGCTGAACTGGCATAAGCAACACCTTTTCTGTTTGGCTTCCTTAATTTCTGTAGGAGTTGTCTCATTTACTATAATAGTTTGTGTCTTCCTGGGGCAAAAGAAATTGCCACAATAGTGATGGTTTGTCACTATCGTAGATCTGTTTTTGTATTTGACTTTCAACAGCAATGATCTTTGTGAACTTGACAGTGACTTTTTCCTGCTGCTTTGTGAGCTGTAGATACTTTATTCTTACAAATTTTTAAAAGTGCAGTGTCACATAGTTTTGAAAAATTTCACAACCTGTCTTTTGAATATTCATTCTCCTTTCATTTTTAGTTTCTTGTGATAGTCATTTCACAATCAGCAGATTTTTTTTGTCTTTTTGAGACAGGGTCTTGCTGTGCAGTTCAGGCTGGCCTTTAACTCACTTTGTAGCCTACGTTGGTCCCAAACTCACAACGAGCCTCCTGCCTCAGCCTCCTGAGTGCTGGGATTACAGGCATGCACCACCACTCCCCGCAATCAGCAGATTTTTAAGGCACAGGGTCCACTCTTATGCTGATGGATATATTTTTTCAATACATGACTCAGATCTTCATTTTTAGATTTTTCAATTTTTATTAACTTGTATTTACTAAGTATAGAACTTCAGTGGTATACATTCTATTCCATCAGACCATGTGGCACTCACTCCAACACTATTTGGTAAGAATTTTTCCACACTGTTTTCTTTTTTTTTTTTTTAATTTTTTTTTTTTTTTTGGTTTTTGCCCGGTACCGGGAACCGAACTCACGACCTCACGCTTGCCAGGCAGGCGCTTTTGCCGCTGAGCTAAATCCCCAGCCCCCACACTGTTTTCTTATGTCTCGAACAGTCGGTTTTTCTGTGCTGCACGCTAAATGCTTCATTTTTTTCTTGTCACTGTTACGCATAGGGCCAGCTGCATTTCTTTTTGATATTTTCAACAATACATTTACACTACATAGCGGAAACTAAGAAAGATAGGAGACAAAGAAAAGGGCACAGGCAGTCATGTGTCGGGGTCTCAGCCCCTGCAGGACATCCAGGAAACCCTCCATCAACAAGTCTGCCTGCAGAGTTATCCTTTATGACTTTGTAGGATGGATATGCCTATGAGGGGGACTCTAGGCAAGCTTGAGAACTATAGATCCCAACTGACGGCCTCTAGAAGTTATTTTGTTCTTGGGGACCTGGAATAACTTATATTCTGTGCCTGAAAGTAGGTGGTGACATGTCCTATGAGATGAAGTATGCAATTCTTTATTTATTGTTTCACAGTGAACAAAGTTTAGAGTTTTGGTGGTACAATGTTTAGCATTTCTGTGTTTGAGTTTTCAGGTTACAAAAGCTTATCCTGTAATGAAAAGTGTGACTGGGAATACAGTCAGGTGTATTAGCAAGGCCAAAGTACCCTCCTTTATTACACAGCCAACATGTGATTTGTATTGAAAGATATTTTTCATGTTGCAAAATATAAGGATTACACACATATACATTCTTTTGTTATTTCTAACCCCAGTTTTTATAAAATCTTAACAATTACTCCTTGGAAAAGACTGTCAGGCACTTTAGGTTCTAATAATTGCTAAAACTTTAATCAAATACAAATTTACTACGATATTGTAAAATATTTTATAAAGCATCATATCTGAGTTAAATACCAAGATGCACATCTCTTCTATTTTCAGTTGATTTTATGAAATACTTTCTTGTAATACTTTTAAAATCATTGTATAGAGAAGTAAAATCAGGGTGTAGAGAAGTGTCTGGATCTGGATATAATCAGATTTGTAAGAAAGATTTTGAAATTAAAAACTGATCAAAACAACTAAAAATACTCAGCTCTATCTGGATGTTTAAACTAAATAAAGGTGAATACTGGTACAATATGTAGTACAGCTCTTTGTACTTATTCATGTCTATATCTGTGGTATTCCTCATCTGTTATTTTCAATTGGATTTGCATAAATGCTGCTTAAATGTTCCAACTTTGTGTTTATGCTTTCCTGGCCTTCTAGCTGATTAGACAATCAAATACCTTGTGTTTCCATGTTCTAGGGAAATTATGTCTCTAACTTCATGGTGGGCAATGCATATCCAGATGTCATGTCAATTTTTGAAATGTTAGCCGCTTAAAAAAATGGTGTCTCTTAAAAGGTTCTTTTTGAGGCATCCCTTCACTTTGATCAAGAATAAAATTTACATATCACATTGAAATATTCTTTTAAGAACTGAAGTCAAGCTGTAACTACAGCTTTTATTAAATTTACTATGTTTGGGAAAAAACCAGACAACTTCTAAGACAGTTTGAATCAAGCCTTGAAAGACAGTGGAAATACCATGCTCCTAATTATTAAATTTTAACAAAGCAGATAACCTTTTTTGAGAAGAATGAATATTTAAAATTCAAACTAAATAAGCTATCAAGATGAAAGGTGCATTCAATATACTTCAGAGTGTAAAATAATAGGTGACTGAACTGGGATTTTGAAGCAAAAATATTTATAATTAAGTCATTATGTTATTTCAAATTTAATTTATCTTCTAAAAGTAAAAGTGGCACAATCACCAAATATATATTCATCATCAACTACGAGTAACCTTCCATAATCTTTGGAATCAAATTTATTTAGTGAAAAAGAGTCTGTGTTGCCTATAGTTATATGCCATTAGTGGTACTATTTCAATCAATTCAGGCAATCTGATATTTGGCTTACATTAGGTGATATGCATGAAATAATTGATATATTTTAGCTCAAAAGTGCATAAATTTGTGCTATTATGTGTATGTGTGTGTTTGTAAGAGAGTGGGAGGAAGAGAGAGAAGGAGATATCGCTGGATTAATTTACCGTAAGAACTTTCTTCAGTGAAGGAATACAAAGTGAAACGAAAAGCAGCAAAGAGATTGAAGATGTGGACAAATTTATAAAGCCTATATTCAGTTTCATTTACTAAAATGGAGTAAAACATCTACCAAATAAAAATATTACTAGTAAGCCTTAATTGTGTGGTAACAATTTTAAATTATCAACTGTTAGTTTTTGAAAGAACATTGCTACCTGCTGTATAAAAATACATGTTCACATTGCCTTGGCTTGTGCCAGCACTTACATGTTGGCTAACATATTTTGGGCATTTGGCACCAGTTAAAATAGTTATTTTCTAAAATCATTTCCTTGAGATTATGAACATTACTTTTCTTGATTCCAGATACACAGACTTCTGTGAATATTTGACTTTTTAGAATGAGCTTTCATTGAATAAATGTGACTTAGTTGAGAAGGAATTAAAACATCAGCTCTGGTTTGATACTGCCCCTTCTTTGGTACCTTCCTTCCTTCATTTTCTTTGATGCTCACGGAGTATTTACACCATTAACTGCAAAGTGTAGCAGATCAGAAAGTGTGTTCCTCTGATGTGTTCTGAACACATCAGAGATGGCATCATTATATTCGGATTATGGTTTAATAAATAAAACAACTAGCTGGGCCAGAAAACTTCTATTGAAAATCTGATTTTGTTCTTCTGTCCCTTCTGAATCTGTGATTCCCTGAATAAGATTGGTTAAAAACTAAAATAAATTCCCCTTCACTAAATACGTAAATGTTTAGTCTGTGTAAAGATGTGGAAATATGTTAATCTGAAATTCTTGTTGCTAAGATAAGCCTCCACTGAAGCCAAAATATGGAGATGAGGCTTCACAGATGGCCATAATTCTGCAGCTCAGCACTACGTTGTGGGCTTTCTCTCTTTGGTCTCCTTGAGCATACACATCTGGTCAGATCAAATGCACGAGGGAAGATGTATGAAGGACTATACATCAGAAAGAATTGGATCAATGCACAGTTCATGAATATTGTTAAAGCTTTCAAGATTTAAATTTTCATTGAAGTGAACTTCAAAGAGTAGTTATTTTGTACAACAAATATGTAATATTTATTTATGCTGACAATGAAGCTTCATCTGACTGTGACAGTATTTTCAAACCCTAGGTATGTTATTCTTAGTAGCTAGAGACCCAACATACTTTGTATGACTAGTCACTGTTTTAATGGTATATATCTACCTACATAAATAAAAACGGTGATTGGAGCTATTGCCGTAACGCATTTGTCTACAAATATGGTTCATCATAAAATATGTTTGGAGCTAATCATTCTCTGTGATTCTATTCAGTATGTTTGTATTGTGCATTATGGTTTTCAGTTCAATAAAATAATAAAGCAAGACTTTCAATACGGTAGACAGTAACAACTTAAAATTTCAAGAGTAACTTTTCTATTTCTTTTCATTACTTTATACTTAGTTCACTTATGCTTTAAATTACATTACATTTTTGCCATAATTTTAAAAGGAGCTATATTTCCTATTCCTGAGGTTGGTGCTTATCCTTGTGGCACTCAAGGAATAGAAAAACTGACAGGGCTGGCACATAGTGCAAGAAGGCAGCGGGTCATGAGATCAGAGACTTAGCAGAATGCCAAGGTCAGCTGTGTGAGCCTGATTGAAGTGTGGGGTTTGAAGTGCTATAAGAGGCCATGGTATAATTTCTTCACTTTGAAAGGATGGCCCTGGCTGCTCTACCATGTATAGACCACCCATGTGTTTTACTGTTTCAATGGATGATTGTGAATGGATAGCTTAAATATAGACATTTTTGAGATACACATTATAAGTAATCCTATTTGTTGGAAAAATGAACTTTTGAATTCATTTGCTTTTCATGTAGCAATTTATTTTGAAGATTAAATAAAGTAATGTTTATAAAGCTTTCATCCATTTCTTGGATGAAAGAGAATCTCAGATATGAGTAGATAGCAGATACTCACAAATCATGTTTTTGCACAGAAGTGTGGAAAGTTTAAACCTAGAGAGTTGTTTAGAATATAGAGTCATATTTATCCAGTTTAGTGGACCCTTGGAACTTTCCAGCTAGCAAATTTTATTTTATTATTATTTTATTTTCCCACCACTATTTCTTTCTTTAAGTATTCTAAAAATGTGTCTTTTTCTTTAATCTAAAAACTTCAATACCCATTTCATGGGTAAAGAAAGAATTGTATATTTCCCAACACATCTTAAATGCTTACTTTGCCAAGAATTATTATGAATACATTACATTAGTCTCTAAACAATTCTGTTAGTCACCTTTCATTTTATTTATTTATTTATTTATTTATTTATTTATTTATTTTGGTTTTTCTCCGGTACCGGAAACCGAACTCACGACCTTGCGCTTGCCAGGCAGGCGCTTTTGCCGCTGAGCTAAATCCCCAGCCCCACCTTTCATTTTTTAATGTTAGCTAATAAATGAGGAAATGGACACATAAGAAAGTATAGGTAACTTTCTTGTGCTATACAGTTAGTAAAAGGCAGAGAAGGGAGGTTAGATTCAGATCCAGACCTTCTGGATCAGCTCTGTTTGTAATTCACTTCTCAACATGAATTTGAAAATCTATCAACACTGGCACTTTCTGCAGGGTTTCTACTCCCAGCCACGTCCAAGCCCTTCTCTCACTTCCAGGGGTTTGTCTTCTTCCATTATTCATCTTCTGTTCTGTTTGCTCTTCTGTTCCAATATCTCACCCCATGAATATTCAGGTCTGCTGTAACATTTTACATATCTGCAAATCTTTCTTGAGAGCAATCTTTTCTTTTTTCCAGGGCTAATTTTCTTTAATTTCCCAACCAACAGTGGATACACTTCTAGTATAAGAAATTGCTGATAAAGTTAGTATTCCTTCTATATCAATCTCACTTTCAGTCAAATTTCCACAGGAGACCACTCTGAATATTGGGGTGTTAATCTCCAGAAAGATACAGTATTAAGTTGGTTAGACAGATAGATAGATAGATAGATAGACAGACAGCTAGGTGATAGATAGATGATAGACAGATAGATGATAGATAGATAGAAAGACAGACAGACAGATAGATAGATAGATAGATAGATAGATAGATAGATAGATAATGACTTCCAGACTGGAAAGAATTGTTAATGTTATTCATCAATTCATTAACTTTCCTACTTTCATTTGTTAAAGACACCCTGTAATTTCATGAGCTACTTCCTTCTTTTGTTTCATAAGACATTTTACTCTTTAATATCCCAAAATTTCTGGTACACTGTCTCAGTCATTGTTATCTATATTTTCTTCCTACTCATCCTCTAGACATTAGAATTTCTTAGATCTCAGTCCTGCATGCAATTATTTTCTTTAACTATAGTTTTTTTGTTTTGTTTTTGTTTTGTTTTGTTTTTAACCAAATCTTTTGAATTTCCATGCTTTACTTGCCAACTTTAGTCTTGTAAAGATCAAGTTTGCACCTTCAGTATCATTAATGTGATTTAATTCATGCTTATGCTATCCAGTGCTTCTCTACCTTATCCACTCAAATATGTGACTACTTCTCAAACCTGGTGTACGCCAAGTTCAATTGATCAACATGTCATCACATTTTGACTTGTATCAAGGTCTCCTCAATTTTATGTTGTGCTACTTTTTAATCACCCAGTATTATGTTCACCCTTTTCCTGTGTGTCACGCTTAGAAATCTGTGTGTTACTGTGAAAGTTTACTTGGCATCTTGATTATGCAATCAAACACCCTTATATAGAGCCAAGCATTACTCTGGCTTTTTCTGTGAAAGTACTTTTGGGTGAAATTTTAAAAATCTGAAGTAGATTGCCCAGTTTTATACAGATATGTATCAATTAATCAGTTAAAGGTCTACTCAGTAAAAGAAAAAGTCTGACCTCTCTTGAACAAGGGAGAGGTCCGTTAGCCTAAGGGACTTCAGCGGAGAGCATGGCATTCTTCCTATTTGGGGACTTAAATTGAAAGACCAAATCCTTTTAAGTGTTATGCCTGATAGCTTTCACTGGAATACCATCACCTCTGCTGAGTCCCCAGTTCACTGACTCACCCGACGTGTCTTACTGGTTTCCAGCCTCTATACTCTGCTCCTATAAATAAATAATAAATAACTCATAATGGTTCTGTTTTCCTGGGCATCTATGACAAAAGAGCCACTTTTGCCAGACTGTCTTTCATCCACATGCCTTTGATTCCATTAATAAGATGCATTTGAAAGGTGAAAATGAAAGCATTAGATTTTCCAGGAACAGTTAAATCAGACATTTTATTGCAGAAATAAACAAAGATTGCCCAAGTGAAAGCAAATTATTCTGTGCCTTGTATACAAAGAGTGTTCAGCATTATCACTTGTATTTTGCAGAAATATTAAAGCACCCAGAAAACTGTGAAGCTTTATAGTTTGAAACATGATATCATCAGATATATTCTGATGATATCATATTAGAGGATACTAGAGTTGGGCAATTTTAGGTAAACAAGCTAAAAGTGTGACCTTCCTTGTGACTGGTCATGGGTGTTTTACTTTTTCTACTTCGGATTAAGTTGGGGCACACTTTGGGGAAGCTATGAGATAATACATTCTGATCATCTTGAGCTGGTTGTTCCAGAGGTTGTTTTTTGGTGTCCTAGACTGGCTGCTGGAGACCTGAGGTAAGGTCACATTTTCACACATCAAGTAATGTCCACTTGGACAGTCAATCACAAGTTTTTTTTCTTCTTGTAGTTCTCTTATTGGTGAGAAGTTGAGCATTTCAGCAAAAGCTAGAAATCCAGAATTTCATTACATAGATGTTGGTCAGTGATCTTCATAAACAATTATATTAAGTTTTGATCATCTTGTTTTCATATATTTACAGTGGTTATCTGACTGTGCAGAATCGTGTAGGTCCCTGGATAATGTACAAACGCATCAGGTCTACTTTTATAAAACCTGATTGCTTAATAGCCTCTGTAAAGTGTTTTGAGATCAAGAGCCTCACTTTGCCAACCCAAGATAACAGAAACCATTTCAAAGATTACGCAGGTCAACCAAGAGCCGAATACTTTAAGGCAATGTATAACCTATTCCACTTTGCCTTTTTCTTTGATCCAAGAAGCATAAGCAATATCATGGACACTGTCATGACTGACAAGAAATCTAGAGTAATGCTATTGTCCACAAAGCTCATGCCAATAAAATGTGACTGGCCCGCACCCACATCAAGAACAAAGGTGGTATTGTAAATAACTTCAGCATAAGTGTCCTATCTATTGGCGCTTCCAAAACAAAAGTTCCATGAACCGGGTTACTTACAATCAACAGATATTTGTTTCTCACAGTTCTAAAAGCTGGGAGTTTCAGGCTTTAAGTGACAGCAGACTTCATATCTCATGAAATGATGTTTCTTCACGTGCTAGAATGGGTGGGCAAGTTCCCTTGGGCTTGTTTTACAAAAGCACTAACCCTGTTCATGAGCCTGAGCTCTCTGGTGATGTAATCATTTCTCCTGTCTCTCAGCACTAATCTGTGATGGATTTGGTTAAAAGATATAAGTTGGGGTGAGGAGAATTTAGTCTGTAGGATTCACTGATACATTTTTACAGTCTTTTCTAGTTGCACAAATCCTGACCAATGGGAATAACACTATTTGCTTACATAAACAATGGGTCACTATAGTTCTCTGCTAGTGTGCCAGAAATTAGCAGAGGCCTCATTTTGGAGCTTACATCTGACTCCATTAATACCTTCCAGTTGATAAGCATTCAATCAATCAACCTATAAAGGTTATTGATTCAGATTTAGAATTTCCTAGGGTCTGATCAACATAGGAAAGTACTACAGAGTGGGTCGCATTAACCACAGAAATTTATGTCACCATGTTTCTGAAGACTAGAAGTTCAACATAAGGTTACATAAGCTAGGGCCTCTTCCTCTGAAAGCAGCTTGCCTTGGATTTTGTGTGGCCCCTTTCTCTCTTTGATGTCACGTGTTGTTTTTGTGTGAGTCTGTGTCCTCCTCTCCTCTTTTCACAAGGACATTTGTTGTGTTGAATCGCAGCCCACCTTTATGATCTCATTTTACCTCTTTGGTCACTCTGTATTCACATACAGTAATATTCTGAGGACTGGGGATTGGAACTTAAGCCAGGAAGGGCGCTCTTCAGCTCACACTGCCAGAGGAGAGTGAGGTAAAGCAATTCATTCAGCATGGATTTTTCCAAGGATGTCAGGAGATATTGTTTATCTTCGGTAAAACCTCCAAGGCTGTAAGAGGGATGGGAAGCTTTGTAGGGGAAAAATCATCAACTTGAGGAATACCTTGATTGGATGTTGCAAGGGTACAAAAGCTGGAGGTGTAACTGGAAATCTTATATCTAATAGTTTTTTCTAAAATTGCTCATTATGATTATGAATATTTACTTCCTGATTACACCGTCAAGTCATTATAGGAAATAGAGCTCTTCAGTCTTGATTCTTTAAGAAAAATATTAACTGGTATATATTTCTATTATTATTTCTATTATTGAGAAATACATATATTATGGGATTTCTCCTCTTTTATATTTTCAGTATAACAAAGGCTATAACAGTGGTAGGTGCAAAGATGATATTGAAGGAGTAAATACAACAAATAAACTCTAAAGGTATGTTTTAAACATCCTCCAACAAACTCCACGTAAATGGAAGACATATAAAAATGTCAGAAAAATAGATGTGGGAACTATGTCCTTTAGTTTATCTGAAAATAAACTTGCCATACAATTCTACTGGCAGTATTTTTCACTGCTTTTTAGTACATGTCTGTCGAGAATTTGGGGAAGGGATGTGTTGGGATCATTCTTAATCTCTCTGATTTGTAGACCTGTGCTCCAGGACAGCAGAATTGAGGAAATATTTCTTATGGTCTCAGCGTGAACTCTAGGAGTCTTTGCCAGAATTTTCTCTTTTCCAACATTTAACTTTAAAGTGCTTCTGATACAGGGGTTGACGAAACAAGTGACAAATGTGATATTACATTGCTTGTTGAACTAATGCATCGGGGACTGGCGCGGTAATACTTCATGTTTTGAACTAATCTCGAAGAAGGGCTAAGTCAGAACAAGAAGAATTAGATATAATTAATTCAGTAGACCATGGCAGAATAAAGCAAGCACTTTAACATCCTGTACCATAACATGGGCATCAAACAGTTTAGGATCAAAAGAAAATACTATAAATTTAGCTCATTTGGATTTCAAAGAAATATGAAGACCTTAAAATATACAGCAGAATATGTACTGCTATGTCTTGAGTTACAAACAATACTATTATTTCAAGATTTTAAGTTAATATTTTAAAAAAATAATAAATTTTTCATTTCTTCTCAAGCATATGATTATATACAAGTAAATGATTATGTGAATGATGAATTTTGTTTTCCCTTAAAAACAAATTTTGAAAGCTTCAAAAATTATTTTACTTGTTAGGAATGCTCTATAATAATGAAAATAGAAACAATACAAAAACAATACTTTACCTCTGTAGAGAACGTAGTAAGTGTCTGGTATTGTTTTGAGATTTTTAAAATATGTATCACCTAGTTTGATATGTCACAAAGCAGCTTCAAAAGGGTTAACTCACCCTGTTCAGTTCTGAGGAATTTACATCGTTAAAGCAGAACTCACAAATTAGGCTAAGTAAAGGTATGTAAAAAACAAGATGTTCTAAATATTATTGATGAAGCAAACGTTAATGCATCTGTTGGTTCTGATTGTGCCTCTTAATTAGATAGCTCTAGTCTATTTTAGCTTTCCTTCCTGTCTTTCAGAAGCAGCTGCAGGCACCTGTTGACTTCTGCCCCGGCTCTGGAGCACAGCCCAAAAAGGCTTGCCGATTTTGTTTGCTGATACTATACTGAGCCTCATACACGGGGAGAAGAGGTGGCTCCTGTCCTTGGGTTGTCATTCCTGCTACTCAGGAGGGTCACCCTGTCCATTGGAGGCTCTGGCCAGTCTCCTGTCTGCATTCAACAACCTGAAAGCATCCCCTTATGTAGTCTGAATTTGGGGACTCCAGACCTCTGTTAGTAACCCTTTTCCGGTCTGACAGGTTACAGTGGGGACATAGAAGCCACCTTTATTTCTTATTCTTTGCATAGTGTTTCAGGTAACCCCAGAATGCTGAATTTAACACAGACTTTATATTTCCCTACTGATTTGGGTATAGAGAAACATTTATGAAACATTTTCTGTAAATAATTACACAGTAAATGAGGTCAAGTCCTGGGGATAGCATTGAGAACAGAGTTTATTTCTTTGAAACATTTAATCTCCTAGATACCATATTCAAGATATTCTATTTTGTCTGCAGAATTCTGGTTCCAATGTGATTTCCTGTCTTGACTTCTTCTGTATTCTTTGTTCATACCCTGATCAAGCACCATAACATACTCTACTATAGATCTAAAGGCCCTTTAAAAAAAACTGCAAAAATTAAATTTGAGTGACGTTTTCCACTTTCCATTGTGCATGCAAGACACAGGCTGTTCCTGAATTTTTTTTGTTGTTGTTGTTTTTTTTTGGTTTTTCTCCGGTACCGGGAACGGAACTCACGACCTTGCGCTTGTCAGGCAGGCGCTTTTGCCGCTGAGCTAAATCCCCAGCCCCTATTCCTGAATATTTTTATGACTTGAGGGTCTAATAAGTCAAAATTCACTAATTTATTGGGGTTTCTATTAAAAGAGAAAGCAGACATTAATTAGCATATTAGAAGTTTAAACACAATCTGGCTTCTTTATTTCTCTGTGAAAGCATATTATTGGAATAATTTAAAGAAAAAAATATGGATCCACATGTTTTAAGCAGGTAACATATGTAAACAGGAGGTACAAAAGGATGCCCATTATGAGGTGTTTCCAAATATTGTCGGGACACACTCATTCTACACAATTTTTAAATTAATATTTAAAATTTAAAGTCCAGTGGGAGCTGGGATTGGTGGTACATACCTGTAAGTCCAGCACTGAGGTAAACAGAGGCCAAAGGACTGCATGTTTAGGTGCAACTTGGGCAACTTCACCAGACCGTGGGTCAATCAATCAATCAATCAATCAATCATAGAGCCGGGTGTGGTGGCGCACGCACATAATCCCATCACTCCAGAGGCTGAGGCGGTAGGCTCCTTGTGAGTTCGAGAAGAGCCTGGGCTACAAAGTGAGCTCAAGGCCAGCCTGAACTGCATAGGGAGGCCCTGTTTTAAAAAGATGAAAAAGAAAAAACAAAAATCAATCACATGAGTAGGGATGCATGCTCTCTTCAGGCTTTCTTTTTTATTTGTAAAGAAACTGAGATTCACAGTATTTATGCCCAGTGTCTGAGGTTAATTCAATGATTCTGTTAAGAAAGCAGGAATATTTTATTGTTAAGATAATTGAGCATGAGAAACAAAGAGAATGCAATCCGTTTAACTCTCAGATGTGACATAAGGATCATTCTTTGAAAATCACCCTTAAAAATCGTCATGGCAACTCCTTCAATCTCATTTGGTTTTCTTTTAACCATTAGGAGCTGTGTGTTAGACCAGTCATAGACTAGGAAACTACTAACCCGGGTCAAGTTCTGCTCAGGATTCGATCCCCTCAAAGTTGTGCCCATAGCTGAAACCACAGCTGATCCTTCACCAGTGATTCCGCAGAGTTAGGAGCTTGAATGTACCTAACTGCTGGGTGTTTTAATGATGCCTTCTCTGGAAAACTCCACTCCTGCATGAAGAATTGGTTTGTTTTTGAGCTGGACATGACGGCACTGTAGTGCTAGTACTCTTTAAGCCTGAGGCAGGAAGATGGCAGGTTTGAGCTCACCCTTGGTAGTTTAGCAACTTAGGGAGATCATCTTCCAACAGAAGAAATAAATAAATAAAAAGGCAGGGAATATCACTCAGTGAAAGAGTCTGGGTTAAATTCCCCAGTACCTCAAGAAAAAAAATAAAAAGGTTTGCTCCTTAAAGTAAGCAGAAGAGCTGATGACTTACACAATGTAGGAGCCACCCATACGTTCTGCTTTGTATCCGGTTTGACAAAAGGAGCTCGGGATTTCAAGATAACCATGGAACTGAAGCAGTTGGAGGTATATTAAGTATGAGTGCAGCAAGGGAAAGCCTGACACATCGTATGGAATGCCTGCAGGATGATGTCAGTATTCTAATGAAGTACCTGTTCAGTTTCCTATAATAGCAGGATTTGTCACTGGAAAGTTAGAACTCTTTAGATTCACCTAAGGATTTACAGAGTGATAGATTTTCTGAAACCACAGGTGCATGCACTGAACATGCTCGTGCTGCAGTTTACGGCACTGCATCTGCTAATTGTGTGCATTGTCCTGGCTATAGAAATGAAAAAGGGAAATCAGAGCAGTTAAAGCGCTATGTTTAGAACCATTTTACAGGACTAAGAATAGCTTTGGGTGGACTCTGTGTGAGTTATTCTGTTCTAAAGCAAGTTGCTGAAGTGTTTCACCACATAAGGAATGGGCTTGGTTTATCTGGAGCAAATGCCAGATGTTGTAGAAGAGGAATGTGTGAACAGAATGAAGAAAGTTCTGTCCATGCTGCCTCAGGAGGTGCAGAAGCAAATGTATTCAGTGTTTGCAGCACATTCCGTGTGCTGAGGACAGGCCAAGTGGGCAGCACACACAAAGGGGTGTACCAGCCACTTGATGCTTCTGCTTTTGGACAAATCTCTCAGATTCTGGACTGCTCTGGATATGCAGTGTCTCCCAGATCGTACTGCTAGTAATGTTCTCAGTGCTTAACACTACCTGCAAGAAGTTGCCCAAGGAGAACCTCCCTGTGTAGTTGGTCAAGTTGCAAGACAAGCAGCAGGACAGATGCCTAATTTCCTTGGAATCTTCTGAGAGTTTTCAGGATAAAGCCTGGTGCCACACTCAGTTTGCTTCCATCCACTGCATCCTTCAGAAGACTGATTTGGTGGCTGATGCTGAAGCAATAAATGCTACAAAGAAGTTTTATTGTTCTAGACAGAAGCCAAAGACAACAGTAGACGTTTGAGGCAGAGACTTACTGTTGCCAAGCCAGAGTACTCAACACATTCTGGGGAAGTGCTGAATATCCCAGCTAGCACCAACAAACATTTAAAAGGCAAAAGTCTCTAGTGTAATATTTATGAGTTTTACAAGGAGGTAAAAGATTTTAAAGTATAGGTGAAGGTTGTTATCCCTGGCTCACCTCAAGTCAATAAATCATTCTTTTTTTAAATAAAGCATTCCGATTCTGCTTCATTGTTAAAAAAGTATGCCTATTATTTAACCCTGTTTTTTTCTGTTAAGTATAGACTAAATATTTTAGGCCTTGAGTTTAACAGTCTTTGATACAAAGAAAAAAAAAAACCCTGATATATCTGAAGAGCAACCATATACAATTTTCAAACTAGTGGGGATGACTGTTCTAAAAATTTTGTGCAAATTGTAGGTGATTGGGAAAATGTGGCCCATGGGCTGTGGTTTGTGGATGCAATTTTGGAGACAGAGCTAATATTATTTGAGTTTAAAACCTAGACAGTGGGAAGTTGCTCTCTCTAAATAGATCATCAATTGACTTACCAAACAAAACAGCTTTTAGGATCTGTCTTTTCAGCATTCACTGGTTATCCTAAGGGTGTGCTCCATGGAAAAGCCCAGGTTGATCATTGGTGAAACTCACTGGGTTCTAACCCCAGCATCTCAAAAATGTAAAGTAAACTATTGACTGTCAAGTGATGAGGTGGATTCAGAGCAAGGGCTCGTGATGTGCGAAGAAGCTCATCCTACAGTATCAGTTTTTGCAAACTGCTGTGAACATCAGCTATACATCAGCTGAAAGAGCCAGGAGGCATACTTGAATTTGTGTCCCCATGAAACTTGTAGTGAAAGACTTAAATGGTGTGGAGAAGTGGGATGATTTACTTTAATAACTGAGGAGTTTGCCACTTAGTGTGATTTGGGTCTGTCCAGCAATTGTTGAAGGCATCACTGAGCCCCAATCTAGGTCTGTGAAGCCCTGTTCTGCTTCTTTAGGGCTAATTTTCCAGACTTTTGGCTCCACTAGGCTCTCAATGGTATCTTATGTCAAGTCTTCAGACTCTGCACCCATGTCTTGACAAATATCTTGCACAGCAGATTTTTGAATCAGGAAAGTCTGTTTTATGGCCCCATTTTGATACAATCACCGATGCATGAGCATGGTAAGCTTCGTTCTTTCACGAAACTGGTGTCTTGGGTTAAAGGTTAGGATTTAATGATTTCTTGGAAGACAGAATCTCAAAGCAGTGAAACTTGAGGGAAAGAAAAACACAGCAGAACAGGGTAAGCAGCAAACATGTGAGGCTGTGTGACGTTGTCGGCCAGGGCTGGTATCACGGAGTAAGTACCACAGCCTAACTCACCCCTAATCAGTGCAATTTTATGTTTCGCTGTGCTAGAGGCTGGAAATGGAAGAGCAAGGTTCCTACAAGGGGAGAGCTTGGCCACTGTTTGTACACAGACCTCTTCTCACTTCATGAGCACTACATAGTTCTCCGGAATCTCTTTTAGAAGGGTGTTTACCCCTCTCACTAGAACTGTACCTTGTGACACATCACCACGCAAAGAATCATTTCCCTGTCTGTGGCCATAGGACTGTGAATTTCGATGTATAGATTTGGGGATGCATAAACATTCGATCATTATGATCAGAACAACCAGGATTCTGTCCCTTCTTCAAATAGAAGTTTCATGTTTATAACATGACTCTGGAAAAATGTGAATTAAAAAAAAAATCATTGCTAGAGGAAGAGTAACCGCAAAGGTACCTATGACCGATTTCCTCCGGTGTCTGGTATCTCATTGATTAAACATGATGAAGAGGACGTTAGTACTCTTGAATTTCTAATTTGCATTCTCCAGTGTCTTATGCAATTCTAGGGAAGTCAGATCATACTTTACAGTGTCCAGCAACTCCAGAAGCTTGCTTTAGGTAGTAAAGCCATATAGGTCTCATCAGAATGTGCCCTTAACAAAAACTTTCAAGGAAATTAGCTTCCAGAGCCAGAATATCCCTAAATAGAGATAATTTTAAGTGTAGCATCATAAACTGTCTGTGACACTTTATACCTTGCATCATTCAGAATTGCTTACATCTACAGTAGTGCCTAGCTCCCACACTAAATTATTTAAAGAATAGTAAGTCCTAAGAATGATTCTAAAATTTAATCAGCCTTAGCACCCACTTACGATGATGTCTAAATGTAATGCGGAGTGCTTTAAACAAAACATAAACTAAAGAAACAAGGTGGGATTCTCGCTGCTGCCTCTCTTCCTGAGAAATTAATTGATATTCATTATCTTTCTTTTGGACCATCCAGTATAGACCTTTCAGATCCTTACAAAGTACACACATTTGCTGAGCTAATTTTGTATAAAAGAAACCTAGAACTTCATCCCTTAAAGATCTGAAGCTTTAGTTATCGTATCTTTATTGAATGGATTGTTATTGTTGAATTTCCCATAGTTTCCTTTCTTTTCTTTTTGCTTCTTTTTTTTTTTTTTCTTGAAATGGGGATCTCATTATGTAGTCAACGCTGGCCTCCACTTCATGATAGGTCTCCTGCCTTAGCACCCCAAGTGCTGAGATTACAAGAGCTACGTATTCTCAACAGATGAGAAAGAAGTGATGTCCAAGTGAATTCTTCATATTTGAAGTAAATTATCCAAATTTGGTGGGTAGTGTCTGCATCCATTTTGGACTGCTAAGTTAGAAGGACTGAGGTTAGGGAATTTATAATGACAAAAATATATTTCCCACAGATTTGGAGACTAGGAAGATCAGCATCAAAATGCTAGTATCTAGTGAGGACCTTCTTAAAATAAGATAAGGTCAAGAAAGGAAAAGAAAGAAATGAACTTGCCCCTTTATCATGTCACTAATCCCACTTGCATGAGTAGAGCTCCATGGGCTAACTACTTAAGAGTCCACCTCTCAGAACTGTGACAATGACAGCTAAACTTCAGTGTGAGTTTTAGGAGATCAAACATAGTAGAAACCATCAATCATAGGTCCTCATTGTAAAGAAAGTGCTCAGCATGCACCATAACCAAAATTGTCTACTGACCCAAACCCACAGGAAGCTCCATGGTGAGACTGTAATTACAGCTCCTGTTTTGGTGAAATATGTTTTGTATTCTCCTGGCAGAAATACTACTTCTAAGAATCAGAAATAGAACCAAAGTCTGCGAGGGCAGAATTTCATAGGTGAGTCATATAGACAGATATATTATTTCTATTTTCTTCCTTATCTCTTCAACACCTACGACACCATCCCATTACATAGGTCACTGTTTCACCATATATGCTTCCACCAGGAGCAAAGGGTGCTGGCCCTGAAAGTAAAGTACTTGAGTTTGTGCTGGAGCTGTGCTTTTGATGATCCCTATGACAGTTTTCTCAAACCGATTTTAGCTTATTGGTCATTGTAATATGGTTGAATTGCATGCTTTTCTTTGCTATAAAATGTACTTCTTATTCCAAGACGTTGTAGAATCACATCTGTGGATATGCCATTGTGAGAGAGCTGCTTATTGAGATTGTCTATGTAGAAAATCAAACCTCTATACACATTGTTTATCAAATCTGATATGGATGAATTACTTTGGTCTCCATTAGATCAATGGCTATGGATTATTCTGGGTATCTGATGGATCTTCTTGAGTAATGAAATGCAATCAAAGACTCGGCATCTTTTTACAATACTTGCACATCAGACACAGACCAATGGAATTATGTAACTGTGTCAGCCACGTGGCTGTGTTATTAGGCCTATGCACAGCTTCACCCCTGCCCACATGACTTTCATGACCCTCTTGTGCTAACACTGAGATGACTTGGAGAGCAGCTGGGTAGATTTAAAAGATGTGCCATATTTTCTCTCGGAAATTATGCTTCATAACAGTGCTCTGACTTCTGTCCATGAAAAGTATGTCTGTTCACTATTATCTTATAAGTCCATCCTACGTGGGGCTATTGTGAGTGTAATTCTGGACCATGGTCTAATAAGCCAATCTATATCTGAATTGTATGTAAATATTTGCCTTTACCTTCGTCACAGTGAAAATTCCAGTGGGGCTGTGGTGTAAAGTCACTAATCCATGATGCTTCACGATTTCCCTGGATCTGACCAAAGTTCCCCAGTTCACCTCCCTCCAGGCTAGTACTGTGACAGCTCAACTCAGGACTTTATATAACTAAGACAATAAACCTCACTGACAGTCATGGAGTTCCACACCCTGGCATTTAGTTTTTCATATTGTCCAGTAGTACACATGGAGAGGCAAGCAAATAGCACAGCCTCCTTTCCAAACCCTACGACCTCATCTACCCAAATCTCTACGTATTCCTCTTCCAACACAGATCTCTGCAGTTCCATAAAATATTCAGAGTCATTTGGCCCGAATGTCAGGAAGCTGAAACCACCACCCGGGTTTTCTGCAGAGACCTTTTCTTTAGGATTCAACTTAAAATACGCAGCATATTGAGTCAACTCAAGACACGTGGGTACAGCGTTCCCAAATATTTGTGCTTCACCGATCCCAGGGAACTCTTTAAGCCTCGTGTTTTGTACCTGGGTATGAGTGCCTGAGAGATCAGGACATCTTTTACCAGACAAAGGATGTTCCAAGATGTCTCTGACCCAGAAACCTCCTTAAAATGTCACTCAGAGCCTCTAGGTTTCTGTTCCTCACCTCCATTGTTGTCACTGAATGACTGAGACATTTAAGAGCTTTCTGTTTTGTTGATATTGTGTTTACCAGGTTATAATATGTAAATAAGCATGAGCACTGCTGCATGGAGTGACAAAGTAATATCTCAGTGCTAATCTTTTATCTTATTTTTTTATTTTAAAAATAAAAACAAAACATATTAACACACAGAGAGATTTATAAAACAACACAAAAACAATAAAAGCAATACAAAATTTCAGACAAGACGATAGGAAATTAACAGTAGTAGACCCAAAGCCCTTATGTAGAACCATGACAAAATATTGTTGTATCTCTCGTGCAAAGATAAATTGCTTTTAATATTCCCAGTGTATGAATAAGGACAAGAGCAGGCTCACTTGTTAGTTGTTTTATTTCAAATGTTCTTCTCCAGCAGAGACATTGTTCTGAGTTTGAATCAAACAAGGCAGGGTTAAATCTCAATGAGTGGACTCCCTGAGAGGACCTAGAGGACTGTGGGTGGTGGAATTGGGGAGACTGCGAGAAATCAGAACAAAGTTTATTTTTGTTTTTATTTTAAAAATAAAAGGAGGAAAACATTAACAGACAGACAACCTTTTATAAAATACCAAAAGAACACTACAGACAATCCAGAGTTACAAACAAAGTGGTAGGAAATTAACAATGCTTGTTGTATTACATATTGATATCTTCAAAGTGGTTTCTCATAAAAACAGATAGAGACATGCAATACTGATCAATCAAGGACTCATTGACAGTTTCTTTCAGCAAAGAAATAGAAGACTAGAACAACTATGCTAACTATCCTGTGTATACATACATACAAAATTTCTCCTTTCCCTTCTCTTTTTTCACATCCCAGTTGCCCTTTACCCTTGAGTGTTTTCCTATCATTTCACAATGTCTATCGTACCTCTGAGTTTAAATTAACTCTTTCACGTCTTACACTAGTGAGAAAATGTGGTGCTTGCACATGCAGGTCCGATTTATTTCACTTATGAGTATGGTCTCTAGTTGTGACCATTTACCTACAAAGTTTAAATCGAACTCCATACTCTCCTGGGTTGTAGGGGCCCAGGAAGGACATTGACTGAGTACAGGGAGACAGCAGAAAAGATAGATGGATCACGCCGTTCTCCCACAATGACGCCTTTGCCAGGTAACCACTCAGCTACCTGGAAGCAGCTCATTGGCCTGAACCCTCCCCTTGCTGTCAGAGCAACATTTTGCTTCTTTTTCTGAAACAGGCTCTCAGGAGTTGCCTTCCCTGAGCACCACACTTCCTCAGAATGAGCTTTTGTGAACTCACAGAACATTTATACCCCACCCCTCCCCCAGCATTCCTTCCACACAGTGCGTCCTCAGATCGAGGTACATTGTTCAAGGCCAATGAAATGCAGTGCTGTGTGCACACTCACGGAATTCACCGATCTTACCTTGCTCCCCACCGCCTTGCGTAAGCTTGTCAGAGAAAGGGGTGGACAGTGCTTTTAAAAGCAAAGTTACATTTCCAGCTGCGTGCAGCAGCTTGCAGAATGGGGATAGGTTTTTGGAGGGCTGCAGAAGCACTGCATAGATGAACTCTTTCTCCCGTTGCCAGGATTCAGTGGGCACTGTGAAGCGTGAGACAGGAAGTCACGCTAAGCCCTGCCCTGCTACTGACCCACTACAGTTTTCCTTCCTTTTCCTGAGGCATTATGCACTACTGCCCTGGACATTTCAATTCCAGAAAGGGAAAGGCTTCCACCTGGAGTGAAAATAATGTTTCCATAGAATGGAAAGTTAAAGCTGCTATCATACTGGGCTGCCTTGGGCTCTTCATGTGTTTGAATCAACACACAAGAGGTCATGGTGCACGCCTGTCATCCCAGCAGTCTTGGAGACTGAGGCAGGAGGATCACCATGAGTTTGAGACTAGCCTGGATAATCTAGTGAGAACCTGCTTCAAAACAATGAATTTAAATAAGGCAGAGGGTGTATCTTATAATAAATTCCTTGGGTTCAATACCCAGTACTGAGATGGAGATGGGGGATACTATGCTGGTATACTGATTCCGAGGTGATTAGTTCAGAGTGCTAAGGGGAAATCAGTTTCCTATGGAGGTAAGAAAGAATGTATCTACCATCTTTCAGGGCATCTCTTAGTACCACCAGCCCTGTGGCTAAAGGCAATGAAAAGTTATAACTAGTCAATGAAGCCTGGATACCTGAGACTTTTCAGTACTGACCAATTGGGTCACTCCACCAGAGAAAGACCTATGAACAGCTGCAGTGTTTACTGGAAGCAAAGGAAACAGGAAACATAAGGGGACAAAAATAGTTATGAGCACTCTCTATGTAGGTTTGACACTGGTCACTTACTATCTGGCTAAATCAAGACTTTAGCTATCATGAGTATTTCTCCCTTATTTCATTTCTGACATATTTGCATCCTGCATTAGATAGGCTCTGCAGGAGAAACACAACACAAAAGCACATATATATATATATATATATATATATATATATATATATATATATATATATTGTGGAGGGTGACAAGTCTGAAGTCTATTTGTGAGGTAGGCTAACAGTCTAGAAATGAGGTTTAAATTACAATGTAGAGGCATTTATCTCCAGGGTTCTTCATTCATTTGTTTTTAAGAATTGTTTTTTCTTTTTAAAATGTTTTTATTCATTCATGTTTGCAGTACATGATTCATTCACCCTGGGAAGCTGGTCCACGTACATAACACATCTGAATTCTTTTTTGCTTCTCCTTCTACTCCCTGTCCTCCATCTCTGAGTGTTCTTCTCACGTGCAAAAGATCTATCTCTCTGATTCCTGTTACCTTTTGTTTTATACTGCAATTTATTTATACTTTGAGTTTCTTATGTAAGAGGAACTATACAATATTTAAGATTGTGTGTTGCAATTATTTCACTTAACCTTATGATATCCAGGCGGATCCATTTTCCTAAAATGAATCTAATTCAATCTTTCTTTGTGGCAGAATAGTATTCCACTGTGTATAAATAGAACACTTTCATTATGCAATCTTCTTTTTATAAACATATAGGCTGCTCCCAATATTTTACTATTGGTTTTGATGCTATAAACAGAGATATGCATGTATCACTGTTCTATGTCTTTAATTCTTTCGGGAGGATTTCTTTTTTGTTGTTGTTGTTTGTTTTGTTTTTTTTCCCCCCGGTACCAGGAATCAAACTCATGACCTTGTGCTTGCCAAGCAGGCGCTAAATCCCCAACCCCCTTGGGAGGATTTCTAGAAGGGTGATACATAGGTCAAAAGGAATTTCTTTTTTTTTTTTTTTTTTTTGAGGAATCTCCACATTACCATGGACAATGTAGAAATGTTAATTTTTCTCTTGGCCTTTGTTATTATTTGGTTTTTTGATGATAGCCATTTTTTTCTGAAAGGGATGAAATCTCAGAGTTGTTTTAATTTGAGTTTCTCTAGTGGCCAGAAATCTCGAATTTTTTTTCTTGTATTTATTGGACATTTGTACTTTTTCAAAAAAATTGTCTAATCATTTCAGTTGTCCATTTCTTGATTGTGCCTTTTTTGAAGATATGTAATTATTTTGAGTTATTTATGTATTTTAGATATCAGTAGTCTGTCTGATGAATAGCTAGCACACATTTTTTCTCACTCTGTATGTTGTTTCTTTGCTATTTTCTTTGCTGTTCAGAAGCCTTTTGATATAACCCCATTTATTGATTCCTGATGTTATCTCTTGTGCAAATAGGATTTTGCTCAGAAAGTCCTTGTCTTTGCCTGTGTCTTCAAGGATTTGACCTATTTGTCTTCCAGTAGAGTAACTATTTCTGTTTTAATATCCACATCTTTGATCCATTCTGATGTTAGTTTAGTGCATGATGAGAGATGTGGGTCCGGGTTCAATCTTCCACATGTGAATAGCCAGCTTCCTCAGCCCCATTTGTGGAAGGGAACTTTCCTCCAACATAATTTTTCAAGATTTTTTAATCATTTGGATGAGGATTTACCACATGAGCATTTACTGCTCCTTATCACCTAACACAAAAACATTGATGATAGCTAAATTACTATCACATCAGTTACACTACAAGATATTTAGAACAATAATGAAGGATTTTCACCCTCTTCTGGGAAGGGGTGAGCATGCATTTGATTGGATATATGGGAACTATGTCATGTAAAGTTGAAGTGGTGGACTGTAGGGCCTCTGAAAAGTAATTAGGTCATGTAGCCCTGATGAGTGGGTCTCATGCTTTTATAAGAAAGAGCCAGATAGACAGAACAAGTTTTTTTCTGCCTTATAAATATCCAACAGGAGGTCAGGAGTTTCCAACCCAGAGCATGGTCCTGGCCAGCACCAGACGTTCGAGGTGCTCTGATCTCAGACTCATGACATCCAACACTGAAAAAATGATCTTTCTTACTTATAAAGTAACTGGTTTGTTATTTTGTTAAGACAGTCAAACCCAGACCCTTAGTTTTACTGCCCTGTTCCATTTTGGCTTAGATAATCCTATGAGAAACATGGTTTCAGTAAAAATGAAATTATGGCTTTCAGGGCTCAGAAGCCAGGGACACCTATGGTGGGGGGTCTGCTAGGTGCATTTCTATTTTGTAATGACTTCTGCTTATGAGTCACATGAGGATTATGCATAGCATAACAACATAAACCTCACTTATGCCCTGAATCAGAATTTAAACTGGAATTTAGAATATTGCAAATGAAAATATAGTCAAAATTTTTAAAATATTGCACCTCCCTTTTTTATTTTAAAGATAAATTGAAAAAAAAAGAGCAATAGCAAAATGGCAGCTACATAGCCAAAAACAAACAAAGCAGAAACGGTACGAATGGTACAAGGTTTCAGAACAAAATGATAAGGACTTTGCTCTAGTTGCTTTTGCCATTTTCCACCACCATGAACTGTTGCCCTCTGCCATGTGCTATCCTGCCTTGGAGCCAGCCAAGTATGGACTGAAACCTTCACAAACTCTGAGCTAAATAAACCTTTCCTTCTTTAAAAAAAAAACTTGAAAAAAATTTTACCTCATAGAAGTGTTTTACTCTTAAACAGTAGCAACACTAAAGTTAATTTTAAAGCAGTTGTACTGCTCTGTGACAGAAACTCAATTTTCAAAACTCTAGCAAAACTTTTCTTAATAAATTTTACCACCTCATCTATTTTTAGTGCAGGGTCCAGTAACACTAGGTACACGCGCTCTTTTACAGCTAATCTCTAAAACTCCTTCCAGCTAACTGGGACTTTGTCCATGCAGCAACTCCTCATTGACCTCTGCACCAGCCCCTGACAAGCACAATTCCAATTCCTGACTCTATGAAGTTGTCTAATATATCAGATACGATAAATTATACAATGTCTTTCTTTTGGTGACAGATTTATTTCACTTAGCACAATGTCCTCCATTTTAAACAGTGTTATCATACCACATGTTATCGTAGCATCTATCTGTGACTTCTGTTACAAACCAGTTCTTATATTGTAGATCATTACTTCTCGTAACCTAGCTGGTTTGTTCAAAGGCCAGGCAAACACGTGTTTGTAGATTTGACAGTGGCAATAAAAACCATATTCTTTGATTCTTCTGATTCCCTACTTTATTTGTAGCACAGACAACATTAAAAATTTTTACATGAGTCTTCCATGATATTCTTCATCTACAGTTTAGGAAATTATGCAAGTGCCTGGCCTAGTACTTAGTATGTGCTCACAAATACACATGGGGTAACAGCTGAGAAATAACTATAGATGTGAATCTATGAAAGCATTAGAACTACTTGTTTCCTGGCATTGTGAAGTTCGTAAGCCCCCTTTATGTGAGAAAGCTCAGTACAGCAGCATCCCCTACTCCTCTGCAGACACAGCCTAAGTCACCATCACCGCTGACCCACTCAGGGTTTACCACTGTTCCCTTTCAGGAGTGTTCTTCATAGCTTTGGCACAACGACTATTATCTGGTCTCCCTGGGAGCATATTTAATACATGGCCATATTCTCTCTTCCCTGAGGCTTCAATAACACACAGGAAGCGCTGGAGTCTCCAGCACTTACTTGCATTTGGGCCATTACTCTTTTTTGTTTTCAAGGAGTTATGCTATTAAGACTAGGTACAGATGGCCTTCTTGAATAAGTTAGAGAAGTTGTTCCCATATTGAAAATCTGAAATATCTATTTTTTACATTCCACTTCTCCATGTTTCCTACCCTTCCATTCCACTACTGTGCTTCTCTGTGGTGTGGTAGGTTCACATTACTGTGCTCACACGACATGCTTGGTTTATAGACTAGTTACCCTGGAAGAAGGGCTCCTATTTCCTTATCATGGCAAATTGTTGCTTGCCATTCTGGAGGGCTTCGAGGGTGGGACTGAGGCAGGCGTTGAGAAGAACAAAAGTCATCCTGCGAAGAAGTCATCGCAAGGGTCATAGCAAAAGGAGCCATCTGTTTTCTGGTCCAGAGCAATGAACTCTTCCCAATCTTTAAAAGAAATCAGAGCAATGTAAAGGTACAGCATTGCTAGCATTGCCACCAAAATGCTTCATGCTCAGCTCCATTTATTTTCCAATCAAGGCCATGACTTTGGGACATGGGACATCTGTCAAGGTTATACATTAGTTTACCTCGTACTTTTGTCACCTTTACTCATGTTCTGGGCCAAATTTTAGCTATGTGAGTTGCTTTTAAAATAACTTGGAGCTGTTTTGAGTTTTAGGTTTTCTGAGTTACTACTTTGTGCCTCTTGTATCCTTCCACACACAAACTTCTGTGATCAAAAGAGGCCTGTGTACTACCAAATCTGTAATATAATCCTGTTCCCTGCCATCTGACACCACAGTATTATGATTAACCAAAGCATCTTTTGGGTGCCCTTTATTCCAGTTTCCCCAGGTGAAAATTTAATTGGTCATGTTGCTACCCCATGCCTACACAATACTGGTAATATGCACCCCAATTTGCTTCAATGATATGATCTCCATGGATATCAAACACAAAAGAAAACCTGCTTACAAATCTCATCCTCAGGGTCTGCTTATGAGGACAATTTCTGTATGAGCTGTTTTAAAAAAATATTTTTGATTGATAAAAAATATTATATGTAATTATGGTGTGATGTTTTAATCTATGAATATTTTAGAGAAACAGTTAATCAAACCAGTTAACAAATACATCACCAGCTTGTTAGTTTTCTTTTCTGGTGAGGGCATTAGAATCTCTTCTTTTAGAAGCTGTGCATGGTGGCCCACACCTATAATCCCAGCACTCAAGAGGCTGAGGCAGGAAAATCACCACAAGTGCAAGGCCACTCTAGACTACATAATGAGTTAAGGCCAACTTGAATTTCATAGAGAGACCCTATCTCAAAAACAAACAAACACATAAGAAATAATCTGTTCTTTTAGAAATTTTAAAGTATATAAAAAATAATGTCGGCTGTGACCACCAAGCACTGCAATGTGTCCCTGAAACTCACTCCTGCATTCTCCCTGAGAGTTTGAATTCTGTGATCCACAGTTTCCTCTTTCCTGTCCTCCTCTGCCCTCTCCTCTCATCTTTGGTTGCCTTCTTTTACTCTCTTCATGAAACAACTGTTTAAATGTGGGTGTCCCTAAAGGAACCTGAGAAGACACACACCCTGGTTTTCTCCTGGACAGTGCAATCTAGAAGGAAACCCAGATACAAGATTACAGGCAAACTTCAGGGTAACACCTGGGCTTCACCTTCCAGAGGGTACAACCAAAAAGAAACTTAACTTTTAGCTGCTTACAATCTTTTGAGCTATAAGTCATAGTTTTTTCATAATGCCTTTAACATCACCAAACGCTCATTTTGTACCACCTGACTCATTTTACAGCTTCTTGCAACCCTTGTTTTATGCCTCAGTCTGATCCCTCATTTGAAAGGAGAACTGCCAGGAGGAGCAGATACTGTGGATTTTTTTTTCTTTCTTTCTTTTTGGTGGCTGAATTGCACAAAATGAATTCGTAACCTAATGGTGCATTTGCAACAAGCAGTTAAAGTTCTCAAAGCAGATGTAGCCCAGAGGATAGCTGAGAGAGTAGTGAATAGTATTCATCAACATGTTTGTTCGAGTTTCCAAACTAACTTTGTGGGGAAGCCTTAAAATTATAACAATTTCTGTGGGTTAAATTGCTAATGGCTAGTTTAAGAGAACCAGCTCAATTTTAGATGGTACTTGATTTCCTTGATAAATACACACTCTCTTCCAACCTGGTAAAGTTTTTCCTAGAAAACCCACATGTGTGTCACTCATACATAATTCATTTGCTCAACAACAGCCATTACGCATTTATGGACAAGATATCATCCTTAGTTTGAGAGATAAGAACAGATTATAAAGATACAAATCCTCCTCTAATGGTATTGGTAGTTTTATAATTACATCAAATATTTATGAAAAGTTTTATTAATAAATATTTATGGGAAGTTTTATTAACAAATAATTTTTCATAGTAATGTTTGTGCCTTAGGTAGATCTTATCACAAAGAATATTAAACTGTTATTTGAGCACATCCCTATCAACTAGATTCCTCAATTTTCATAAGAACACAAAATATTTCCTACTTTGGGTCAGTAAAGAATGCTCACATTATGAAGAACTTGGAGTATAGTGAAAACAATTCGTAAGTTCATTATGTTTGCATAATTCTAGAACTAGGAGATCCTTTTTCACCAAGTTAAACTTAACATTCAAGGTAGTAATTTATTTTTTGACACCTTTAAGAAACATCCATTCAGAAAACTACCCAGCTGCAGAATTTGTTCTATTCCAGTATAGTTTGTCCCTGATTTATTTAGATAATTTATACTTACCAACTCTCTAGAAATATATAAGCAGTTAAAAAATCATACATGAGAGCTTTGTTCTTTGGTTGATATTGTCAGATGACAAGTATTTTTTTTTCCTTTTGTTAATCTACATGATTGGGAATTTCATTACCATTTAGTTTTCTCATAATCCCTGGGAAATACTAATCAGAAAAGCGAATACTTACAATACTTTTAATATTAAAATACAATATCCTTGATTTAATTTTTAGCTTCATGGGTTGCTGTTTTTCTGATACATTGCAATTAAATGTTACACTGGAGAATTTTCCCCATAGGTAGAAGATCTCGAGAAAGTTTAAAAAACTGAGCTATCATAAAATGTGAAAAGTTCACTTGATAAAAAACATTTCCTAACACGTTAGATTTTATAGCACACCTGCATAAAGGATGTTAGAACTATGTGGGAATGCAAGGAAACATAAAATTAAATGAAGTATATGTTCAATAATTTTCAGACAAGATTAGATTATATGTAGAATATACAAAATAGATAATAAAAATATGCATATCTTTCAGAAGCAAAGATGGAAAGAAATTTTTAAAATACACATTATTATGTCTTTTGATACATATATATGTATCTATAGTTCAAGACTTACAATCACCACAAAATACTGTCACTGATTTCTCTATTTATACTTAGAAAGAATATCACAGAGCCATTACAATGCCATTTACAATTGGTTGCAGAGGTGAGAATATATACAGCTTATTTTCACTTTACTTGAATATTATGCTATAAACTTCAAATAGATAATTTAAGTGTAATGCATTGAAAAGTTGAAATGAAATATTTTTAACATATAGAGTAGTTTTTCAATGCTAAGAAAAATACAAAGACTTTAAGATTAAATAGAACCATAAATGTTATAACTGTGATATTGTGTAAAGAAAAGATCTACTATAAATATGCAGTAAAATTTCCTCAAATACTGATTTACAAACACGTTTAATCGGACAAATTGAGTTAACTAACCTTCAACATTCATTAATTTTGGGGCTGGGGATTTAGCTCAGCAGCACAGCACCTGCATGGCAAGAGTGAGGTCATGAGTTTGATTCTCGATACAGGAAAAAACAAAAAAAAACAAAACAAAAAAACATTCATTAATTTTATTGACTAAAAATTAAAAACATTTATTAAATATATATATATGCCAAGAATTATTTGATATACTTGGAATATTTTGGTAAGTAGCACAGCTTACATATTCTCTGTTTTTATATTGTTTGAGGACTAGTAGAATCCAGTAAAATTAAATAATATGCATATATGTCATTGTAATTAGTGCTATAAAAGAAGACTAAATGCCACATGATTTCTTTTATAAAATACCTAAAATATAAATAGAAAGTAAAGCAAAAGAAAGTAGGCAGATAGATTTTGTACAAATGGGGAGAGATGAAGATGTGGAGGAGGAGGAGGAGAGAGAGCAGAGGGGAAGAGGATGGGAAAAGAATTGAGATGTGCTACATACATATATCATCTTCCCACGAGGAATATAATCATCATGCAATGCAAACAAAAGCTGCAAAAACATTAAAAATGAAGGATCAGAGGGACAGGGTACTGTGTATTTAACCATGCTAACAAACAAGTGCCTCCGAAAATGATGACACCTAGTTTTGTAAGACACCTTACTACATTTTCTGCACTTCCTTAACATAGACTTCTTTGTGCAAATTTTCAGAAATGTTTGACTTCGTCCACATGTTTAAGAAGTGGGATTGAGAGAATTTTTAATAAAATCAAATTACTGAGCTGCATGTTATACACTTGTTCAAACAGTGAGAAATTTTCAAACTGTCTATTTGAAAGGCCTGATTTCTTAAAAATCAAACTGATAATAAATTTAGTCCTCCTAATAATTCTATAAGATATGAACAATTGTTACTCACATTTTAAAGATGAAGAGATTTTAAATAATTCTTTCCAATAAAAGACAGATAGAAGATGGATAATTCAGGATTTATTTGTGGGCTTTTTCAATCTGTTCCCTGAACTCAAATACTGGGCTGATTTGATGTACCCAGTATTGTCTAAATTTTAAATGCCAGTTTCTCTCTATGTCATTTTTACATATTTCAAATGAAGCCTTATTGTGTGTCTTATAGTATGTGAGGATAAAAATTAGTAATATACACCTGATCAGATCATATTTTTTCTCTCAACAATGAATATAGTCTTATAAACTTAAATTTGGGATGACAGAAATGTAGTAGCATTTGGTTTCTCTCTTTAAAAGAGAAAATTGGAACATGAGAATTGTTGATACATGATTTTATTAAGAGGAAAAGAGAATCACATCCAGAGAAAAATATTGAGCTTACCTACAATCACAATGAGTAAGATACACAAAATAATAACTCAGACTCAAATAATATTCTTCTAGTTTACACCTCGCATGTATGCTTATACCTCTACCAGAGTGCATATTAAACAGCATTTGTATCCCTTTTATTTTTACATTCTCTTAATATTCCTTTTTTGGGGGATGTCTTGGTTACTTTTCTCTCATTGCTGGGACAAAATACCTGATGCCTAAAATTAAGGAAGGAAAGGTTTATTTTGCTTATAGTTTGTGGAGGTTTTAGTCCATACTTGGCAGGTTACAAGGCAGAGTGGCACATGGCAGAGGGCTACAGGTCATGGCAGCAGAGCACAGCAAAAGCAACAAGCATACAAGAGAGGAATGGCCACAAGCAGCTTCTTACTCTCCCTTGCATATGTAAACTATCCACCCCAGGGCAGGTGTAGCTCTCAAACCCATAATCAATCAAACCCTGAAAGCCTGCCCCGGGACCGCATGAGGCTTTGGGGGGACACACAGACACAAACCATAACAGGGGGTACAAGGAATTGAACTCAGGAACTTGCATTTGCCAGGCAGGCACTTATGCCACTGAGCTATTTCCCATTCCTAAAATTCTTATAAATATGGCATCTGAGATGAATACACACTTCTCAAATGAAGAAATACAAATGGCAAAAAAATACACCAAAAAATGTTCAATATCTTTGGTCATGCAAGAAATGTAAATTAAAACTACCCTGAGATTCCATCTCACCCCAGAAAGAATACCTATCTTTAAGAAATCAACCAATAACTAATGCTGGAGGGATTGGGGGGAAAAAGAAACCTTTCTCCACTGTTGGTGGGAGTGTAGACTGGTAAAATCACTGTAGAAATCAGTGTGGAGAGTCTTCAAAAAACTAGGATTAGAGGTTCTACTTAACCCATCTATTCCCCATCTGGATACTTTCCCAGTAGAACTGAAAACATCATACCACAAGGATAGATATGCACCCATGTTTATAGCAGTGCAATTTGCCATAGCTGAATCTTGGAAACAGCCTAAAGCGCATTAACTCAGAATGGATAAAAAAGATGTGGCATTTTTATACAATAGATTATTATTCAACTATGAAGAAAGATAAATGCGAGTCTTTTATAGGTAAATGGATGCAACTAGAGACCATACTCATAAGTGAAATAAATGAGACCCACATAAGTAAACATCACATTTTCTCCCTGGTGTAAGAACCTGAAAGAGTAAATAAAATCCAGAATGCACAATAGATACTGTGAAAAGGAAAGAACAACTGAGGTGAGGGACAGGAGAAAAGAGAGAAAGAAGGAAAGGAAACATACATATGTACACACATAAGATAGCTAAGATAATTGTGCTACTAATTTCTATTGGTTTATTGAAAGGAACAGTTGATGCTTAACTTTTTTGACCAATTTACATACTTATATCTGCTAATCTGAACAACAACTTTGAAAAAAACAATATGCAGTATAACAACCATTGTTGAATTAATATCATCTTGTTTTTTGAATTCTATGTCATTTCTTTTTGTTTTTTTCATCTTTTTGAGACAGGGTCTCCCTATGCAGTTTAGGATGGCCTTGAGTTCACTTTGTAGCCCAGGTGGGCCTCAAACTGGCAGCAATCCTCCTGCCTCAGCCTTCTGAGGGCTAGGATTACAGGCATGCACCACCACACCCTGCTCCATATAATTTCTAATGTATTTTTATTACTTTTTTATTCTCTTTAAAAAATTCTTATAACTATGTGCTCATAGTACGTAATGATTACATTCTTCTTGGAGAGAGGGTAAATGGGCATATCACATCTTAAGTAATATTTTGTCCCCTTTCTTAACACCTCTGCCTCGCCCTCTGACTCTTGATTCCTTTAGCTTTTGCAAAAGATTTTCTCTCTGCTTTCTACTATCCATTTTTCATTTCCATCTTCAATTTTTCTTTAGGTTTGTTGTATGAGAGAAATCATACAATATTTAAACTTGTGTATCTGATTAATTGCACTAAACATTATGATTGTAAGGTACATATGTTTCCCTACAAATAACTCAAGTTTATCTGTTTTTGTGAGAGAGTAGTAATCCATTGTGTATAAATACCAAAGTTTCTGTACCCGTTCATCTGCTGATGGACATATAAACTTTTTTCAAGATTTAGCTATTTTGAATTGTGCTGCTACAAAATTGACTATGTCACTACAATGTGATGGCTTTAACCCTTTCTGGAAGACAGCTAGAAGAGGAATACCTGGGTCAAATGGAATTTCTAGTTTTAGTTTTTAGGGGAATCTCCATAATGATTTCCATAATTGGTTATTTTGTGTTTCTGTAGTCAACACTATACTATGAACTCTTCGAGACTGTTACCGTTTCACTGTCGTATTGTCCAGCAGCGGCCTAGTGCCTAAAGGTGTTCTTTGTAGACAAAATAGAATGAGGCTGTTCAATTGTATCTTGTTATTTTAGCAGTGTCTGTGTCACACTGCATGTCCAAAACCATGAATTATGTGAAATAAAACTGGGTCTCTCTCTGTTTTTCTATGTATGTCATTATCTGTCTCTCCTTACTGACATCAAAGAGTATGGTGGCCAAATTCAGAAGTGCTGACCCATACTTCTGAGCTTTCAAATTATAATGAATTTTCTTTTTAACTGAAAATTTGCTACATAGCAAAGTCTTTCACTTTTTTCAGCTAGCTAGAGAGCAGTGATACAGTATCAAGTCTTGTTCAAATGCATGAAATACTTTCTAATATTTGAATATCCAATCTAGTGTTAAGGGTTACCTTAAATTAACCTGTGAAGAATCATAATTCACATATGGTTTAAAAGAATATTTTTTTATATTTTTTGCAAGTGTTCTCAATTTCCCGGCCAAGTACATTATAGGAATGAAACAAGTTATGAAGAATTTAAGCAGTAATTTTGTCATTTAAAAAAATATATATATGTTCATATTCCAAACACTGACTCATTAAACAATCAGCTTATTTAATAACAAAATTTGTTAATTATATACTATGTGTCTGCTACTATTATCTACTCTATTTTAGGCAATAAAGATTACTCTTTTTTTTTTTTTGTCTTTTTGAGACAAGGTCTCACTGTGCAGTTCAGGCTGGCCTTGAGCTCACTTTGTATCCCAGGCTGGTCTCGAACTTGCAACAGTCCTCCTGCATCAGCCTCCTGAGTGCGGGATTACAGGCATGCGCCACCAAGCCCAGCAAGACTACTTTTAAACATACTATTATAACTCTAACATATACAGTATTTATACACAGCCACATTTTATTTCACTCATCAATCAATGAAGAAATGAAGAAGATATCAAAATTCCACACACGCAACTAGTAATACTAAAATCTATGTAAAAATAAATGGAAAAATATTAATATTCACAATGCAGTAATCAATTGTTTTTCAAATAAACAGAAACCACATAAGTGAAAAAAAGGAAAAAAATAATTGCATTGTGAATGAAATTTTATGTTTTATTGAATTTGAAGACAACTGAAAAAAATGAAAGGAACTATCACTGCAAAATGAGCTATGGAAAAATCATTTTCCCCATTGTATAATGCCGTCTTACTTTTGTAGATAGAGCAATGGGCAAGAAGAGACAAAAATAATTGCCCTTAGAGGTTTCACATTTTGAGATGAAGAGTTTTCATATTTTTCATGACCTAAAAAATGAAACAATGGAATGCACTATATCCATAAATAGTCAATGACCTTCCTAGGTATGGAGCTCTTATCCCCTTTAACTTGTTAATTTCGTTTAGTGTGACTATGTTCATAGAAAGTCTAAACTGACGTCTAGACCTGCACATGGTGAAATAGCAGCACCTTTGGCAGCTTCTTTTGGTTTACCAACCCTTTATATAGTGTTTCAAGTGTAGCTTGGTTAATATAAGTATATACTCAGATTAATTCCCTGTTGGGAATCAGAAAGCAATGGATTTGTGTAGAGTAAGAAATACTTTCTTTAGTGTTTTAAGAACAGGTGTAGGGTTTTGGAGATTTTAGCGAGACAATATCTCTGTTACTATTGTTGTTGTTGATTGATCCTATAAAGCCAGAAATAAGTAATGACGTATATGCAGTCTTTTAGATTTACAATAGAAAAGAAAATATATAAGAAGTATGGCAGATTCACATATAATTTTTCATTAGGCTGAAAATCAAACTTTCATGTAATAAGAGCAAATATTTTTTAACTAGTTGGACAGGTGAGGAAGTGTAAGTTTGAGGGTCATTTGCAAATAAGCAAGAAATCAATTAATGTAATGCCCCTGAGGACACTAACTGTGAAGGAGCTGTTTTCCACATCAACAAGATATGCTCTGTAATAGTCTTTTTTTTTTATTATTTTCAAGAAATCAGTGTTAAAGCTTAAAGGCACATGTCGAGTACCAGTCCTTGTTCCCAGACAGAGAATGAGCTATCTAATTATTACCCAAACAAAATCAGACTCGACTCTGATTCTGCTGTTTCTCATAACTCATTTCTTTTGCAATATGTTGAATACAAGATTTTTTTTAATTTTAAAAATGAAAGGAGGAAAACATTAACAGACTGACAACCTTTTACAAAATAGCAAAAGAACAGTGCAGGCAAGATTATTTTTATTGGGGAGAATTTTAAGGGGATTTAAGGGGAAACAAATTAGTAATATTATGGATCCTTGTCCTTTTCACAAATCAGGGACTTCATGACCATTATGAAGTGGGAATAAATATTTGTACTAATTTCAAAGATTACAAGAGTTGTGCTGGGTTAACTAATGGTCAACTTGGAACACCCAGCTAAACTGGATCAGCATGGTTCCGGTTATGGAAGGCCCAGCTGAGGACTGTTACCATCAGCATAAAAGCAAAACTAGAGGAGAAGATGGTGTGCTCTTGATTCTTCTGGAGAAGATTGTCATGCTGGTTTTCTTGACATCAACTCAGCTGTTCTTTTCCTCGGAGGAGCTCAGGTCCTTGTTGTCCCTGAGGACGGCTGTGGCAATTTTTAGGGGGAACTCTATTCCTTACTTTGAGCCTCATTTCCTGGCTCCAGTGCAGATCCCTCAGCCTGCAGGCACAGATCCTTCATCCCGCTAGTACAGACTTTCTAGATTCCACCACTGACCCTTGGGCCTACCCAGTAGAGATCCTTGATACAGACTTGCATGAGATATTGTCATGGGCTGTAGGCCTTCAGTTAGACTTGTGGAGGACATTGCCATGGGCTCTATGTCTTCATCCGGTCTCATGCAGGACATGACTGTGGAATCCAGTCCCTCAGGTGGATTCTTTGGGTTTCTAATGTGCAGAAAAATCTCCTGTACTCTTCTACATTTGAATCTTTGGGTGGATACAATTAAATAATTCTATAAATTATGTGTCCTGTATTAAATCCTTTCCCCATAAACCCTGACTACAAAAGAGTTATGCATATAAAATACAGGCTAGGGTTTGAGGAAGATCGTGTCCTTAAAAAAGTGCTAATTCTCATGCTGACATATTTATGACATCATCTGGCTTGATAATGAATTTCTGTTGTCCTATTTTTCTGTATTTTTGCCTGAAACATAAATTACTATTAATGCTTTTAGTGTGTTTTATCAGTTCTAACCTTAAAAATGACTATTAGGAGTTGCTGGCATGTCATAATTACTGTTTTTCATTGTTAAAGTAAAAGTTTAAAGGATTTTAAGTTTTCCATGCTTAAATATGATTTAATATCTGTCTAGGAAAGTCCTGTATCTAGACTCAGGTCTAATTACTTAAAAGAAGATAAATTTCCATTCAAATATTGTTTTTCACATAACCAATTTCCTCAAATTTTAGGTAGGATTTAGAGTCAATCCGTCCCATCTCATAAAACTTGACTGAGAATTTAGTGTATCCAGAGTTAACCAGGGATTTTTAACTGACATCATTTTGTTTAATAATTCCAGGATGCTTTTCTGTTTAAAACCAACTTTCTCTCTCTCCTTACCCCCTTTTGTCTTTTTGTCCAATCTTCTTTCTGCTTTCCTTCTGTTCCCTTATTTAGCCCTTCTATAAATACTTTGTAGCCTGTATTATATGACAGGAAACTGAGCATTGTAGCATAATGAAAAAAGATACCTAAAATTAAAATCATTGCACAAGAAAATTATCATAAAGAGAGTAGCTATAACACATGGTGGGTAACTATAGGCAGTAATGTGTAGGGGAGCCAGAGAACTTAGGGAAAATCTTCTTAGGAATAGCAATGCAAAGGTCACTACTACATTTAAAAGTGGTGCAAGAAGCTGGGCATGGTGGCGCACACCTATAATCCCAGCACTCGGGAGGCTGAAGCAGAGGATATTTGTGAGTTTGAGACTAGCCTGGGCTATAAAGTAAGCTCAAAGCCAGCCTGAACTACATAGTGAGACCCTGTCACAAAAAGACCAAAAATAAATAAATTAAAAAATAAAAGTGGTAGAAGAAATTTTTATTTTTCAGTTTACCTCATATAAACCATAAGAATTTGGGGAAGTTGTTCAATTCTTCTGGCATTAATGTTATTCTTTGGCTGGAAAAAAATCATACTTACTGTAAAGACTGAGAACACATCTGAAATCAGGTTGCTTTCGCCTCTTTAGAGCAGGCAGTTTCCACAGCTGCACACCAAATTGTGAAACAGTTTGACTGCAAGATTGTGAATTAAAGTATCTGAAGATGCTTAGAATGGGAAGATGAAGCAACCACACAGAAAGTGAGGTTGTTAACCCTAGGTCACACCGCGCTCAGTATTGCACTATGATTTAGGTCCCTGGGAGGTTTGGCTTGCCTGCCTTCTTTCTCTCTTTCTTTCTTCCTTTTTCCTGTCTTTCTCTTTTTCTGTTCCTTTGTTTCCTTCTCCTTCTCCTTCCCCTTCCCCTTACCATTACTCTTCTTCTTCTT
>NW_004955488.1:1249726-1305520 GCF_000276665.1 Chinchilla lanigera | reverse complement strand
GTCTAGGAAATGAACCTATCCCCTTGCATATTTGAGACAATCAATCTAGTGATGAGTAGCACTTTTAGCTAACAATTTTTCTTAGAAAAGTATTCTGCAATAATTAGATTTTATCATACTCCAGAAAAAAAGACTATCATCAAAAATGCAAATAATAACAGATGCTAGCAAGGCTGTGGGGGAAAATTAACCTTTCTGCATTTTTGGTAGGAATGAAACTTTGTACAAGCATTATAAAAATCAGCATAGCAATTTTTCAAAAACTAATCTAGAAATTCCATTCAGCTAGCCCTTTATAGGTATCTTTTGGGAAGCACCATATTACATTGATAAATACTTAGGTATATTTATAACAGCACAATTCTCAATAGCTAAATCCTGGAAGCAGTCTATATGTTCAAGAATAAATGAATGAATAAAGAAAATGTGATATTTATAGATAATGGAATACTACTCTGCCATAAAGAGGGATAAACTTGAATCATTTGTAGGAAAATAGGTGTACATTAAGATGATCATGTTAAGTGAAATAAATCAGGCACACAAGCTTAAATATTGAGTGGTTTCTTTTGTATGAAAAATCCAAAGTATAAATAAATAAAAAACAAAATAAAAACAAGTAATGGGAAGAAGGGAGATACATCTACTGCACATGAGAAAAGGACCAAGAAATGTACAGAGGGACAGAAAAGGTGGTGTAAAAAGAATGGAAGTGTGTTCTCCACACGTGCTGACTCTATATGAGGAGTGTGATCATTGTCTGCTACAACACATACTACTAAAAATAAACATGGAATGAAAACATCCCTGCACTTAAAAATATTTTTGCATAAACACAAAAAATAATTTTATAACTTTTTGTTAATGATCACTAGTACTTTTGCCTGGTTTTTAGGAATTTTTATGTAGAAACTATTTCAGGATATTAACAATTATCTATGATTGGTGAGGTTCTGTACCTATTTCATATTCTTTTTGCTTATTTCATGGGACTATTTCCCTTATATTTTTCTTCTTAAGAAAAGTAGTACATATAAATTAATATCTAAAACAGTACTCAGAATAAAGGCACCAGTTCTCTTGACCTATCATACACACATGCACACACTAAGCATTCACAGTAAAAAAGTTAATATTTTCATTAATAATTTTCTCTGGTTAAAAATAGAAATATTTACATAGTAGTTAAAGAAAAGTCTCTTTTGAGTGGATTAAAAATAACACATAGAATTAGTAGGAAAATAAGCAGGTGTGTTATTTTCTTACAGCTCATTTAAGTAATGTCATGCATAATGCATTCTTAAGAACTGCAAAAAAAAGAACACAGTCTAGTTACTGTTTGTCAATTTCACACCATTAGTACAAGAATTTAATTCTGTTCTGTAAAAGAAGTTAAAAGCATATCCTTAAGGAGATAATCAAAAAACACTTTTTAACCACCAATGTTAATGTAAGCCATGGACTCTGAGTGATTCTAGTGCTTCCAGAAGATTCTCCCTTCACAGCAAATGTTCCATTCTAGGCTATGATGTCGATAAAGAAGGAGCCCAACTATGAGTGGGGGGAAGGGACACATAGAAAAATCCAAACATTTTTCTGAGCACATAACCCACTCCCAAAACCAAATGTGTATCAAAGGAGGTCAGTGACTTCATAATTTGGCAATACAGAAAGAATTTTCTAAAACATAGTTTGGAGTTGAATATATTCCTTCTTTGGGAGTTGAACAGAATAAATAATGACTTAATATGCAAGATTGTTTTTATTTTATAAGTCCCTGATGACTTTTCATTTTAGTGATTTAGATTATTTAAAGTTGAACTTTACTAACAATAAAATAAATGAAATACACCTTTTAGAAGAGAACTGAGAAGCGAAGTGGGGGACAGAAAAGAGTGAGGGATGGTATGAAAAGAGGAATAAAGGTGTTATGTTCAGGCATATACTCCCCATGAGAAGTGGGATCATTATGTACTACAAATCAGTATGAATAAACAATAACATATTAACAAAAGCATCCAGGAAAATCATGTATTCTTCATTTGGCACTTGGTCTTGGATATGTTATGGTCACTCATATGAACTGTATTATTTTGTCATTGTTTATTCTGCCTCTGTTCTCATTCCTTTTGTTTCATTTCCAAAATAACTTTTCAGTTCAACTTTTTTCTCTTTTGGTACAGGGAATCGAACTCATGACCTCAGGCTTGCCAGGCAAGCACTTATGCTGCTGAGCTACAGCCCTGGCCCCACCTTTTTTTTCTAGTAACTTTATTTTGTCTCCAAGATTTTCCTTTTGTTTAATAGACAACGGCCAGGGTACAGCTGAGCAGCACAAGAGTCTTCCTGGCAGGTGCAAAGTACTGAGTTCGATTCCCGGTACCAAAAAAATAAAAAATAAAGTTTGTTCATCCTTTTGTTTACTAGAGTTGACCTTCCCTTTAATTTCCTTGAAACATTTAAGAAGAAGGAATTGCCTTGAATTTGTTTCCAAAAGGTATTTTAAAATTTTTAGCCTAAATTGCTTTGCAAATACAGACACATTTCCTGTTTAGACTGCAAATCTAAAATTCTGTATTTCTATCCGGGCTTTCAAACTCATAATTTGCATGTTTTTACTAACCTATCCAATGAGAATATTGCATTTAAAAATTTTACATTTTAAATTTCATATGACTTTAAAGGCCATCTTCAGCTCTGTCCAGGTCAGGAACATTGTTCACTGCAACCACTATGTTTTTGCTTGTCCTAATATTCAGATCCTCAAAAAATGTGGCCATCCCCCTGATTTAGTGAGATTTAAGTCATGTGTTTAGGACATCAAGAAAAGATGATTGGCTCTTTAGTAGATGCTAAAACATGTATGAAATTCTACAACTTCTGTTACCCTGAAATATTCCAAAGAACAAGTTTTAAGAGCAAAAACTAATACTGGAAGTAGGAAATTCTTTTCTCTCTTTCCTTACTAATGATAATTAGTTTTACTAAATGGCGAGTTTCATTCACACATAGTTGTATGTGCATCTCGTGTACTTTGATCGTTCTCCCTGTCTCCTCCCTTCCTTTCCTCCTCTCAGATCCTTTTCCTCCTCTCCTGAAATCTCAAAATATTTTTGATTATGAGCCACGTGTTGATTTTTCATATAATTTAGTCATATAAATTTCAATGAAATGTCATTATTTCAAAGAGAACAATTTTTGTGGAAGCTAAAGGGCATAAGCAGTACAGAATAATTTTTACATAATATTTAAAAAGTCTTTAACAGTCTAAGACCACATTCTAATACTGTTGGTGGAAATGAAAGTATGAATATGGCAGAACTTATCCATAGTTCTCTTTTTATTTTAAAGGTAAAAGAAAGAAAACATATTAACAGACAGAAAGATATTTACAAAATAAGACAAAAACAATACAGGCAGTACATATTTTCAGAGAAGGTGATAGGAATAGTTCTTTTTTATATATAAAGTTATGACTTTATTGAATGTAAACAATCAAGTTAGTTACTAGCTGGCTGGTTACATATACATGTACATCGATGCAAAAACAGATATAGTGACAGTATTGCAAATTATTTTCCAATCTAGTTTACATGCAGAAAATCCATTTTATCTGATCTTTTTATTTAATCCATTTTTATTTATTATTTTAATTTATTTTTTATTTATTGACTTTTATCTATTTTTATTTTATTTAATCCATCTTATTTAACAACAGATAACCTCACTATCTTATGAGTACTCTTTAAAAATAAACAATTAGGGTCAGGGATATAGCTCAGTGGCACAGCGGCTGCCTGGCAAGTGCAAGGTCCTAAGTTTGATTCCCAGTACAAATAATAATAATAATAATAGAATAAAATAAAAATAAACAGTTAAAATTTTTGAGACCTAGGCAATGAATACCTGAACTAAAAAGAAAAATAGGTTGTAACATAATACCAGATTCAATTTAATCCCTGAATATTTTTGTATATTAAAAACATGATGAAGTTTTATATTTGTAAGCAACTGGGTAAGAAATTAAACTTCCTGAAAGGCTTCATCATAGCTCCTGGGTTACTGGATGCTTGGCTGAAGAATGTATATGACATTAATGAAAATATCAGCTGGGGTGAAAATATTGCCTGTTACCAACTTTTACAGTGATTGTGATCATGTGTGTGCTCGCAAGTAAGCAGAATGCACTAAGTGTGTTACTTTGGCCAGGGTTTAAAAAATTTCTAAATAAAAAGCTGAGTCACATACTATTTTTCTCACCTCTACGTTCTAAATTATAACGCTCCATTCAAATGTATTCATGTATGATGTTTATTATTCCAGTTCCTGCTTAAATACCCAGCATTCTTGTATTCAGTACACACAGATGCAAACTGACCTCATAGAGTATTTTGTTTTTATTTTCTGCTGCTATTTCAATTTATTTAAATTTTCATGAGGCAGAAATGTAATGCATTAAGTCACTTTCTTTTTGAAAACATAAGTGCATAATAATTAGGGGCCCAGAGAATGTGGAGAAGTACAAGATTAGCCACGCAGTAATGCAAGCTTACATCTGCAGTCAGTCTAAAAATGTCACACAGACCTAATTTTGCTTCCATGCAGATGTAATTTGTTTCTTAGCATTTGCATGGAGAATTAGATTGGTAACTTCTGTTTAAATCCATTTACTACTTCATTTTTATTGTATCTTCGTGAACTAAGCTGCTGGGAAAATGGTACACCTGTTCAGGCAGGTTGGTGCTACTGTAAATTTGCAATTTCAAGCCATAAAATGTTTCAAAATTACCTAAGTGATTTTTCAAGTTTTCTTTAATGAAATTCTCTCCCAGTTTCCTCACTGCTTATTTCAACTAATTCCTATCAATTCACTTTTTTTTGACCCAAACTCATATCTACTCTGCTTATTTCATTGAGAAAATAGAAGATCCCATAAGAAATGTTGGGATGAACAAGTTTGAAATTGTTCTTGAAGAGAAAACAAACAAACTTGGCCATGGCTTTGGCTTTGTCTCAGTGAAGACTGGTGTGAAGAAAAAGACTACTTAAAGTTGCTGATTGAATGTTATCAGACTACCAAAATATTGCAAGCGTTGGTGATTACATAAGGGGCAGAGAAGACCAGCAAAATGTGACCACACGTTTTCCTGGCCTTGTTTTCACAGAAGATCCTTAACTTCTGGTGCTGCTGTCTCAGTAGTGCTGGCTCTAGTTGGATTTCAAGAACTAAGCATTTTCTCTATTATCAAGTCATTTAGGAAATACTTCATTAACACTGCATTTTTTTTCCATTTAAAAGAATATTTAGAACATGCTCTCCACATTTTTTTGGACCACTGCCATCAAGGTACACTGTCATCCAACTCCTTGCAATGGGATTCCCAGTAATTGCTAAAGGGCATTTCTAATTGTAAGTTTTCAACTATATTTAGATAAGAATATTTATAGTTATTCTTTTAAGATTTTCTTTCATCAGGGATTAGAAAATACAATTGTTCAAAAAGACCAACAGATCAATTGTCATTTGGAGCCTGGTGGTTCTTCACAGCTCCTTCATAATGGTAAGAGTAACATGTCACTGGCCTTTGGTGCAAGAATGACATCCACAACCCTAGTCATTCCTGGTGAACTGGACACTTACAGGACACATTTGCATGGATTTCTTCAGAGACTGCAGGGTTTGGGATGCAAACATTGAAATGAAGACTTCAAGCAAGCAAGTTATCCCCCGGATTTGCCCTTTGCAAATTCAGTAAGGAGATATTCTTGTGATTTCAAATGAACCGTCTTTTCTATTTCCAGAGATAAATTTGATGCATGTTTCTGAAGCATCTTTCGCTGATTGTCTGCAAAATACCACAACTGAAGATCAGTTACTTTTTGGCTGCAAACTTCAGGGCATGTGCACTGTTAATCCTCTGTGGCTGAGTATTGGGCCACATAATTGTATCACAGTAATGGTAAGTGGTCCATCGCTTTGTCAACAGGAACTTCGACTAAATGTGACAGTGACACAGCATTTTTGCAAGGAGTCGCTAAACTCAGAATTTTGCTCTTGGCATGGTAAATGTCTTAGCGAATTTTGAAACAAAACATATAACTGCCATTGTCAGTCCTCATTTTCTGGAAAATATGGCCAAGAACTCGATATGTGTTATTATAGACCTTGTCGAAATAATGGTCATTACATCAAAACCAAGGAAGAATATGAATGCATCCATCACCCACCATTTGCAGGTAAGAATTTTTCCTTTAATTCCACAATTTCATTAAAATAGAAAAATAACCACTTCATAAATGACTACCCAAAACAAACTAATTTTACCAATTTTATACACTTTTTTAAATGAGCTAAATTTTCATGTGGACATATAAAATTTTATCAGGTGTTCTTCAAAACAGAGCTTTGGGATAATGAAAAGAGTTTCATAGAAACCTATACACTGCATTTTGAAATATTTATTTTCATATCACTCATAGTATCTACTTTGACTGTGTCATACATTAAAAAGTGAATAGTATCATAAAAATATAAACATTGTTAGTCACTGAATGAAACTCCCAAACTTGTAGAGTTTAGAGAAATAGTTCTTGACGATAATGAAGAAAGAAAGTACGAAGCCTAGTAGAGAAAAGTAAGAAGACACAAGGTTGGGAGAAAGACATTCAAGTTGCCTGATAGGTATGGAGAGGAACAGATATTATAATCCAACAGAAATGTCCTCAATGGATCTTAGTGTCATGTCTATAAAGTGATTGATAATACTGACAAGAAAAGGAGAATGATATATTAATAACTGCTTTTAGTATGCTTAATGAGAGGTAACGAGGATGCAAGTTGGGTGGGTGATGAAGCCAGAAGAAAGGCAATCTAAAAACAATTACAGTACTAAATTATACAAGTTGAGGCTGAAGCAAGAGTTAAAAGGACTGTATAATAAATCTGCTTTAGAGTTTACTCAAAGAACTGAGAGCACATAGGGATGATCTAAATTTTAGGGACTTTGAAAGAATTTTGTTTATTGGGAGTGTCACAGATGAGACTATGGAATTTACAAGGGGATGAGTAAAGGTAACAAAAAGGAATATTGGCTATTGTTGGTAATAATAGTACAAGACAGTTAATACCAGGCTAGTGGTGTAGTTTAGTCGTAAAGAGGAGGGAGTTTGAGCAGCAGGTGTGTATGAAGCGGATCCCACTCTGGTGTCTAACTGACATGTAAAGACAGAGTAGGCTTTAGAATACTCAGCAAGGTCATTCCCTAACCTACCTGAGCTGACTCTCTGCCACCAAGCTGGAAAATGCTGTGCGAGATTTGCTAGAAAGCCTTGGTGAATTTTTGTCGCCTCCAAAGTCACCTAAACAAACTAAAGAGTAAGTTTAGCCTGCATAGCAGGGAAGTTACAAGGCGTTTTCAGAGGTTAATCCACCGAGCTTTCTCATTTGATTCTTTTAAAATGGTAAGAAAAAGTACAAGTTACCCACTTAATCACACTGTGATATATCATACAGTTAAAATTAAGACCGGTTAGAGAAATGGTGGAAGCACTTAATTTGTGGATTTGGGTGAGTGAAAAGGCAACTTAATGGAGAATGTCTAAGTCTTACATTTCAGCCTCTCCAAGGAGATTTAAAGAATACTTGACCATAACATTTCTAGCATTTGTCAGAATATTAATTTTCACATATGGATTCATATCTCATGGAATGTTATTCCAATGGTTTTATGAGCAAAACAGTTGTAGTTGCTTTAAAGCACTAAGCATTAAATATGATAAGATATTGCAATCTTACATATTTGTACATTAACATGCATTTCTATATGACTGTAGTTATAAATAATTGCTTAAATCTTAAAATCTCAGAAGATTGAGATTCATGTATAGTTACCAAAGATATTGAAAATGCTTACTGTAATAGTTTGCTATAGGTATTATAAAAACTGTCACTGGTTGGGTGACTTAAAAGAAATTTATTTCCTCACAATTAGGCATGCTGAAATTCCAAGTCATAAACAGTTTAAATTTGTTCTGAGATTCTTTCTTGGTTTATTTTTTATCGTTTTCTCCGTATGTCTTTATACTGCGTTTTTCTGTACATGTATGTGTCCAGATTTTCTCTATTAAAAGGAAAACAGTAAAATTGAATAAAGACATAGCCTAATAAGTTGATTTAAATTGAAGTACTTCTGTAATTATTCTGTCATTTCAAATACAGTTCCACCTTGAGATAGAGATGGTTAAGACTACACATATGAACTTTGAGGAACAAATGTAGCCCATGAAACTTACTAACACTAAAAAACACAATGGAATATCAATCATTCTACTGATAATTTAGGTTTTGTGCTTAATGACCTCATTGGCACATGATTGCATTTATTTGTACAATCATTGTATTAAAGGTTGTTTGAAAGTGAATGAATGAAAAAGAGTTCTGCACTACAGAGACAGAGATGCCAGATGTAAAGAATTCTAAAGGCAAACATTGCTTATAAATTAAATTAAAGTTCATTTAACTGGGGAGAGGGCAAGCATATTGCCAAATTATGTCTACTGTTTCATAGCAACATGTATACAAGTGAAACACTCAGAATTTCCTAGGAACAGTTATCTACTGAGGATATTATAAAATGATTGAATATGCACAAAACAAGGATGCTATGTAAGGCAACAGTATGTGATACCCTAACACTATAATATTATTCATATGTGGGATTTGGAAAATTTAATATAAAAGAAAGTGTAGAATATATGAGTTTTTAGATAACTTTTGAGAATCCAGGGAGCCCTTGGCCCTTTTGAATATTTTGCATATTTATGTGGCATGGATGCACACAATAAGCATTTAAACATGTCACTTTGTAAATTATGATTATGATGCTACCAATGTATGATTAATATTCATATACAGTAATAATAATTATCAAATGAGAAGATATCTGAAAATTATAGTATGGGGTCAGAAAATGAATATACAATGTCAAATGCCAAAATTAATTTTTGTTTCTGTTTAAATATTTCATCATGTAATACTGTTTTGTAATTAAAATTATGTTTTGCCAAATTTTTTATACTTTTCATCATTAAACTTACTGAGGAAGAGGCAAATGTAATAATTAGATGTTTACATGCATTATAAATATTATTTAATCCTTTTGAAAAATTGCTGTTATTTTCATTTTCGTAGGAATAAATTGTTCCAAAATAATAGATCAGTGTCAACCACATAGCTGTTACCATGGGAACTGCCGAAACATTACTGCAAGAAGATTTTATTGTGAATGTGATGAACAATTTTCAGGTAAAAATTGCAAATGTATGTACATATTTGTATAAAAATACATCAACATTGTAATTTTGTCTCATTTATTTTAAATTAAATGTTTCCTTAATTGAAAAGTGAAATTGAAAAGATTTTTACAGCGACCATACTGTGGATAAGTTTGATTTCAATTTGCTTAATAGAAGTAAGTGATTAGGGTTAGCATGCTGTTCAGCAGTACAACACCTTCCTGGCAAGTGTGAGGCCTAGAGTTCAATTCCTGTTACCCCCCCCCCCCAAAAAAAAGGAAGAAAATGATTATATTGTTTGGTGTTCCATAATTTAAGGAGAATTTGGGCACCATTTGCTGTATCTATTTTACCATGGTAAAGCATATTAGGTTCTTAAGCACCAAAATATTTTTAGAAATAATACACATATTGCACATAAGTTGTATAATTATATCTAACTTACTTCCTTAACTAACATCAAAAGAGTCAAAGATCCTTTTCTGAAAAGATAATTTTTAAAAATTTCTTCTCAAAAAAATTTTAAAAAGTGAACTGAAATTATTGTTTAAACAAGTACTTTTTTTTTCTTTTCTTTTTTGTTTTTTTTCTGGGACCGGGAATCAAACTCACAACCTCGCGCTTGCCAGGCAGGCGCTGTGCCGCTGAGCTAAATCCCCAGCCCTTAAGTAAGTACTTCCTTATCTTTTGTTTAATATTTAAATAATAACAATGTCCTTAAACCATTCCCATTTGATCCTGGAACTCTTCTGAGTCTTCTTCTTGGAAGTGTGGGACAGTTTCATCTACTGTCCCTCCACAAACTGGAGGTAGGCAGCGCCATCTCTAACCACCATTATAAATGTAAAGATTCCTTTTGCAGGAGTTAAAAAAGAATATCAATTTCTTCAAGATTCCATAGTGGTAGTATTTGTGAGTGTTGCTTTTCAGGCTTTCCCAACTAACTGAGTTGAGAAAGGTTTGCAATTTTGGTATATAGTTCTTAGGCCACTTCTCCCTAGGAAGAAGGCTTGTTAAGTTCAATGCAGGTAGTAGGAAATGCAGCTCTCTTCAAAGAAATCTTTTTAGATCTTTTGTCTCTCAGATCTTCTCTTATCTTGAGATAGGTTATGCACTGAATGATGTTTTACGATATTGTACCACAATGACCATGTGACAACCAATTTATCTTTCAAGCATGGTATTTTTGAGCCAAGCAGGTAGCTAAAACATTTCAATTATATAACATTTGAAATATTTATGTACTTACTGTTAAATTAATTTTATTACATAGGAAGACATAAACAGGTACACTATTAAAATTAATTTATAAAAATTCCTTCAGAAAAAATAATTGAGACAAGCTGCACACTGCAAAGAAAATTTATAAATAATATTTTGAATCATCTGTATATTACAAAAGCAGAAATTGAGTTAATTATAGTGATCTGTAATACTGTGCCACACAGTCTGATGGGTGACTATTTCTTCAATATGATTTCTTTAACTTTGCACAGATTTACCAACAATCCCTTTCAAATTTGCATTATTTTTTGAAAATTTAAAATTATTCATGAGTTTGATGGTTGAACTTGATATTTGGGGAGGATTGATATTTCCGAATATTCTGTTTCATTCTCTGAGAAAAAAACTGGTGTTATCATGAGTAAATTAAGATGATTACTAAGTAGAAAGTTCAGTAACTATAATAACTTTTGTACAGGTCTAAGACATAAAGCTTTAGACAAAACATTTGTACAATGCAACATATTTTTAAAATTCATAAAGCATGTTTCTGATTGGTTATCTGAATGTTTTTGAAATGTTTATTGTTTTATTTCTCAAAAACTTCAGGAGCTAATATATATATTTCATAGTTTTTCCAAAAATGATGAACTATAAATATTAATATACATTACCTGCTTTATGAAATGATTTACATATTGGAATTGTTTTAGTCTGTCATATTAAAATTTCACACACTTTATATTGTCAATGATTTTATATTTTGAAGAGCTATTTTTTGAAATTTACATTGCTCTTGAATTTAATTTCTAAAACAGAATTTTGAAACTCGTGCCAGAAGCATTTTCATTACCTATATCTAATGCAAATTTAAGCAAGACTTCACAAAATTGCACATATTATTACACTTTTCCAATTTAAAAATGGAGGAGCCTTAATAAAACATATTCCTGAATTTTTAGAGACCTGAAAAATTATTAAGTACAGTGTGAATAACAATAATTACCTGTGAGGTCAAGTTGCAATTTTACACATCATAAAAGCAAAATTAAGAACTAAAATCTCATTTATAATTGTGATAATATATTCTTCAATGTAACACCAAATTTGAAAATGTTGTATAAGATTAGTGCATTTGTTACAAAGGCATGTAGCTTAATTTCATAACTTCACAAAACTTGTAACAAAATTTTTACTTCAGTTTTGACCAACCAAAGGAACAATTAAAATGCTCATTTTATGTCCAACTGGTTTCCGGAGCTCACCTGCAAATATGAGTTTGATGTAGGAAGAGGTGATTGCCAGAATATAAATTCTTCAGCCTTCGTTTGGTACTAGCTCATAGTAGGCAGGTGAAAAGAGACTCTGTTCTCGCTGATGGGGAATGGTGTAAGGCATTTACTTGCTGGCTTACCTCAGAAGGTGGGCAGAATAATTTTCAGTGAAAAGTAGACTCTTCAGTTTCCATGATCTGACCAGTAGGTAGAATTTATGAAAGATAGAATTTTGATTATAGAAAGGAAAACTTGGTAGGAATTAAATCAGATATCACTCTCTTCCTTTACAATAATTGAATTTTAATATTATTTTGAGCATCAATTTTGACGGATGCTGGAAAATTAATCTCGTTCACCTCAGCCTTAGTTCTCACCCCCTGCTATGCAGAGAATTGAAGTAGTTCCAGCTGTCGTAAGTAAAATTTCAAAAAAATATCATTAGTTATATAAGCTGATAAGAAAGCTTAAAGTGTAACTAACTACAAGGTTTGCATTATAAAGCTTAAAATTATAACTTATGGCAAATGTTTAAAGAAATTAATTGAAGTCATTTTAATAACATATGCATTGTTTTAGAGATTGAATAAACTATTTCATGCACTTTACTGTGTTATTACCTTTACATTGTTAAATTTTGTTTTTTAATGTTTTTCTACTCAAATATCTGGTCACTATGATCATTATCAGCATTAAAGTTGACCAGCATTTCCAAGAATGCATAATCTACAGCAACGTAACATTAAATGGGTAGGTGCTGTATCCAGTTAATAACACAAATGGTTTCCTTTGTAAGCCTGCTTTACTTAAGGAAGAACTGAAGTTACCTCTATTTTTCTGATGTCTCCTTTACAGTAATGAATACTGCCTAAACAGACTGTCAGAAATGTACACCTCAGAGTTCTGCCCCCTCCTGTAAATTTTCTCATGATAGTTTATATGTTTATCAAGCGTATAGTATATATTATACACTTAAATGATGATAACATAATTGAGATCTTCAGATGATAATGAAATTTTATTTAGGGCCAGGGATATAGCTCAGCAGCACAGCACCTGCATGGCAAGCACAAGCTAATGAGTTCAATTCCTGGTACCCTCTCCAAAAAGAAATTTTATTTAGCTTTAATTGAAGAATGAGGATGTGACCTGATTAGAAACCGAAAGAAAATAAAATCTTTTAAAAAGCAAGTTATTTAGTTAAATTTATTAAATATATAATATAGCAATATATACTATATTGGTATATATATTTGTATACCAATGATATATATATTTGTATATATATATATGTAACAATGATATATATATTTGTATACCAATCCTTCACTATTGATCTATAAATTTAAAAATTTAGCTATTTCTTATGTACCTTTCTTACTAATAAAAAATATGTTTATAACATTATTAATCTCATCTTTATTTTACTTTTTGAGGAAATGACAATTAGAATTAGAACTTAGATTCCTTTATCCCAAAGCTATCCATTATGAACCAATATATGATGCCGCTTCCTTCTTTGTTCAAAGAAAACTCAACTAATAAAAATGACCCAGTAGCAATGTGCATTTTTATGAGTTCATAGTATCCTTTAAATCTTAGTCATATTGCCTTTTTTTAAGTTGACTTTTTATTAATGATTTGTAGAAAAACGGATATTAATAGAGCAATAAGAGATTATGACCATCATGTTAAAAATTCAACAATAAGGGCTGGGGATTTAGCTCAGTGGCAAAAGCGCCTGCCTGGCAAGCGCAAGGTCGTGAGTTTGGTTCCCGGTACTGGAGAAAAACCAAAAAAAAAAAGAAAAAAAAACAAAAAAAATTCAACAGTAAATACACAATGAGTAAACTTTTTGGAGAATCAGAGCCCCCACATGAGAACGTAATTGCAAAGTCTGAATATCTCTGTAATCTGCTAATGTATCTGAATGTTATGAAAAAATATATATAAATATATCCCAGGACATTTGATCTCAATAATGATTTACATTGAACATTTACACAAGAAAATACACAATCTTTCTAAACTAGAAATCAGTCTAACAGTTATTAAAAATAATACATAATCTACATTCTTTCATTTGTAATATTGATAATTTGAGATTTTTATTTTACATTTTTGGCTTGATCAATCCCCTGAACAATTAATTGGCATTATTAATATTTGCAACTTGCCAAGCATTGACCTAGCTGATTTTTTCTACTGCCTTTATTTCACTCTTTTTATTCTCTTCCTATTTACTTTGGATTTAATTTACTTATCCTTTATGGTTTTAACGTAAATACTGAATTCATGAATTTTATATATCAATTTTGACCATTGTTTTTTGTAAATCATTATTATTTTATGCATACTTCATTCTAGGTAATTTAATAGTATTATATTTTGAATATTTATTGCATTTTGTCTAGCATTGATTTTTTAAAACTTTGTCTTTGTTGCACATAACAAGTCTTTTTGATTTTTTTTTTTTTTCCATTACCAGGAATCAAACAACCTTACTCTTGCCAGGCAGGCGCTGTGCCACTGAGCTAAATCCCCAGTCCCCTTGATTTCTAAAGTACTATTTTCCTTATTTGAGAATCTTCAGACTTTACTGAAAGCTACATTTTTACTGCCAAAATGTCTCTCTCTTTTCCTTCTACAATTGCATATATCACAGAGATAGCATTTCCCTACCAGTGACTGAGGTGTTATTCATTTTGGTTTACTTATTTTTCTCCTTCTCTCTGTTAATCAGATTAGATAATTTCTGTTTATGAACCCATGAATTTACTGATGCTGTCTAGCTCCTGTTACTTTTGTTCATCTCTTGATGAATTTCAACAGGCTCTTGTTGGTGTGTTTCTTTATAATTTTCTAAGAGAGTTCATCTAAAAAATAAATTATACTACCATAAAGGAAGTATAAATGTTAGTATGACCTTCTCTGCTTTATATCTGTCTCTGTATCTCTCCTCCCTCTCATCCTCCCTGTCTCCTTCTCATCCTTCTGCTCCTGCTTCTGCTCCTGCTCCTACTCTTCCTCCTCCTACCACTTCTCCTGCTCCTCATTCTTCACCTGCTCCTGATCCTGCTGCTTCTCCTGCTCCTGCTGCTGCTCCAGCTCTTTCTCCTCCTCCTTCTTCTTCCTTTCTTTCTCTGTCTTTCTCTCGCCACTCTCTCTGTCTCTATCGCTCTATTTCTCTGTCTCTGTTTGTCTCTCTCTCACTTCTATTTCTCTTTCTAACTTTTCTTTGCTCTTATTGAAATCAGTAACTCTTCTGTGACTCAAAGCAAGAATGCCTCAGGTAAAAACCATGATTTGGAGCAAACTAAAATAAAATGTGTATACTTAGGCCTAAAAATGAAGTAATCTGATGTCATTTTACTAGAACATTTATTTCAAAATATAATTCAAAAGTAGATATTAGTCAAGTTAAGTGAGTGATGTGCCATCAAGTGAATGACTTTAGGGATAAGTGAATTGGGTGATTACGTTAAACACACCATGTCCTGCCCAAATAATGCTACACACCACTGACTTAATTTTTCAAACATACAATTTTAAAAATTACTTTCTATTTCAAAAGACCAATTATTTTCTCTTCATGTATATTACACAGTGGAAGTGTAGATACACTGGAAAGTTATATAAACTTGTCTATGAGATTTTATGGCATTTATATACAAAGTTTAGTTATCTGTTCTTACTTCATCCACAATAGGTGGGAAAAGATACATAGTTTTGTTACTTGCCGTATAGAATGAATAAGAAAATATGCAAAAACACATGAAACACTGTTGCCATTATAATTCGTCAGATTTATATTCCAACATCACCTCCACAATTCTCTGGCAATTTGATCTCTGGAATATTATTTAAGCTTTCCAAATTTTAATTTTCTGATATGTAAAACTTTGAGAGCTTCCCATTCTCATCTTATGAAAATGTCTGACAATTAAATAAAATATTCCTGGTAAAGTATTTGGTAAAACAAGAGACACATACTAAGCTAACCCTTGTAATTGTTGGTACATTTCTTGTTGTTTGTTATAACAACTCGACATTTAATGTTTACCTCTTCCATTTGCTGTGCAGACAAATCTAGAACCCCTTTGCCTGGCATTCCACATAGCAGAGATCTGTGCACTTTTGTAAGTGTCTCCAGTACTTCCCAAAACAAGTAATTTTCTCTCAACAGATCCTTCTAGTGGTCACACAAAAATGTCACACAAAATGTCACACAAATGTATGTTTTTTTCTGCTATTGCTCATATCTGACATATTTCCAAGAACGAGGACTTCTTTCCTTTCCTTTCTTTCTCCCAAATCTACTTCTTTCTGTCCTATGATTTACAACGTTCTTGATCCATGCTGTACTTAAATTTACAGCCAAGTTGTGTAGAACACGGAAGGTTGCATATTTAATAGGCACACTGACTGCCATGTGTACAATGAAAAGAATAACAAATTTCTCTGTTTCATTAGGTTACCAGAGGAAATATTGCAATCTCTTAAAAATTCAATAAATATCCTTGCTATCAATGTCCAGGTGGACAATATGAATACCTGATTACTTTTCATTCAAAGTGTGTTCATTGCTCATACTATGAAAATTACATCACTGCTTTCTTTGTTTTTAGAGGGAAAAAGAAGTAATAACTATTTTTAGTCTTATGCTACTGCAGACTTCCCTTCATAGCAGCTCAACTGAGACAGATGTTCTGTATACTGCAGTTATATTGATTATATAATTGTGATAATTTCCCACTTTTGATTTGTCAGTTTCAGGAATTTAAAAATCACTTGACGACTGCTTGTAAATGACGGATGTTGTTCTTATGTTAAGTAATTTGTGCTGGGAAAGTGGAAGGCTTTTAATGAGTTATTTAATTCTCTGGGTCTGCGTATTTTCCCTTTTTGTTCAACTAAACAGGTGTGACAATTTATAGAAATCCACGCAGAGGCATCTCTCTAATTATTCCATCCTGGGACTTTGAAATGTGTTTTATGGAGAATGTCATAAACTTATTTTTTAGATGCCTGAACATTTTCCAGCATATGGCTTCAATTTTTATTTTGTGCAAAAACTTCAAAAATAGGAATTTAGAAAGTTAAACTTGCAAAGAAATTTATCCTTATTCTATAAGAAACTTTGTTATTCTATTTTGCCTCTTAATGACAAACTATATTCTGAGTATAAGACCATTATGCAAAATTACTAATGTGTAACACCCCCGTTCAATATGAATCATCGTACTTGATTTCCTTGACGTACTAGTTCGATTATAGAGATCAGTAATACCTTTTTGTTTTGTTTTATACAGATCATTTCATCATGATCTGATTTATCTTAGTATACCAACCAGTTTTATACTATATAGTTTAAGGAACATGTTTCCAAATAACCTGCATTGGATAAGTATTTCCCTCTTCAAAATAAATAATTGGACATGATTCATACATTTTGAATTCCAATTAGGCCAAAATTCAGTGAAATTTCTCACCATGTTTAAAAGTAACTTTAATAATTATATGACAGAAAAAATTAAATTTAGATGAACAGGTAAGCTGAGTCAGGATGGAAGAAATAATTTTTGTCTTTTATGTATTATAGTTTATTCTCTTCTTTTTGTCTCTATTCGCTTTTACCAGATCAACTTTGATAATAAGATGCACCTGATCTTAGATGTTTTATGGAGCATCTGTCACAGACTTTGTCCTATTTTATGACACAAATAGCATCCATTATCGCAGACGAACCTGCCATTTGGTTTTACAACTCAGATTCACCTTAAGGTCAAGGTTACATGGAACTGGAATTACTAATCCTGCCAAGCTTGCTTGAGGGCAAGCAACTGGTCTTAGAGCATAGCAGTTCTGGTACTTTCCCCAGGAAACCTTTGAGCTTCTTTTTCTTAATAGATTTTATATTTGCGAAGAATAATGTCACTTGCTATTGTGAGACGTAAAGAGTAACTCTGACTTTTATCTTACTAAAGTCATGCAATTACTTCTATGACATTCAGTAATTATTTATTATTTCTTCAATGTAGGCCACATCACGTTGGGGAATTTTCACTTTGAAGGGATGATAAAAGAAAGAATTTTTTTCTCTGTGTGTGTATGTATCTTTGTACAGAAGAAAAAAATGTACAAAAGTACATATTGTATAATAGATGAAAAAATATGTCTCAGGCAACTGTTCATTGCAGGGATAAAAATGCATCAATGTCATTTATTTCAGAAATAAAAATACTTTATCAAAAAACAAATTTCTGATCATATCCCAGATGTCAGTTTTAAAGTATTACCTTCATAACATTTTTTAGGATTTCTTCATAGGAAATTTCTGGCTAGTGGTCATCAAAAAAATTTAAACTTATTTCCAAATAATGCTTTGCCCTAAAAAAACTTTTATTTCCACTAGTACTTAAATACTTTGTGTTGGTGGGGTAATGTGAAGTTACCATGTATATGTATATATATATTTCATACAGCTCAAATCTGGTAAAACGTAAGTATTTGTTCATGTGTGTGGAAGGTTTTGGAAGATTGGGTTTAGTTAGAAATAATTTTGCAGCTATTTTTGATAATTTATCAAAAATGCATTATTTTTTCTCTTTAATATTGTAAAATCTATGTAAGTCTAAGATTTCCTTTTCTTTCTCAACTTCCTCCAAAAAACTCTGTCCACTGATTGGAATCAGCATAGTTCTGGATAGGAATGATAGAAAATCTTGGTGTGAATCCAGTCAATAGGCTTGGATGTAATAAAAAAGCAGAGGGTTGCTGCTACCACTGCTGCTGCTGCTTGCTGCCTTGCTGAAGTCTGCTTGCCACACTATAAACTGTTTTTCCTCTGTGATCCTTCTCTGCCGTGCCGTCCTGTCTTGGAGCTAGCATGCTATGAACTGAAACCTCTACAAACTGTGAACTGAAATAAAACTTTTTCCTTTAACTTGTGGGTGTAGGGTATTTTGTATTAGCAACAAGAAAAGTAACAAAGACACCAGGGAATATCAAACTCACCATCCTGTAACAATTCACACCCCCCAAGATGCCAAAGATATCACCCTGAAGGACTGAGCCTTAAAATCCTCTTAATTTTCTAATTATTCTCCACTTGTTTTTAAAAAACAAAATTCTACCGCCAAAATTTTTGTTTCTCCTGAGGAAAATTATTTGGATAGAATTTTCTTTTTTAATTCTAGGGCTTGAACAAGACCTCATTCTTCATAAGTGTTATGTATGGGGGATAGTTGAATACAAACATAACCTTACCTTGAAGATTAGTTAGAATTTGTATGTAAAATGCAAATATGGTTTCTAACTTGTAGATGTCAACGAATTGATGATTGACTTCTTTTTTCATTTTCTTTTCCTGCAAATAATCAAAGCCCAAGTTTCACACTTCCATCAAACCCTCTGACACATTTGGATTAGTTAGGCCATATGGCTTGTTAGCACCACACCAAGGTTCCTGGACCATGATGAGGTATATCATTTTGTCAAGTTTAAGAAATACACCTTTATCATTATTCCACATATTTAAACAAGAACTGCTTTCTGTAGTGATTTTTTTCCAAAATGCCATATTTTTCACTCAGTCTATTAGTTCTGCAACTTTTCTCACCCAATCTCCTTATCAGAGATACTTTTTTTATCTCTGCAGAAATGTCATATCAAGTATCATAGTTGTCAACTTTCACCTATTATTTATAAATTTATTTTTAAATATGTCATCATTCACCCCATTTTCACCACAGATAAACTGAGAATTAAGTAGAAAAAATAAAATTGTTAGGTAAAAATGTCTACGTAAAAAATTACTTGAAGTGGTGGAGTGATTGATATCAATTAAATGATTGGTTTAATGTCTGAGGTTCCCCCATTTGTACTGCAATCCCTATGTAGATTTTCCAGTAACTAAAGTCATACTTTTTTCTGTTTTTTTGAGACAAGGTTGGATTATGCAGTTCAGGCTCACCTTGAACTCACTATGTCTCCCAGGCTGGCCTCAAAAACACAGTGATCCTTTCACATCAGTCCCCCAAGTTCTGGGATTACAGACATGTCCTACTGTTTTTTACATCCTTCTCCTAAGTTAATTTACAACCCCATGCCTGGCTAAAGTCACACATTTTTATGAATTATGCCATTTAGTTTTCCACTTTTATGCTACATAACAGAGATCTACATTCTAGTGAATTTCAAATTATTTGTAAAGGAGTCATCTGTGAACTTCAGAAAGTTCAAGGCACATTATTCAAAAGTTCATCAACTATGTAGTGCCTTTGCTCAACACATTTAAGTCAAAGTTTGATAAATATTTTATAATTAAATATAAACATATGCACTTCTGCAATTATAATATCAATACTTGCTCTTCCCAGATACAGAAAATGTAACTCACAAAACATTTGTGAAATATTTCCCTTTTACATCATCTTAATACACTGGCCTTCATGAGAAAATATAGATTGGCCAAATATTTGTATTCTTTCAAGGGTGCTGTGTTTACTAGATCTTGATGGCATTCAAATTTGAAAATAGTAATATCGATACACATAATCATATAAAAGTTCCATACTGATACTTAATTTCATAAGTCCTACACTGACACTTGGATTGTGACAAACAAATAAATCTGTATTCCATCATGTCTCATGATGTCCTTTAAAGTGCTTGAACACTAGTAATATCTTATTACACTGTGTCCAAAGAATGCCCTTTTTATTTAGCAATTGCATAACATGAACTTAGACAAGATACATGGTAATTATAAGCAGTCATATATGTTACTAGTATACATACACATTTAATAGCATCAAGTGTAATGTAATCTACCACTTCTCTTCCACCATTTTAGGTCTTATGCTTACTTTCTTAATGTATTGCATTTAGATCTGAAATACTCTAGGAAATTTTGAAAAGTAGAGTTGAACATAAGATTATCACTACATTTTAAGGTTATTCTAAAATATTTTATTACAAATAGAATTTTAACTTATATAATCACATAATTTCCATTTTGAGCAAGAATGCAAAAAAATTGAGTCACAGTATACAAAAATCCCAGTAAATCTCATTTCTGTAGCATTTTTATAGTTAAGAATATTTTACTTTCTGATACTTCTGGCTTTAGAGATAATGGTAGGCTATACTGCATTTCTCAGTATGATTGTGAAAGTTTTTCTGAATCATAAGAGATTTTGACATAAAATCAAATGCAGGAGTTAGTGACAGCTGGTTGTGTTATGCTAAGCAAGTTGTCCAGGACCTTAAACCATTGTTTTTTCCATCCTTCTCCTGAGTTAATTTACAATCCCATTTTGGCATTCACATCCACTCATCTTCATTTTATCTTTACATCCTGATAACTTTGAGTTCCATCCTTTTTAAAGCTCTGCCTTTGCCTTCAGAACTAAAAGCTAGATCTAGACCCACCTTCTGTGTAAATTTCTTTCTATGTAACAATTCCCTGCTTGACAGCACACTGCACAACTTTTACACTTCAAATGTTAGAAGAGATTTACAGTTTGCTTTTTATTGATTATACTGAAATATCACATCAGTTTATATCAGCTCAGTTGCCTAGCAATTTCCAATTATCTTTGTGGTTTTGGACTAGCTAACAGAGTAGATATATTTTAATATTTGGTATTTAAATTTATATTGTTTTAATTCAAAAATAGAATATAGATTCAGAGAGATCAGGTTTTATTGAGGACTCATTGCTTCATTAATGTTAGCACCAATCTAATATATTAATAATAACAAGGATAATAATTAAGCGCTTGCTATATACTGGGCAATATGGTCAATGTGTAGTAGGCATGGTGTTGGAAAAACTGGCTTTCCAGATGCTGAAAACTTAAACGAGATCTATGTCTATCACCATACACTGAACTAAAGTCAAAATGGATTAAAAATATAAATATTAAAACAGAAACACCAAATCTACTGCAAGAGAAAGTAGGTAGAAATCTTGAAGACATAGGGGCAGGCAGAGAGTTTATCAACAAAAACCAAACTGCATGGGAAAGACTTCAGAGAATCAACAGCCGGCGAGGAACAGAGCCTGAGATGGAGGCAGGCTAGATAGAATTACGTGGACATACTGTGTACCAAGTACAATGACTTAAAAGGTAATTCAAGCCGCCTGGACAGGTAAGCCTAGAAATACAAAAGCAAACCAAGGAAAGCATTAAGAACTCTGAATCCTAGGAAACAGGCTTGTTGGGTAGAAAATACCGAATACTTAGCATTCCTTCCCTACATCCAGGCTGGGGCTTGGTTTCATGGAATTTCGGGATACTGAATGACTCGATTTTCTTTTCAATTCTGCCTTAAAAACAACCTAAGTCTCACCTGGTTGCACTGGACCTATGAGGCCACCTGTGATGAATGTACACTGGGCACTGGGTAGATCCACTCACCGCTAAATGATTCTGGACAGAGTCCACATGGAGAACCCACTTTTTTTTTTTCTTTTTCTGGTACGGGGAATCGAACTCATGACCTTGTGCTTTCCAGGCAGGTGCTGTGCCGCTGAGCTAAATCCCCAGCCCCAAGATACCCCTTATGAGACCTCTTTCATCTACCCACTGGGAGCTTTCTTTCTTCTTATACTTCTAATGAAGACTTTCCCCTAATTACCTTCACATATATCCTGTGTTTGGGAGCTGTATCCATGGTCATTTTGAAAGTTAGCAACTGCATAAATTACAAATCTAGAAATAGAAATGAACAATGATTTTCAAGTACCAGTATCATTTGCTTTCTCAGGAAACTGATTTAACTCTGACAAATTTGCAAAAATAAACACTTTCTTCCATTCTTTGAGTTTGGTTCTATTTTTAGATTCAATGACCTATAGAATATATGAGGATATTACATGTTTACAGTTACCATATTGAAAATACTTTATTTTTTTAAAGACTCAAAACTATATCATAATAAATTCCACTGAAATATAGATGCTTTCTTAAAATGTATATGTCTGAATGTCTCATAATATTAGATCCATTTTATACAATTAATTTTGCAATCAAATAATTGGTAGGTACCATATTTCTTGCATATAATGTTCATAGTGTTCATGAAGATAAAGAATTTGAAATATTAGGAATACCATAATACTAAATAAAAATGGAGAAAAGCCAGGTGTGGTGGTGCAAGCCTGTAATCCCAGCACTCAGGAGGCTGAGGCAGGAGGACTATTGCAAGTTCAAGATCAGCCTGGGCTGCAAAATGGGCTGAAAGCCAGCCTGAACTGCATGGTAAGACTCTGTCTCAAAAAAAAAAAAAAAAAAAAAAAAAATAATGGAGAAAGTTTATTTGAATTTTAGGCAAAGGATTTAGTTTTAATAGGACAAATGTATGCTAAGCAAATATTTTATCAAAAACTCAAACTCAATATATAATGTTTATTATCCATCAACCCTTAAAAGAGATTGGAACTTTAATTTTATTTCTTCTTAACTTCAAAGAAAAATTAACTGGATCAAAGAAATTAAGGGTTATTCAATATCATTCCATATAAAACAGATAAGGACATGTTAATTATCTTCTTTCCAATTTTATGACTATAAATAAAATGCTGTAGACATTTATACACTAGATTTGTGTTTCATTGGTTAGAGTAATAAATTCTCGTTCTTTATAAAAAATACCCAAGACTGATTTTGCTAGGTGATATGTTAACTGCATGTTGAACTATATAAGAAATGCTCACGCTGTTTTCCAGATGGCCAGTACAGTAGGAAAGTGCTGGGGATATGTCACTTTTATTATTAGTAGTATTGTAAAGTTTCCTCATGTTTCTTTGCATTCAACCACCATGAAAATTCTGGAGCTACAACTGGTGGTACATTTCTAAAATTACATTTAAAGTTCCATCCCCTTAAAACTTGGGAAAATGTAGCGCGTTTGAGGATTTCAGGCCTGAACAGGGAATAAGACATAGTCATGTTGTACCAGCAGTTCCATTCCTATCGCATTAATTTTCAATAGAAGAGGAAGTTCACAGCATCCGGCCAACATTCGAAGCAGAAGCAGAGATCTCTACGCGTGAGAACCAGAGGGTGAGGGCACATGTCGGAAAAAGGAGATTGCAGAGGTGGGTTCTGAGTTTCCAAAATGTGGTTGAAGAGCAGAAATGGGAAGTGAGGGTCAGAGAACTCTAAAGGGCTACAGTGATTTGGAGTCTTTTATGGAATGAGTATTTTGTGTGACTCGCAAATGATGGATGGTTTACTAGATATATAATTTATGTAACTGCTAACTTTCACACTAACCATGACGTGCAGCCCCCAAACACAGGCTATATTTCAAGGTAGTTAAGGGAGAAGTCTTTATTGGAAATAGAGGGATAAAGAAATCTCCTAGCAGGAAGTTGAGAGAGGTCCCAAAAGTGGATTCATCATGTGGGCTCTGTCTAGAATCTTACAGAGGTGAGTGGATCTGCCAAGTGCCCATCGGTAATGCATCACGGGTGGCCTCACAGGCCCAGAACAACCAGGTGAGACTCAGGCCATTTTTAAGGCAGAAATGCAAGGAAAATTAAGTCATTCAGCATCTCCCAATTCCATCAAACCAGACCCCAGCCTGGATGTAGGGAAAGAATTCTAGGTATTTGATATTTTCTACCCAAGAAGCCAATCTCCTAGGAGTCAGAGTTCTTAAAGTTTTCCTTGGTTTGCATTTGTATTTCTAGGCTTCCCTGTAGATTGAATTAGCTCTTAACTCATTGTACTTGGTGTACTTGATATGTCCATGTAATGCTATCCAGCCTGCCTCCATCTCAGGCCCTGTCCCTCGCTGGCTGGCTCTTCCTAAGCTAAATAAGCTAATAACTTTTACAACATGTCCAAAAATTCATGTTTGGAATTACCAGTCTCAACATCTCAGGCTTTTGTGAAGAAATTAACAATGTGGGTTCCATCTCCAGAGACAATCCACTACTCCTTTTTACAATAGCCAGAATCTGACCTGCGGAGCATGTTGGTACATTCAGTGAGGGCAATGAACACGCTGCTGAGGAGAAAAGGAGAGCGTTAGCATTTCCATGTTCATCTTCTCGAACCTCTGACAGAAGTCACACTGTCATTCCACATTCCTGTAAAGGCCTCACAAGGGACATGCATGGCCTCACAAAGAACATGAGAAAGAAAGATTATTGATTACCCTATTCTCCCACCTGCTTCGTTCCGCATTCTAGCCACTCCTCGAAACTCCCTGAGACGTATCGTTCCCTTCTTGTAAGTTTCCTAAAGTTTCTATAGTTTCTGGGAAGACTGCTTCACAGACTTCGCTTGCCAAGCAGGATGTGTTTTTTTGGCTTAAAAGCTGCTCTCACACCTGGTTTGCTGCTGACCTGATCCTACCCTGTGTGGAGGCTTTCAGTCAGTCGCTGGCCAGCTAATAAAGGCTCATTCTAAAATCTCAACTGGCGATCCGTGCATTTTGGTGTTTGTCGGTTGGTACCTTGGTTCGTTTCTGAGTCCAGAACAATTCCCAAATGTAAATAGTTGTGCTATTGTATGCACACATTTGTATTTTATTCATAATCAGGGTTTTGCATATTTCTTTGTGGATGGATTAATTTATGTATAAACCTGAAAAGATAAAATTATCTCTAGGGATGATATATTATATAAGACTGATGTTATTAGACTCTTACCCATCCTAAAAATTGATTTAAAAGCTATGTTGGTCATTGATTCATTATATGTTGAATTCAAACTAATAACATCTTTAAATTTATTCTGCTTATCTATACAAGAGAATGTACAGATGGCATAGCAGTTTATTCTAGTTTAATGTCAATGGTATTTAAAACATCACTAGAAACATCAAGTGTTTCATTTTTTCTGATAAGCATAGATATTCATTGAATATGCTCAGGTTCAGGGGCATATACTCTCAGAAGTCTTCCCCCTCATTCTTTCTTATGTTGTTGCTGCAGGTCTTTCACATTGATAAGGAAAGAGAGACTCCATTTTCTTTTTCTAACTCCATTTTAAAAGTCATTTGAATTTACTTAGAGTGTAGTTGCATTCACTCCTTCACCCTCTCCCTGTCACTAACCATAAAGCCCCACTAAAGGAAAACACAGCAATAAAATATGGAACAAATAATTAGAGCAAACTGAGAAGTAGGCTAGATGTTTACACACAATGTCTACCCAAGGTCCGCCTGATCAGCACATGAGCAGTAGCTTCTGGGAAATGCAAACTCTGTGACAATTATAAGGTTTTCTTGTAAAATTCTCCAAAATGAGATAATGTAGTTGGATGGTTGCTATGGAAACCTAAAAGTTACTTAAACTGGAAGCAAAGTCCAAGAGTAGCTAACAACTTCCCTGACTTTTTGTCAAGTTTGTCAGTCGCTGGCTCAATAAAGTTTTGTTTGTTCCTATATTCTGTCTCTCGTGACTGCCTATCTCACTGAATTTTAAGTTTTGCTTTAACAACATAAGTATGTTTTTCTTTCTCAATTAATTTTGAAAAAGTTCCCTTCAAAGAAACTGTCTTATCAGCTCTTGAAAATTTTGTACATAATTCTGTCATAAGCTTAGTGTTTTTACCTGATTTTATTCAATTGAAGATATATGAAAGAAATTTTGAGAATGAATTCTCTCAAACATCAACTTTATTAAGATTCCATAAAGCTCACTTCATTTAAATTATTCTACATTAAGATTATTTTATATTTTTCTCCTTACACAGTTATGACTTAGCAAAACTCTTTATTATTGTAATATATATAGTGTTTATATGTATCCCTATGTACAAATAAACACACAGCATATACCTAATAGATGAAATTTACATTTCAAATAACACTATCTTGTTTAATTTGAAACTTTGCAATTTCTCCTCAGAGTTTAACAAAATCTATCATTTCTAGTGAGAAATTTTTTTAAGAAATCTTTTTTTGTATATGCAAACACTTTTCAAGAACCCTATAACTAACTGCATGTGTGGACAAGCAATGTGATTCTTGTATTTGGGTGCACCCTGAATTCCAAATTTTTCATGTATTACATGTATTTGAGTAGGTTAAATCTTGAACATAACTACAGAAAGCTCACTTCTGAGCAATATAATGAACACAAATATATTCCTTCACTTCAACTTAGAAGTGATAAACAGCAATTAGGAAATTAGTCACAAATTTCTGAAGTCATTTGTGAGAGTGCTTTATTGAAGCCAGGGTGATTTGTGTTATTCTGAGGCCTTCTTACATTTTTTGCACTCATTGACTACTAGAATTTCTATGGAATGCTCCCTGAGGAGAAATACTGTGTTTTATTGAACTATTTAATGGGGTAAATGATGAGAAACTATTTAGTTTAAGTGCATTGTTAAAATAACAATGATTTACTAATAATATGGCTTTGAGTATATCTTTTAAAAGTAGTTTACATTTCAATTTGGAAAGACTAATTTTCATCAATGTAAAAATATTAATTATAGATTTAATAAAAAAGAAAAATTAGAGATTACCACATTTATGAAAGATTCCTAAGTATTATATGAACTCTTTCTCACTGTGATTTCTGTCATTGAAAAAGTTACAATGATTTTAACACTCACATGATTATGTATTTCCTAACTACACTGTTTATTTTCTCTGAGCAACTCTTTAAGCTAGTGACAAAACCAGTGTTTTTGAATTTAAGATAAAACTAAACTGTATGTTCCTGCAAGTCTAAAGCTTGTGATTTATGCATTGCAAACTCATAGTGGAAGAATTATTAGGTGCTGATGAAGCATCTAAGCTATTACTGAGGTTTCAATTAGTACATTTTAATTAAAGAAATAGGTTCATAAATTCCTTGAATTAAATGAATTAATTTAAATATGATGTAGTTAAGTAAATTAATGGTGTTCTTGCCTTTATTCTCAATTGTTTAAACTGTTATTATTACTGGGTTGTGCGGTGCTGAAGTCTCCTTCTAGAGATGGTTTCTAGGTTCTTTCTGTGCAGATCAAAAATTGATCAAGGCAAGTGCAAAAGGTAAGAGGTTCTTTGTTTATTAAAGGTATGGAAAGAAAAGAGCCATGCTCTGCAGAGCAAGTCTAGAGAAGTAGAAGTGGGAGAAAATGCACTCTTCAGGGTGACAGGGAACCACTGGAAAAGAGAGAGCACAGTTGCCAAGTACTCACGGCAGCCATCTTTACAGTGGCCAAGAGCCCACTGGTGACTACGTTTTGCGTCTCCCACTCTTCCGGCTGATGTCAGGTGCAGGCTGTCCTGTGAAAAACATGCCTGGGGTTTCATGAGAGGAACTGAAGACAGTACTCTCTGATTTGTTCCAGGTGCAGTACTTTGGAAACTGTTCTGGGCATGTGTCCAGGAACTTTGTAATTAACAGGTCACACCCATTTCCCCAGTCAGTTTGCCTTGCTCCAATCTACCTCATTATTGAAACAAAACAAAGCATACCTTCAGCAGAAAGCCATGTCTTTTTCTACTTTGTGCCACAATTAAAGACACCCTTTGTAACAAAGGTGCAGGGATAAAGAGGTCAACCAGGTAGGTTGTGTGTGTGGAACTAGAGTGTTTCTTTCACTAGGGTACTGGCAGGGATGAGCCTGAAAAGAGAGTCAGCCCTCAGCTAGGGGAGAACAAAGGCTTTAAAGGGAGGTGGTAACTAAGGGGGTTGTCTGGGGAGGAGTCCCTGCCTGGAGGAATTTGGGGGTGGAGAGAGTATGGTCAGGCCTCTTGGAATGGAATGGAAAATGCAGATGAGGTCAAGCTTTCTGGAACCAGGGAGCTTAGGATTTGGTGGAATGTCTTTATTCTTTGATGTTTTCTGTTGTGTTCTCTGGAAACAACCTCAACCATTGGGTGTGACACTTCCCAACTTAGTTTTGTTCTTTTTTTTTTTTTTTTTCTAACACTCCTCTGTTTACCTTGCTTTTGGTACTTAAAAATTTTTTAATTTAATATTTGCAGAATATTATGATTACATTCACCATGGGAAATTGGTATATATACAGACTGCAACTTAACTCTTTTCACCTGTGCTTCCCCTCCACTCTTATTCTTCTCTGGCTCCCAATTGCAAGAGATACATCTCCCTGTTTCCTATGTATGTATTATACTTCTCTTTAAATTATTTATACTTTAGTTTTCCCATATTTCTCAGACAAATAACATATTTAATTATGTGTGTGATTTATTTTACTTAACACACAGCTCTTAATTTTGATTAAATGACTTATCTGAAAGTTTCCTTTTTAAAGAAAATTTAATGTAGGAAAACTCCATAGTAAATTAAAAATGACTAATAATGGTATCATTAGTTTCTAATTATAAATGTTCCTAAAAGAAAAACAAAGTGAAATTTTAAAAAAATATTTTTATTTTAACAAGAAGAAAAATAACCAGAATTTAAAACAAAATAATAGGAGAATAACAATAATTAATACATTGTATGTTGTTAACTTGTAGTTACTCAGGGTACAATATGTAAGCATGAGATATTGTCCACACAATATTAACACAAATCATTTTTTTCAGTGAACTAGGAGAAGCTAGTAGTATATCTGTCTCAGTTATCTTGCATACATATTTTCCATTTCCTTCCTTTCTCCTATCACAGTTTCTCTTTTCTTTTGAACAGTACCTCCCAATTCATGATATCTATTGTATGTTTTGGGTCCTGTTTACTTGTTCAGTTTCTCACGCTAGTGAGATTATGTGATCTGTATACATATATGGTTGATTTATTTCAGTTATGAATATGATCTTGAGTTGCATCCATTTATATATAAAAGTCTCCAGTTTATCACACTTGATGTCTAAGTAGTATTTCATTATATAAAAAACCACATCTTTTATATCCATTCCTCGTCTGATGGGCATTTTTGTTGTTTTCAAGATTTAGCTATTATAAATTATGCTGCTGTAAACATGGGTGCACATATATCATTGTGGTATGATATTTTTCATTCTTCTGGGAATATACACAGAAGGACAATAGCTGGGTTGAATAAGAACTTTACTCCTAATTTATTGAGAAATCTCCACACTGATTTCCACAGTGGATACAGCAGTCTATACACCCACCAACAATGGAGAAGTGTTCCTTTTTCCCCATAACCCTTCCAGTATTTGTTACTGCTTGATTTCTTGATGACAGCCATTTTTTGGAGTGAGATGGAATCTCAGTGTTGCTTTAATTTGCTTTTCTTGAGTAACTGACAATGTTGAACATTTTTTAATATATTTATTTGCCATTTATATTTCTTCATCTTAGAAGAGTGTATAAGATTCTGGCAAAGAGAATGCAATAAATGGTTGAGAAGATTATGCACCATGACCAAGTAGAATTCATCCCAGGTATGCAAGAATGGTTCAATATATGCAAATCAATAAATGTAATAAACCATATTAACAGAACCAAATACAAAAATCACATCACCATCTCCATAGATGCAGAAAAAGACATTTGACAAAATCCAACACCCATTCTTGCTGAATACCCTACAGAGTATTGGAATAAATAGTCTTTACCTCAATCTGATAAAAGCCATCTGTGACAAACCAACAGTTAACATCATACTAAATGGTCAAAAACTAAAAGCTGTCACTCTAAAATTAGGTACAAGACAAGGATGTGCATTATCACCACTCCTATTAAATGTAGTTCTGGAAACATTAGCCAGAGCAATTAAACAAGAGAAAGAAATAAGAGAAATGAAAATATGAAAGGAAGAAGTCAAATTATCATTATCTGCAGATGACATGATACTTTACATAGAAGACCCCCAAAATTCCATCAAAAACTTCTAGATTTAATAACCAAATTCAACAATGTAGTTGGATACAAAGTCAGCAATAAAAAAATCAATAGCATTCCTGTATACAAGCATCAAACACAGAGAGATAATTAGTGAAACCACACCCTTTACAATAACATTTAGAAAATTAAATACTTAGGAAACAATTTAACAGAAAGAATAAGATTCATACACTGATACTTATAGTGCTCTGAAAAAGGAGATCAAAGTGGATTTCAGAAAGTGGAAAGATATCCCTTCCTCATGGATAGGAAGAACCAACATAGTGAACATTTCCCTACTTCCCATAACTTATACAAAGTTAACACAATCTTAATGAAAATACCATTTACCTAACTCACAGGATTAGAGAAAAAGTCCTAAAATTGATTTGGGACCAGAAGAGCAAAAGTTATTCTGGTCCAAAAGGTAATTAAGGAGGCATCACAATCCCTGACCTAAAATTATACTACAAAGCCACTATGATGAAATCACCATTGCTTTGGCAAAAAAAAAAAAGAAAAAGAAAAACTTGAGGATCAGTAGAACAGAGTAGAAAGTGAAGACGCAACTCTAAACAACTCAGCCACCTCATCTTTGACAAAGGGTGAAACATGTTCACTGGAAGAAAGATGGCCCTTTAACAAATGTTGCTGGAAAAAAACTGACTTTCCACATGCTAAAGACCAAAATTGGACCTGTGTCTATGAGCATGTACTAAACTAAAGTTAAAACGGATGAAGGATCTAAATATTAAAACAGAAACACTAAACCTCCTGCAAGAGAAAATAGGTCGAAATCTTGAAGACATACGTTTAGGCAGTGACTTCATGAACAAAAGCCATGCCACATGGGAAATACTACAAAGAATCAACAAATGGGATCTCACCTTACTTAAAACCTTTTGTACAACAAATGAAATCACCCACAGAGTGAAAAGACAACCCACAGAGTGGGAAAAATTATAGCCAATTGTCCCTCAGACAAAAGACTTATTTCTAGAACCTATAAAGAGTTGAAAAACTTCAGGCCTCTCGATTTCAAAGACCCAATCCAAAAATGGGTATCTGAGATGAATACACATCTCTTAAAGTGACACTTTTTAGATATAAGTCAAAATAATGCAGCTACATACAGAGTATCTCTGAACCAAGATAAAAATTAAAGTGAAGATAAACACATTTTAAATAAAATGATGAGGATCTAGCAAATGTGAATTTTGAGTCTGTCATGTATTCATAAAATATGAATTATTTTATCAAAATTAAAGCTTATCCAAAATTAAAGTTTATCCAAACTTTAGAGAAGTGGAATATTTGTTAGACATTGGATACAGCTGTTTCCCCATATTCTTCAAGAAGAAACCTACAACCTAAGTTCCTGAGAATGCCAATGGCATGAACACTTCTGCCCTTCAGCTATGATCTCAAGAGAAGGGCTTCCTAAATCCTCAGAGCTTCACAAGAGGACTCACAAAGAGGTGGACAAATGCCCAGGCCTTTCCTCTCCAGGCAGGACAACTTTGATTTGCCAAGTTGGGCTCCAGTGACCCGCAGACAAATGAGCAGCTGGTAACTGCCTGGAGACCTACTTCTCTCTCTGTCTGGGCTGGTACCTTCCCACTTCCCTTTCACACAATCAACTCTGTCTCAACATCTGATTCACAGAAGATCCAATGTACAACATCTTTTTTTTTTTTTTTTTGGTTTTTCTCTGATACCGGGAACCGAACTCACGACCTTGCGCTTGCCAGGCAGGCGCTTTTGCCGCTGAGCTAAATCCCCAGCCCCTGTACAACATCTTATAAATACAATTTAGATAAGAAAAAAAAACCCTGATACATGAAATTGAACTTTTAAGAATGATCTTACTTGTGCATAGACCTATGGTTAAATTCCATTTATTTATAGCTGATTTGTTTCAGAAGGTATGGAGTATATACAGATTGACAAGATTAAAAAGAATATTATAAATAAGGCAAAATCTGTGTTATCCTTGAATTAACCAAGAGGCCAAGATTCTGAAGACAGTAATGGCATAAACCAGAACCCAATAAAGGCGTGGTATGTTTTCAAACTGTGTAGGAATGGAAAAATTAGACATGCACTGTGAAAAAATTTGTGTAAAACTTAGATACATACCCTGTTTTTCACACTTTCTTTTACAGATAGCAGATTCCTTAGCATCTTTATTTTAACTCACTAAAAGCTTTCCAAACTCTGTCTAAGATCACAAAATTATGTGATATGATAAAGTGCTTATAATTCTCAGCACTTATCATACTTTAAAAGTTCGATTAGCAAGTTCTAATTAGCATCTAAAATGAGGAAGAGGTCCGACAGAGGTTGCAAGAAAAACAAGGAATATAAAAAGTTGACAGGCCTAAGTACAGGAAGAGATTACCTCAAAACAGACAAAAGTAGAATAGAGGAAAGAAAGATGACAAAAAGAGGAATGAAAGAAAACACATTCTGAGAGAAGTAAGTGGAACAAATGTACAAAATTTATTCTTTGAAATGCTTGCTTTCCTTGCCATTAAATTAAAGTAAGATACTGATGAAAGTTCTTTGTTTACTTGTTTGAATTCTTTTATTTATTTTCTTTTTTAAACTCAAAGTTTATTCTGATCAGAGTGAAATTCAAATCAGTTATTGACAGCATTCTATTTTCAATGTTTAATAATCATACTGACATAGGGCAAAGGAACTCCCAACCTGAAATACATCTGGGATGAGTTTCTATTCTCTAAAAATCAAAGAATGAATTTAGGAACAACAAAGGTTAAAAGCAGAATATATTTATTGGGGAAAGAAAGCTTCTGTCTGAGAGAGGGACAGAAGGGGGCCCGATTGAGTTGCCTAGAACCCTGCCTTGTCTAGGGATTTTTATAGAGCAAAACCATGAGGTGACATGGCTCTAAAGTAGGGAAAAAAAGGGAAATCACAAGGTGGGCATGAGGTGACACAAAACTATGGTCATCCAATAGGATTATGTATAAAATTGCTCAGATAAAGTTGGTTAAATTGGGATCAAATAGGGAAGCGAGTCACGTAGCAAGTGGACATGAATACAGAACAGGGGTCTTTCCTGTGCGGGGTTGGGTTAATGATTTTTCCTGGCTCTTTTAAGGTGATTGATACCTACGTAGAGCATCACACTCTGATGTCCATCCCTAGGGAAGGATGTGGGTGCATTTGTTTCATCTTTTGTCTTGAGGTCTGGCCCACAGTAGCAGTGCCTGTCTCTCCCCCAGTTGCAAGGTATCTTGTCTTCCATACTGGCTCCTTCCCGGTCCTGGCTCTGTCTGACTGCCTGTAGTATTTCTATCTAACTCAGCTGTCTAACCTTACTCTCAAGCTTATTCTTGCTTGGTTTTAAATTGTACACATTCCAATGCAGATATGTAAATTTTAGTAAGTTCTTAATAACCTCGGCTTATTTATGAGTAAAAAAATTTAGGAAAAACATTAAGAAATAATTTGCATCTTTGAGTGGACAACTAAAATATCTTAATTGATAAGTCCTTCACATATCATCTATGCACTCAATATGCTTGAAGGTGATCTGCTTAGCTATATAAGCTGGAGGCAGCTGGAAACCATTCTTGAATTTCTCATAGGAAGAAAGCCCAAGTAAACAGCAGGAAAACAATGCATCATTGTGAACATCAGTGAGATTGTGTTTTAGTAGAGGAAAACAACAGAAGTCTCATAAGGCAACATGGAACAGATGGCTCAGGCATCTTTTGGACTAGGTTAATTTTGTATGCAAGCCATAGCTCATGATGGAAAACAAATGGATTAGGAGGAAACTGGTGCATCAGGATGTGTGTTAGTTTCTTAAGGTGGGAATCAAATTCATAATCCTAACATTTCATCAGCACTGTTGTTCTAATAGGTAGATGCCCTATGATTTGCGGTCACATGCTAATGTTGAAGAGAAAGGGCAGAAAGAAGAGACCAGAAGGAAGCTGAACTTACTTTCCTTTAGGTATTGAGGAGAAAAATGTTTGTGCCTGATACTAATGAAAAAAACCTGGATGTGTATATATTTATCTGATTACCGATTCAACATAGCCCCATTACAGAAAACACAACTTAAGAACTGTACATAAATTTCTGTAAAGGAATATGGAAGATATAAATACAATGAACATTGAGCCTAACTATTTAATTATGCTGAAAAAATTGACAAGGTGAAAGACTGATGCAACCTGAAGAGAAACAAGGGTATGTTGGAAAAATTGAGTAAAATTTAACAGGGAGAAAATATGCCTGAAGCTGATTGGGTTTATGTGTCTACTGTAATTTTCAACAGGGCTTAAGTTTTGTTTACATAGTGTAGCTACTAAAAATATTTGATTTGCAATTGTTGAGAAAATCTCAAAAAATGATTTCAAAGTAGTTAAATGTTTACTTTGCAAAACTAGATTTGTAAATTTTATAGTGCAGTGTTTGATTCTGTCTATATGTGTGTGTGTGAGTGTGCATGTCAATGAATAAAATATCCTATATATTTATTTTTGAAACTTTAAAGATGTGTTAGTAAACTAAGATATGCTCAGACACAGTTTTTTTTCAAGAAACGGTAATGGTAAGTGTCAAACATTTGTAACCTGAAAAGTAGCACGTTCTGTAACTGTGCTGTCAATGAATTTTAATGAATCTTACATTTTTAAAGATAATGTATTTTCCTCTTGTAGTTTGGACTATTTATTGATAAAGGAATTTGCCTCTGAACATAATAAAGCACTGTAATAGAAGGCTATATGTAATTTCAGCAGTTATCCAACATGTTCTTTGAGCTCATTTTCAAGTGAATATTGGCCAAATTCCACAGCACTCCACAGTGGCCCTAATGTGCAGACTGCGTGTGTGTTTACCGCTCCTCTAGAAGATGTTTGGAAAAGTAGTGTGAAGGTGGGTTAGTGGACTGGTTTGAGTCTGAAAGAACTAAAGAATTCTATGTGGAATTTAGTGGATAGAGAGAAGTAGTGTAAAACATCTCCCAAATAATTGTCCAAATACTCTCTGCTACACAATGTTGAATACCTCTCTAACATAATCACATCTCTGCAGGTCTACCATCATCTCATTATGATTCATGTACTCTAAACCTCAGTCAAACTGAGCATTCTAGTTTCTTTCTGCACTGTTACTTTTTTTCTGAAAACCTTTCCTCTTCTACCCATAGCTAATTTTTGAGCTTTATCCTACAGCAGGAAAGGAGACCAGTGCCCAAACTGCAATCCAAAACCCACTCATTTATTGCAAAATGCCAATGCTGCAATTAAACCTGAATGCTGTGGTGATAGTTTAGAAAAAATCAACTCATCCATTCACTTCTTTGTCTTAAAAACAAATAACATGTGTGGCATAGACTCACCACCACTGTGTTATATGTTCCTTCCTTGGCAGTGTTTCCTGTATCTTTCATGTTTGATTAGTTGCTTCGTGCTGAATCAACAAAACACAACCCATCTCATTAATGCTTTTCTGTGCACATGCTTGTCTGACTTAATGTGTTTGAATGCCTTTGGATTCAGTGAATCATATATTTATTTTTTTATTAGTATGTTTGCAGTACATAATGTTTGCATTGCTTGTATAGAGTTGTCACAAGTATATAACACAACTTAATTCTTTTCACACATCTTACTTCCCCTCTATATCTTGAACTCTTTATTGTTTGAGAAAGATCTATTTCCCTACTTCGCACAAAGTGTATATTTAGCATACAAAATGCATATTACAGTAACACATGCATACCCATCATGGTAGCATGATTCGTAGTAGCTAAATCTTCGTAGCAGCCCATATCAACAGATGAATGGATAAAGAAAATATGGTATTTATACACAATTGAATACTACTGTGCCATAAAGAAAAATACAGACATTTGCAAGGACATATGTAACTTGAGAACATAATATGAAAAAAAATGGGACCCATAATTTAAATAGCATATTTTTTTAAATGAGAAACCCAAAATACAAATAAAGATCAACATAAAAGATAGTCAATGAATCATTTCTTCTTCATCATTGCATATGGAAATTCCAGCTCTTTGAAATGCAGCATTTATTATGAGCATAAAGAATATGAAATGAAAAAAATAGACAAAATGTGTAAATATCTAGCAAAAGAAACTCAAACATAGCTTTCAGAAAGATTATGTTAAATATAAGAAAATGATCCTACCTTGAAAAAAAAAAATCTTACTTCTCCACTAAAGCAAATGTAACATGAGATCATACAATAATTGCATCTTTTTGTGTGAAAAACTTTAAGAACACTACATTGAAATTGAGTTACATTTTACATTTTTTAAATCTTTGTATTTTTTTATCTGATATATAAAACTATGACAATGGTACATATCTCTGGGCTCATGTGACATTTAGCTGCATGTATATTTTGTATATTAAATCAAAGTGAAAATATCTGTTTCCTTAACTCACCTTTTTTGGGGATAGGAAGTGTCATGGGACTCAAGTTCAGGGCCTTGCACATTCTAGGCAAATATTCTACCATTCACCTACATCATCAACCTCATTTCTCTTTTTTTATGGTGAATACCTTGAAAATAATTTCTTCTACCTTTTTGAAATATAGAGTATATTATTGTCATCTATAGTCTATCTACTGAAAAATAGCACAACAGAAATATTTACTACTGGTTATTTTCTTGCCTGAAGTTTTCAGATTAATTTAATTAGGCCCTTGGGCAATTCCTTAGCATAAAATATTTGAGAATTCTGGAAAAAAATAATGTTCAATAAAGTACTCCTAAAAGGAATAACTAGTATTACCTAATGAAACAAAAGATAGATTTTTTCACATTACTTCATCCATTAAATTGATATTTTTACATCCATCTTCAAGTTCTATGGAAGATCCTGGAAATTTAGAAGCAAAGAAACAAAAAGTCACGTACTTATTCTTAAAAATATTATATTATTAGGGAGGATAAATGATTAAGGACATCAGTTAAGCAATGTTTACTGACTTGAATTGTTATTCTACACTTTTTTGAATCTTAGTACTTACTGTGTCAAAATTCAGTTTACAAAATCTGTGAAGTTTATAAAATGTATGGAACATAAAGCAGATGTCTACGTTTGAGTTCATTATGAGTATTTAAAAAGGTTTGCTAATGGTACAACAATGTTTGGAATGGGAAGATGTTAAGGCTTATATCTAGATGTTCTCCAAAGACTCATGTGAACATAGGTGAGTCTTTTCAGAAGAGGCTGGATCTAGGGTGTGTGATGCTATGATTAAGGCTATGAGACTATGATTCAGGTCCCACCCTGAGTGCCAGAGCTACCCACCACAAAGGTGGGTAGATGGATAGAATATAAAGGACAGAAAAAAGGCTTCTGTTGTCACTTGTTGATTCTTCCCTACTTCACTGCTTTGCTGCCTTCTGCCTGCCATGGACAATTTCTCCACTGCTATGCCCCTCTGCCAAGCCCCCTTGCCTTGGAGCCATCCAAGTAGCAAGGGCCACCTCTGCAACCTGAGCCAAAATGAACTTTTTGTCCCTGAAGTTTATATCTCAGGTATTTTGTCTCAGCAATAAGAAAAGTAACTCGGACAGATGAGTTCTCAGCTGGTGTCACATGTTACATGAAAACAACATACTCTGTAATTAGAATGCCATTTGTCTGTACTGTATATGTACTTTCCTCAAAATATTTTATATTTTGAAAGAATTCAAATCTTATAAGAATTGAAAATTGTTGCAATTTTCTCTTCTCAAAAATACTATAATTTTTACTATAAATAAACTTTATTTCATATACTACTTCTGGACTTTTGTTGTACTGATGTTTAATTCTTAATTTCATAGGAAAGTTTAGATGTAGAACATCTGAACATTATCTTTGAATGTCAGAAAAATTTAGTGTGAAATGAGGAACATTTAAAATAAAATCAAGAACAAGGTCTGGCTCTTTCATTCCCTTCTGTTAGTGTGACTTATTCTTTCCCTCTGGCTTTTCCAGCTTTCTTCCAAGTTAATACTTTCTCAACACTTGGATGCTTGATATCTTGTCATTAATCACAGTGAAGTTCACAGCTAGCACACCTCTCGGTGTTATCTTGAGTTTAACTCTGTCTTCACAGCCATGAATCAAAGTCCTACAAATAAAGGATGGTGCATCTTTAAATCAAAGCAGTTTTAAAATAAAATTATCTTTCAAACTTTCATTCTTTAAAAGTCTTTCTGACAATTTTCTCTTTAAAGTTAATGCACTTTAAACATATTATGTGGTAAAATTTAACTTAATGAAAAAATACTAATTAGGCATAATTCTTGAAGGGTATTTGCCAATGACAAATTCATGTGTTTTAACTAAACATGCATTAGATTTGGATTGTGTTTTCTAAAAGAATTTTTTTCCCTATAATTGTTTTACAAAGTTTATAACTTTTGTGTGAACATATTTTTATTTAAAGGAAACTATAAATTTGATACACATGTGATAAATCAGGTAAAATTTAGATCACTTAACTGACATAACAAAGTCAAGTTTTGAAACGTGAAACATTTCTAGGATTTATTCTAAAAACTTCTGGGTTAAAACTCTTTATTTGTACATATTGGTCAGGTTCCCCATTGCTAGGATAAAATACCATACTTAAAGCAGAAATATTTTCTTTCGTTTATAGTTTCAGAGTTGTCAGTCCATGCTTAGCTGGCTTCGTGGCAGAAATGTCATCGCAGAAGGGCCTGGTGAAGCAAATATATTGTCTTCATGGTGGCTGGGAAGCAGAGCACAAAGGAAGTTTTCCAGCAAGGAAGAGGCAAGGGACCAGATATTTTTCTTAAAGTCACAGCTATATGTCCCACCCAAAAATGCCCATAAGTGTGCTTTACTCATTTCTCAAGCCAATTACATGTTCAATCAAGAGTAGCTGCTCCTTTATACAATTAAAAATGTCAAACTCTACAGCATTTTTTTGCAACGGTGTTTTACACTAAACTGTGAATAGTTATCATGAAGTAGAGTTGGATGCTTAAATGGTAATTTTCCATCAATTGTTATGAAATCATGGAAACCAAGAGTGTAGGCATTTAAACCCTTAGTACATGTTAATTTACTGTTAAAACATTATCACACATGTTTTTTATATCATTTGTTGAAGCTATTAACTCAATTGCATATATTAGTGGGATGCAGTGTAATAGTTCAACATATACATATTAGGTGTAATGATCAAAACATGCTCTCTTAGAGAGAAAATTCATAGACTTTTATTGAGTAAAGAAAGATAAGTCATATGATTTTTTATGAAAGATAAATGCCAGATTCTTACAGATGGCTAAAAATGAAGCCATGACATGATTTTTTATTTTAAAATATGTGTTTACTTTATTGTTGAATCTTTATATTTTCATGCACCTATCATTTTAATAACCAGTAGTTTGAAATCTTTTTAAATATGAGTTTTTGTTGGCAGAAAATTTTCTTTTATAATCAAAAATAGTTTTGATTAAATCTGAGATCATACCAAGAGAAAGCCCATTTTATCCCAAAACTTATAAGTATAGCAAATTAACATAAAATAAAATTATCAGAAAAATTGAGGTTTTAGTATTTTGAAAGTTGGAAAAATTGTATGTAAAATATTTTTCCTTCATTTTATAAAATGTTGTGTAACTTTAGAGTTTAGTTACTGTAAGGCTATTATACATTTATAGTAAATCACCCCAAACTTCATGTAGAGAAAAGCAAGGTTAGATATTTTTATTTATTTGTATATTGGATTAGTAAAAGTTATAATTTTCATATCAGCCATTAAGCTGTAAGAAATAACCAAACATGTTTGGTAGCTGAACTTACACCCTTTCATTCTGAAATTAGGAACAGTTAGAAAAGTATAAACAGGTAATTATCAGATCACTCAAAACCAAAACTAACCAAAGAGTTTGAAATTCACTTTCCAATAAATATCTTGGTAGAAATTATATTCTTTTTTCACTATTAAAGCATAATTCACTTTTCAGATCACTTTTGAGTTATTTTATGAGTCAAGGAATACATTTACCATACTTAGATCTTATCAGTAAAAAAAAGACAAAGTCTTAAATTTGGATAAGCAACCAACCAGAAAAAAAATTGGTAAAATATGAGTTAATTTAACATAACTTTAAAACAAAATGCTGCAGGCATGCCAGTATAAATATAACTAAATTTATAAACTAAAATTTGTTGTGAAGACAGGGAATTTGGATGGTCTAATAATCTGAAAATGTAAAGATTTCAACTAGCAATTATTATAAAATATTAACCATGTTTAGGGTGGAAATACCAACATTGAAGAATTTAAGTAAATTTCTTAGATGAATGTTTTCTTTAATATATACTTGAAACCATAGAGGATATATTGTGAGATTATATGCATAAGACATCAAATAAACAGAAATGCTAATATTAATACCAGATATGGTCAGATATTTCTTAGGGTATTTCTTTTTGATGTTATTATGGTGTTAGTAACTGTTATTACTCTATTATAGACAAAGATTGCAAAAATGAAACAAGAAGATAAGAAATATCTCTTTCATACAGATAATACGAAAGCAGGACACTTAAACCTTGTAATGCATGAGAATGTTTTAAAATTTTAATTTCTGTGTGCTTATAATCCAAACTTGGTATTATAAGTAGACCTGAAGAGGGACTATAAAGTAAATATCAATTATAAAACATAGATGTTTGGATGCAGAGTAGAACACACAAGGTATTGCATGTTACTGTAAGGTTATTATACATTTATAGTAAATCTCCTCAAACTTCATGTAGAGAAAAGCAAGGTTAGATATTTTTATTTATTTGTATATTGGATTAGTAAAAGTTATATTTTTCATATCAGCCATTAAGCTATAAGAAATAACCAAACATGTTTGGAAAGAGATGTACCGAGACCGCTGAACAGGGGTGTCACACACAGAAGTATTCTAGAGACTGGGAAAATTTTATAAAAATATTTCAGAAGTACAAAAGTTTTGTCAGTGATTTTCACAAGAAAGAGGTATGTTCTGGCTTTGCTACATTTTAACTCTAACATTTAGAACAAGTTAATTATCACGAATTGTATAGACATTCTATTTCACTCAACTGAACATATGTGTGCATGTGTTCTTGTGTTATATAAATTTCAGACATTGATGACAGTAAAATAATGGAGAACATGAATACTAGCAGCTCTCAGCACCATATATACATAAGTGCCCTTTTGATGAAAAATACTACCACTTCTTTGCTGAAAAGCAAACAGAATTTAAGTATCAAAATTATGAATTCTTTAAGATCTAGTAAGAACAGAAATCAGGTTTTCAGTTACAGAAGAGTCATTGCATTTGGGAATGGAGCATGTCACAAAAGCAAGAAAGTTCTTAAGAAGTTAAATCTGAGGAAATGACAACTCAAACTCCAAGCAGGCATATTTTCTAGTCCCATAGATGGCCTTTGCCTTGGCCTTGATTGGCTGTTCCTCATTATGTCTCCAAAGAAATCAGGAAAGAGCGTTTCTGGATGTCTTTGCAAAAGTCACCTCTCCAGTGCTCAGTCTTTGCACTGCATCTATGCATAACTTCTTCTTGTTCTACAGTTCCATATTTTCATGTTGCTTTTGCTTGCTTCACTTTATTTCATGGATGTATACTCAAGAACACCTAAGGAATAATTACTGCGTTGCTCACAATGTTTCCTATTGTTATTATAGCTACATGATCTTCCTTAATAGGTGAAGTAAAATCCACACAGTTTTTATCAGCAATTGTCTGTTAGCACACAGAATAGTTAAAGGCTCAAGTGGCATTGTTTTTCAGTATTAGGGAATGAAACAAAGCCCTTTGCACTGAGCTACACTGCCAGCTCCCATTTTGCATCTGCAAATTTTTTGAGACAGGATCTGTTTTAGTCACTTTCTGTCACTGAGACAAAACATCAGGTGTCCATAAAAGAGAGGATAATTTTAGCTGATAGTTTCAGTCTGTGGAGAGCTGGCTCCAAGGCTGAAACAGGGTGGCTGAGGAGCATGGCAGAAAAAAATGTGCTCAACACTTGGCAACTAGGAAACAGATAGGACCCAAGGAAAGAGATCTACGCTTTCACTTCTGGACCACACCCTAGTGACCACCTCCTCTGACCAGGTTCCACACCAGTAACTCACGCAGCTACAAACTACATCAAACTTTCAAACACATCTGGGGACATTTTTTATCTAAATTATACCAGGGTCTTACTAAGTTGCTCAGTCTGGACTCAAACTTGTGATCTCTCACCTTGTTTAAAGTTTTGGGATCACAAGCACACAATATGATTAATTTGATTTTTATGAATCCTGGAAAGACTTTGTGATTCCAATTCATAAGCTTCATGTTTTCTAAAATACAGTCTTTTCATAGCATATTTTCAAATATGAACTTCAGAAACATAGAGAAATCTATACACAGATGTACTTAAATGAATGGATTTGTATCCAATACATACTGTGTCAAAATATGCAGTGAAATATAAATTTTGTGAATGTGTCTTAGAGAAATAACTGCTACAGTTGTTATAAAATACAGATATTATAATGAAAAATAAACAGCAATGAATAATTCTGAGTGAAGCGAGGTGAAGCCCTGGCTCCCACAGTACCAATGTCACAGGCACATCTGTGACAAGGGTCTGCACAGGAAAGCACCAAGGCCGGGGATTTATGGCGGCTGATCAATCTCCCAGTTGCCTGGACAGGGTACAGTGAAGGATAAAAGACACAGAGACAATAATTTAGGATTCCAGGGCTCCAGAGGGTCATAGTTCCTATCAGGCTAAGACCAAGAATCTCCAAACTCTTCACTCTTAATTGAATGCACAGAGCTTTTCTGAGGGGGCATGTAGGGAGATGCTCAGAACAGAGGAGTGGAGGGCATTAACGCAAGCATGGTCCAGTAAGAAATACAGTGTTATCCATTGACTAATAGAAACCTTGTTGTTCCCATGGGTTAATATTTACTTCTTTAGAACATTGTGCAGGAGGTAAGTAGTCCCCAGCTGAAATTCTGTCTTGCCTTGGGAGAATCCCAGCTTCATGGGTCACTGGGATCTCCACTGTGACCAGTGGCGGACAGAGTTTTGTTTCCTTTTGCCAACTGCTGGCTTATCAGGCACGGCCCATAAGCCTGAGACAGACTCACATTTTCAAAATAGAAAGTCAATTTATGGATTTATAGCTCTCTCAAAGTGTACTCTATCAGTGATGGAAGTTAGAAAGTCCATGCTTGTAAGGTTAAGAATTTGTGGCAGCAGGCTGAGGGGTCTACACTGGAGCCAGGAATGCTTAAGTCAAAGACCAGAGCTCCCCAAAGAGAACTACAGCATCCTTGGAGACAGGAAAAGCACAGCTCCAAGGATGAAGAGAACAGCAGAGTTCCTATTAGGAACATCAGCCTCCACAAACTTCTCCAGGAGAATCAATGGCATGCAATCATCCTCTCCAGTTCTCTTTTTGTGCCACTGGCCACAATACTCAGCTGGGCCTTCTACACACAGCCCCCTGACTCAGTCAGCTGGGTGCTCCCATTTGACCAGTATATTTTCTTCTCTTTCACCTTACAACTAATTTTCAGTACTGAGGCTATCAGCTTTGTGACACAGCTTTGTTATTTTGAAATAAACGTTTCTCTATGCAACATTTTACTTAAACAACAGTTATCTTAAATATTCAGCAAAATCATCTGCAAAATTTTCTGTGATGTAAATGAAGAAAAGAAAAAGAGGAATAAAGATAATAAAATTTCTGTTTTTAAACTGGCTTTTTCTTCTGCCATCGAGTAGCCATCTTTTACTAAAATGCCAGAGTTTCTTAAACACTATAGCTTCATAAGGTTTGTAACTTTGAGTCTTAGAACTTCCTTCCTTCCTCTTGCTGCTGTGCTGTTTTGACTGTTATTGTTTTGCATACCATGTATAAGACTTTGATTAGGAAGTCCTTAAATTTGTAAATTAATTTAGAGAGAATAGATTTATAAAATATTAAAATTCCAACTCATTTCTAACTGTACATGTATTTAGACATTTCTATTTGCAATAAAGATATCTTATTGTCTCCATGTATATCTTGATCATCTGTTCTTCTAATTGTGAAAACTGTATAGAAATGTATCTATCTTGTATGGATGTTTTATCTACTATACATGGTGAATACTTTCTTCCGAACATGTGTCTATTGTTATGTGGGCTTACTGCACCGCACGGGCTTCTAGTTCTGTTCAGTAGCATACTGCTGTGCTATATAAATGGGTTATAATTGAGGGAAGATATTGATCCAGCTCCATTTGTGATTTCTGTGTGTTCCCTTAGATGAAAAATGCTCAAAAACATGAATAGACAATCATAACACCATTTGTTCTTTTTCTTTTTCTTACCACTTTGCTCTGTTTGAGTCTTTTGGTGTAACATTCAATAGCTATAGACAGTCTATCTTTTCTTGCTTTTGAAATTTAAAGAAAATATAATATTTCACCACTAAAAATTGTGAAAAAAGTGCTGGATGCTAGTAAATAATCATTGTCGGGTTTAGGAATTCCCCTTTTGCTCTTAATGTTATGGTATTTAATACTCAGAATTGGTAGAATTTCATTAAGCATTGTTCCTGTATAAATAAGATGATTCATGATTTTGTTGTATTGATCTTCTAATATGGTCAATTACATTAATATTTTTCTTGCTTTTCTTGTATGTTATAATGTACTTCAAATATAATGTTATATTCAGGGCTACGTTTTTTTTACAGGTTTGTTATGGTTTGTGTCTGTGTGTCCCCCAAAGCCTCATGTGGTCATGGGGCAGGCTTTTAGGGTTTGATTGATTATGGCTGTGAGAGCTGCACCCGCCCTGGGGTGGATAGTTTGCATATGGTAGGAAGAGCAACAGGCTCCTTGAGACCACTACCTGACTTTTCCGCTAGTTGCTTTTTGCTGTGTTCTGCTGCCATGAACTGTAGCCCTCTGCCATGTGCCACTCTGCCTTGTAATCTGCCAAGTATGGACTGAAACCTCCACAAACTGTAAGCAAAATAAACCTTTCCTTCCTTAATTTTGGGCGTCAGGTATTTTGTCCCAGCAACAAGAGAAAAGTAACCAAGACAAGGTTATATAAGAAAAAGTGTACCATACTCTGTGACTTAAATGAGGAATTTCAGTTTTCACACTTCCACAACTCAGAAGTCTGATATCAAGGTATTGGGGATTTTATTGTTATTCATTTTCTTTCCTGCTGAAGCCTCTTTATCTTGCAAATTACTGCACTTGCTGTATACACTCACAGTCTTTCCTCTGGGCCTCTTTGTCCTAATCATTCCTCATAAGGAAAGTAGCTCTATTAAGTGTAGGCTCATCCACATGGTCTCATTTCACTTAATTATATCTTTAAGGACACCATCTGCAAATAAAGTTACTTCTGAGGTCCTGGGGATTAGGATTTCAGCACACGAGTTTTCTTTCTTTTGGAGGAAGAATAACAATTCATCAGTTAACACGTTTTAAAATGTTTTAAGTAATGTTTTTAATTTACACATAACCATATATTCACACTCAGCCATAGACAATAAGGATTCTGCATCCCTTTTATCTGGTTTCCCATAGAAGTAAAAAGAAAAGATTTATCTATTTCCTTTTTGCTTCATAGTAATTCTATCAGGGACTCCAAAAATATTTACAATATTATTTGCTTTAAATTATTCCTGATTTTCAGCTTGCAATGTGGATAGCAGCTGTTAAATGATATATTTTTGTTTTCAGATATACAAAATAAATTTCCAGAAGGAAGACAGTGAAAATAGAACTCATAAATATCATACAATAATATATGAACGGTTATAATCTTTGACTTACAGAAATGCCTTCAACTCTCTTAAAGTGTTATTCTCACAAAGAATTAAAACTACAGTGTTATTTTCACTTATTATGGCACAAGAGCAGCATTTAATTACAGAAGTAACATTTAAAAACTATTGACTTTTTTGTTTTATTATTCTATAACCAGTGAATGAAATACAATCATTGAAAAAAAGTGTCTTTCAATATTTCCCTTAAGTCAGAGAGAAAATCCATTATTTAATATAAAATTTAGTGATGTTAGTTCAGATGTGATGTTAATTCATTCATTCATTCATTCATTCATTCATTCATTCATTATTTAAGTCGCTGAGTCAGCAACAATGCAAAAAAACCACACACCAGGCAGAGCAGTGACCCCTTTGGCCTCCAGAGCCTTTTATCATGAATACCAACCATACTATGACTGTGGAGATAATTAGTCTATAAAAGTACAGAGAAAAAAGAGGCGATTTTGAGCTCAATAATATAAACAGGGATGCACAGAGAAGTTAGAGTATACATTAAACCTAAAGTTATCTTGAAATTTCCAGGCTAAACAGGATATTTTAAGGGTGAGGAGTAGTACCTGCTTCAAGCCCTGAGTACCTCTTCCACAAGAAGGAGAAAGGGAGAGAGGTTAAAATTTATACAGTCTCTCATAAGTGATATGTTTTTAAGAATCATTTTAAATGTTTTTCTGTACTTAAAATTGCATGCAAATTTGGGGAGCTGCTATACTATACATCGTTTCCAGTGCTATTTCTTCCCTTGGCATACCACCCTGTGCCAGCAGGTGCCGCTCTGCACTGTCCAGGGATAAAGGCTCCTGTCCTCAGCTAGCCCATAAAGCTTAGCAAAGCTTCGCTCTCAGTGGTGCTTGGCATCGCCTGGCACCCTTCACTCCCTGCACTCTGCTCTCCAGCCACTCAGCCCTTTTTAATTTTCACTGAAGTGCTGCGCCCTCAGAAGTGCTGGACCTGTCAGGGAACATGATGAAATCAGCGGAGTCTGTACTGTGAGTCTGATCTCCAAGACGAGCTCTGACAAGTAGCTGGAAATAGAGGTCTCGGACTCTCAGTGTCTGAATCACTAAAGTGGTTTGAAGAGCGGGTCCATTTCTCTTTCAGATCTCATTGCCATAGTAAACTGAAACGTGGCATTTCAACACATTAGTTCTTCCTCTGCACTAGAAAACATGGTTAAAAGTAAATGAAATAAATTGAAGAGACAAATTCAGATCTACTTAAAACGCAAAGTAAGTACCTACTCAAACTTTAAAGTCATTACGTGATTCCCTCTGGTATCATTTTTCATCAAAAATCTTCTTAGAAAGCCATCATCTCATTAGCAACTTCTGAAACATTTCTATTTCTTACCTTCAGAAAATGAAAAAAAATCTACTATGAAGAGTCTGTAGAATGACTCACATTTTAAGATCTTCCATCCCTTAAATTGCCGGTTACTGCTTTAATCCCTATTTCCATAAATATTTCCTAGATTTCCAGGATTATTTCCATCATTATCTTCAACCTCAAATGTTCTGTTAGACACAAGTTGCCAGCCCTGAAAAGAAACATCCACAAAAACACGAACTTACTGAATCACTGTGTCTGGCTTGAATTCTTTTATTTCTGTTGTTTTGTTTTATTTTTGAGGTAAGATCTTGCTATGTTGCTCAAGTCAACCTTTCATTTCCTGGATAGCCTAGACTAGCGTTGATTTCATGGTCCTTCTGCCTCAGTCCCCTGAATTCTGGGATTGTAGGCATTTGCCACCATACCCAACTTTCTTTTTGAATCTTGAACTCTGATAAGTCCCACAAAGCATTAGGGCTGGGGATCAGTACAGTGAATCAGGTCACATCCCAATGCTTCCTGCTGGAGATATAAGATTTGATGCTCTAGGATAGTAAGTGACTCTAATCAAGATCTTTCCCTACTCTTTGGAATATCGCCTTTCCTTGAGCTCCAGGGATTATACATACTGAGCCCTCAAAGACTGTGTTCATTGTCTATTCTTCCTCATCTCCCCAAGTGTTTTGCCCCAAGGAGTAGGGAGGGCTAAGTGCATCTTCTGCAGTTCATCTCTTCTCTATTCTGAATCCATAGATATTGTCCACTAGTTTTATAAATTGAAAAACAGCCTAAGGATTAAATTAAATTAAATTAAAAAGCCTAAATTAAATTAAATTAAAAAGCCTAAATTAAAAAGCCTAAGGATTTTTTTCCTCCAGCACAACACCATGGACTTTACCCTTTTATATCTAACTTTCCACTTGGCGTGTTTCTTTGACTGCCCATTAGTATCTTAAAATCAACCTGTCACCCAACTAGAACCTGCTACTCCTTCCACTCACCCCGGCAGAATCAATTTATCCTTCCTATGACCCAGAGCGAAAACATGCATTTTTTTTTGTTTGTTTGTTTTGTTTTGTTTTGTTTTTTTCTCCGGTACTAGGAACCGAACTCAAGACCTTGCGCTTGCCAGGCAGGCAAGCTAAATCCCCAGCCCTGAAAACTTGCATTTTTTTCTCAATCTCTCTTCTCTTATTTTCAAACTGAATTTCTGATCAAAACCTAACCTCTTGTCACTACTTCTGCAGTTACCCTCTCAGTGTTATTATCGCTGGTCTGCTTCTAACTGGCCACTCTGAAGCTCATTATGTCACTAAGGACACCAACCCTTGAAATGGTCTACAAGGACATAGGGTGTGCGGCTTCTTTCCCTCTTGAAACTTGTCTTCCAATTTCACAACTTTCCTCACTTTCCTATGATTTTACTCCTTGGTCTTAAGAGCTGTCTTCTTACTGTATTATTTAAAATTTACCTGGGGGCCCCATGTGATCACATTTACCCTTTATTCTGCTTTGTTTTTCATAATAATTTTCTGCCTTTGACTCACTAGATATTTTCATACTAATTAAATATTTAATAAGTATCATATGCATATATTTACCTTCCATTTCCTCTCCAGAGTAAAAGCTGAAGGAAGGAATGAGTTTTATTGTTTTATTCATTATTCTTTTTCCAGTCCCTAGAAGATTATATTTACATAATCATTTTTTACAATGATAATTAAATTTGAAAAAAACCTATTCATAAAATTGTCATTTCAAAACTGTCTTATGGGAAGTTAAGTGTTTATGCTGAAAATACTGCAACATTTCTTTAACGTTCCTTTTAGTATTTCCAGTAGCACTTGCTTAGTTTTATACACCTGGAGGTTTTAATGAACTGGTGTTAGAGTATGCCATTAGTATTGGAATTTTTGTTTGTTTCTTTCAAGAAAGAATGTGGTGAGGAAGTTTTTTGGTGCATTCCAAATACTGTTTAATATTGCAATAACAATATTTCACTAGAAGTATTTGTTCAGTGCTGTCAGGTGTAAGCACAACTTGTGAAAGGTTTATAATTGAACTTTGAAAATTCAGGCAAGTTCAGACAATGATGTACAATTAATTTGATAGTCATTTCTCCATGAATTTAAATTCAAAACACTCATTATTACTGAAATTAATAGCTCAAATTCAAAGCTTACTTTTATTTCACACTTAATTTCCTTTCTGAAAACTGTGAACATTTAGCGGTAATTTGAAGCAGATATTACCTAATAAAATTTATTTTTAGAACAATCAATGATCATGAACACCACCTGAACAAATTTTTTCTCAACACGTAAGACTATTCCCTCCTAATTATATAACATTGTTATATACAGCGAACAAATATCTTTGTTGCTGAGGAGTCTATTTATGTTCACAATCTGGTCTTGAACTTGTGTGTTCAACTGTTACTCTCACTTTGGCCTGCAGAGTAACTAAAACTAAGGCATGCACCACCATGCCTGGGCAGTGAGCAAATCCCTAAGACAGAATTTAGACAAGAAAAAAGCAGAAAAAATGCACAATAGTACATATCACAAAGAGTATGTATTGATTTTGCTGACATAATGATCCTGAGTTGATTTTCTGGGACCTGGTAGATAGTATCACACAAGGGAATAGTAGAATAGAGAAAAACTTGTCCAGCATAAGATTAGGACAAGGAACAGCAGCTAATATGAAAATGCAGTACAAGGAAGCAAGACTCCGAGGCCAGGGGTACTGAGAATTCCTCCTCACTGAAGGACCTAACATTCGGATGTCAAGGAAAATGAACATTCAAGGAGAGCACGATTCAAAGCTTTGCTGGACAGACAGATCCATTAATGAGCCCAGGGACGTCTCCATTCTGCTTTGTAGTATATGATCATGTCCACAACCTAGAGCTGTGGAAGGAAAAGCCACATTGAAAACCGTGCATGTAGAAAAATTTTCCAAGACATCTGACTGTGAGCAGCTTCAGAGAACTGAGGCAGTAATCTAACCTTTGATTAAATGCAGGGCCTGGGGATAAGTCTTTGGTTCTGATGCAAGGGTTGGCATGTGTTACTCTTTCAGTTTGAACCAACTATTGTGTTCTCTGTGTTTCAATTTATGATGGGAATAAGAATATTACCTGATAGAGTAATTATGAGGATTAAAGCAGCTATCTACACAGAGCTATTAAACTCTGCCTGGCATAGAAAAGACACAATGTTACTATGACTCATTAACTAATGTCATTACAATCACTGAAATATGTTGTCTTTACCATAAGCATTTTCTTCATTTATTTTCCAAGACATTCATAAGCTTCATTTTTTTATTTCATTTTTTTCATTTTAAAGAGAGTAGTAAATGAGAAACAAATAAACAAAGAAATAGAACAGTAGCAGCATACCAGTATCACAAACATAAACAAATTAAAGCAAGAACATTCAAAGTGATACAGGGTCTCAAGACAATGTAATATGAATCAACAGTTGTTGTTATATTACATATCACTACCCTCAACTACACTGCTCAGGTTATCAGATGTAAGAATGGAAGATTGCTCAAACTATTATAGGGAATAAGAAAATAATTGTTTGATAAATCAGTAGAGATAATACAGTTTCCCTATGCAAGATGATAGGAGTTCACCATTGTAATTTCACTGCATAATGGTACCTTCACATCAGTTGCTCAGACCACCAGACACAAGCATGCACAATTGATCAGTATATAAAAAATTGTGAGCATTAACTGTTCATTTCAATACACCATCAGACATCAGCAATATAGTTATCGCAGCTATTCATATATATATTTTGTGTTCCTTCTTTCTTTTTTCTTTCCCTCATCCCAGTCGTTCCTTCCTTTGAGCAATTCTTTTTCTTTTCCCTTTCATCTACTGTACGTTTGGAATTTTACCTAGTCTTTCAAATGATTGTTATGCATTTTCTGTGAGTTTCTTTTAAATAAGAAAGAGTGCTTTCTCCCCAGAGATTCCTCACAGTCAATGCATTGTTGATTCAAGTTCCCATGACACCTTGCACCGAGACTGTTACCTGGAAGGTTTTTAACACAAAGTAAATTAGCAAACTGAGGAGTGGTCTGGAGCCATGGAATAATCATCATAGAAAGGGTATTTTATTGTGTATTATTGGTGTATAAGCAGATGGGTTCCACAGTGGCATGGGTTAGATAGTAATACTTAGCTTTCTTCTGGCTGTAAAGAGCTTAGTTTCTGTGGTTGCTGAAAATGCATTAAGAAGTAACACTGACTTGCAGTTATTTTATTTTTCCCCTCACCTTTGTAGAATCCCAGAGGCTAGCACCATAAGCTGCTTTACAATGTGTTGAGTTTTATTGTCTATTAAAAGGGATTCCAAGTACATATTTCTGTTTGCACTGTAATCTGCCCCCAAGTAATTTCTCTTCCAATTAATTGTTGCCAGGAGTCTTAAACTAGAACATCTTTTATTTATACCCCAGTGCCGATCTGCTGCCTGGGGAGGGGATTTATTAGCAATGAAGCAAGGTGTCTCTTTGATACATTTGACAGTCCTTGATGTCTTCATTGCAATTCATCCAAGTTGTTATACTTAACAAAAATCTTCAGTGATTCTAGAATACCAATAACAAAGCAAGATGAACTACATTTTCTATTATTTTCTTCATCATACTGAAGACCTGAGGCATAGGTGCACTTTAGGGCAAAATAGAAAATAGAATTTTATATCTATGATGTGGTCAGTTCTCCATGTTCTCTTTAAATAGCTTGAGAGAAAGAAAGATGGTAAAGGCATATAGATTTTTGTATCCAGGCTCAGTTTAAGAACTTAAGTCGGTATTTAAGTTTGGTATTTTTACAGGGCAAATTGAAAAACAATGAACACTAGGTAATATGTGAGATTTAAATAAGTTAATATGTATAAAAATGTATGGCTGTGCTTGGCACGTAATGAACATTATTCAAATATTTGCAGTAAGTACTTTAAAAATTGTAGCTATTAATGTTCTATCATGTCTACATACTTAGAAAGACAGTCTATTTGTACATTCATTATTTAATTTTTTATAAATAAAACTATAACAAATATAAATATGGATTTATATTTGACTGCTTTTTAGAATGCAATTTAGACAAAATTATTATTCAAAGAACAGAAAATTTTAAGATTCTTGGCATAAACATTCTAAGAAATTTCCATACAAAATTGATAAACAGGATTATACTAATGGTACACACAGTATTCATGATAAACTAATCTTATCAGCAATATTTAATATCATTCTAAAACAAAGTATATTTTCTAAATTAATGAGTACAAAATACCATTTGATATTAATAACATCTTATTTTTATTTACATTTTATTACTACTGAAATAGAAGTTTTTATTTTATGGTCATAAGGTTAATTATATATATTTTGTTTCATTGTGTATTCTGTTCTGGATATATTTCTGCTAAACAGGCTTTATGTTGAGATAATTAAGGGTCTACTGTTTTCAATTATTATTATTCTGTGAATAGTCCTGAATTAAAACATCTGTATTATATTTCCAGGCAAATAAAATCATTTAAAATCTTGTTAATGTTTTCTGTATTTCTTTTTATATACAATGAGTTAATCCTAAAAGATTTACATGTAGCATTGAGTATACTACATTTAAAAGTTGCCTCTTCTGTCTATAATTTTAAGAGCATATTTTATGTTGATGCAAACATGCTCTATACTTAATAATTCTAGTTCTACCCAATATGAAGCAAAATATATATATGCTTATTTTCAATTTGAAAATAGCTATGTGTCCTAAATCATTTCCTTTCAAAGTTAGGTTTTAGTTCTCTTAAACTGTCAAATTATACATTTTCTAAAACTTCAAAGTTCTGATTGTACTAAATTGATGTGTTTAATCTTCTAGAAGTAAATACTCTCATGAGCTTTGATACTGATGGAATCTATATATATAATTAAAAGTTGCATTTAAGATATCTCTGCATGAAAATTAAACCCAAGGTACTTAGTATCTGAGAGACTGTGGTTCTGTGCCTGCCCCTGTGATACTACCCTTTTATGACTAAGAACATGACTAATCTGTCTCTCAGGCTCTACAAATGTAAAATGAGTATAAGCATTTCTCCTTCATAGGATTTTTGTAAAGTCATCTACACAAACAAGATCTACACAAATTACCACGGTATTTACTTCAAAGGGTAGAGCACTTCCTGAGGGGAATGGAGTGGGGTCTCATAAGATATAGATCCGATTGATATAAATATTTTTACCATATTTTGTGAAAGTTTGGCAGTTTACACTTTCCAATTAAATTCTATTTACATAATCTTATCTAGCCCAAGCATCTCTAGAATGAGCAGAATAGTTGGTCTTTTACTCTTGGACATTACTACTAAATTCAGAAAGTTTGTCAATACAGAATACCTGAATGAGAATGTTTGAGAGCAGGTACAAATCATTAATACGCATCCAAAGCTTTTACCAGCATAGCTGCTGGCATTTTTACAAGTTCTGCAGTGACGTTACTTCACTCTACTGCACTCTCTCTTCACTCTGCACTCTCTCCTCGTTCCTCGCAATTTCATCCCACCCCATTTCTTCTACTTTATCTTTTTCTACTGAGAAAAAATAATTGAGTTAGTTAACCAGTGTTATTATCCTCTTCTTGGTTCATATCATGCATATATTCATACACTTGGGGAGAAATTTCTACAAGTATCTGGTTAAGCTAAATGATTTCCAGTGGGAAATGTTTTTGGTTTTTTTTGGGGGGGAGCGTGTTCCGGTACCGGGAATCGAACTCACGACCTTGCGCTTGCCAGGCAGGCTCTGTGCCACTGAGATAAATCCCCAGCCCCTCCGGTGGGAAATGTGCCTAGGACTTCTGGAGGCAGATGTGTACAGGCACTATTTTGACTCCTGTAGAAATAATAAGTTGTAAATTTAGCTGCCAGTGCTTTTGCTCCTATGATGTTAAAGCAAATACTTCAGTTAGCATTGTTGACTGTACTCCAATAGTCTTCTGCTTAAACTCACTTGGATTTTGGTAGAAGCTATGGCCAATGCACATTAGCTCCATTCATTGTTTATATAAGTATTTAAACTGAAGTAGACGACTTCTATTCATTTCTTTTTGTATTACAGCTTCTTGGATTTAATCTAATAATCTGAACAATATCTCAATTATCTTGATCTAGTGATTACCTTTTTTCTAACCATTCAGCCATTATTGTTCATGAAAAATATCAGAATTTAAATCTCTCTATCTGTTGACAACTAACATTAGAAATAAGAAAAAAGTAAACACCTATCATGCATTACAGTGATAGAGATATCTAAATTTAGTAAGTCCCTAAGAGTATTTTATTCTTCGGGTAGGTCCATATATAAATCTGTATCAGGAAAATCTTTTTTATTTTTCCTTTCTTTTCAGAAATTCATAGTAAGTTCTTCAGTAAATCTAATTTTTAATTTTTTGGCTGTCTTAACTAAATTTATGATTGTTATATATTTCATTCTTAGTTTTCTAATTCTGTATAGTTCAAAAATAATGAAGTACTCAAATGTTGGAAGGATCGCCAAGGAGACTTTATCATAATTTTAGCTGTGCTTCTAAAAGAAAAAAGTACATTATTGTACAGAACTTGACTAATGAGGGGGCAACACATTGCTCTCCACCAGTGGATTTAGTCCCTGTCAAGATAAACAGCAAATCCAGAGGCAGATTCAGACTTTCTAAATGATTAAATCCATTGAATTCCCTCTTTATGTATGAATTATTATGTTAATAAAGGACATGTACTTGAAATTTGTGCAGTGTTTGTGAAAGAGGAAACTTAATGTTTCATTTTTTCCATTAAATGAATTGTCTAAGGTTAAAAGCGAATGGTATAGGTGTAATATGTCTAAACTTGATCCAGCCCAGGGTCTTCTCTGAGACATTACCTTGTTAATTTTATTTCTTGAACTTTA
>NW_004955488.1:1214293-1249487 GCF_000276665.1 Chinchilla lanigera | reverse complement strand
TCTTTTCTTTCTTTCTTCCTCCCTCCCTCCTTCTGTTCTTCTCTCCCTCCCTCCTTTCTTTACTATGCTGTGTAGACTAACATATTTATAAAATTATTGCTCACAAAGCAAAGAATATGCTTAAGATTTTAAAGCATTTCTTAAAAAACATAATTTTAAATGATAAGAATGGTGATCATATATATATATATAGAGAGAGAGAGAGACAGACAGACAGAGACAGAGACAGAGACAGAGACAGAGAGAGACAGAGACAGAGGGAGAGAGAGAGAATATCCGAAAATATATTTCCAAAAAGTAAAACATAAATTTTCCAGAGTAAAACATTTCTGTCATGTTGGCCTATGAAAGAAGTTCTACTTGATAAACTGTTTTATTTAATAATGTATACTGATGTTTTAGCAGAACAAAACCACTTCTGAAGCTCATAACTTCAGAGTTTCTTTTATTTGTAAATAAATTCTGCATAGCACTAAGATCCACAACCGTGGCTAGCTGATTATTTTTAATAGGAAATTGAGGGGGGGGTGATAGCTATATTAACATGCTTCAGTATACCAACTGCTTACTGTATATGTAATATATTCAGTAGTGTCATCTTTTAAACCTCAGATATGTACAAAAATTTGTTTTAAAATGTAAAATAAAAGCCAGTGTATCAATTAGGGTTCTCTAGAAGAATATGATCCATAGGAAATATATTCATGAGTTTGCAAGAGCTTCTTAATGGTAGACTTACACTATCAGAGAGTCCATGATGACCAGTGTGTCCATGGGACAGGGAGAGCTGGGAATCCAGTGATGGCTCATCCAAGAAGATGGAAACCACAAAACAAGAGGGATCAGGGATGCAACACCCGCCCCAGCTCAACGCTCCGGAAGTGCACTGGAGGGTCACCAATGTGAGTCGGCTTTGGGAGCTTAACAAAAAGGAGACCTGGAGAACATCTAAAGGCATGAGTAGCAAAAGGTACACCCACTGAAAACTGCAACTCTTCACAATGGGAACAGTTTCTTCTTTTTCTTTTTATTCTGTCAGGGCTACATGCCTATTTGTTGGTACAATCAACTTCTGAGGTGGATCTTTCCCGTGTTGGCCAGACTACATGATAGTCACCCACATACATACCCAGAACTGTGTGTCTCTATTTTCATATCATAATACAGTCAAGTTAGCATGGCATGATTAACGATCACAGTAAGTAAACATGGAGGTCTTCCCATGTTTGTGGTTTATGTTTTAATCTATGTTTTTGCATGCACTAATTCAGAGCAAATACAACAACATATTAATTGCATGTGATTGTATAAGCCTAAGAACCTTATATCTCTTAGAGATTTCAGAAATATCAATACCATGCATAATCAAGACTTGTTCAGCCATTCATTATCACTTCTCAGAATGGTGCACTGGCCAAATAGCATCTGCTCTATGATGCTCCCATGTAGCATGATACAAGTTTCTCACTTAACAGCACAGAAGATAAAACAAAATTCAGAAATAAATTCACTTTGTCCATTACAATGTTCATGGGGTTCTTATTGTGATCTGTCATTTCACATGTTTCAGAAAATCATAAGGAAACACAGGCATACGTGAAACTATTCAGGGTTCTTATAAAGTTGCTGGTATATTGAAGTTCGAAGAAACTCTCAAACATTTCAGATATCATAACTGCAACATCAAGTTGTGGATAAAAATCTGTTCACATTCCTGTCTGAGATGTCTTAACATTTCCTCTTTTTCAAATATTCAACTAATAGATGCTGAAAGAATTGTATCAGTTCCAGCAAATTACACTAGTGAACTAACTTAACAGCCAAATATATAGCGCTGACTGTTTTCTAAGAACTTAAAAGCCCTTCTATTCTCAGCTCCAGTCTGCTCTGGCAAGCTTTAGCTTACTACATGCAAGTTCTTTCTATCGCTTCTTAGCATATCCTCTTCCCTGTACCTTGAATGATTTTATGCCCCCGTTAATATTACTGATTTACAGTAAATATTTATGTCCAACTTCAGAGTATAGTATTTTGCAGACCGATTTTCAGGATTGCAAGTTTTAGTTGAGACTTCTGAAGCATGTGTTGAAGCATCCTGAAATTCTCATCATGCTAGCATTTGTGGAAATCTGTTAAAACTGCCAATTTATTATACATTTCCAAGAAAATAAGCTCATCAATCACAGGGCTTGCCTTCCTTGTTTTTGGTATTTTATGTAGAATAAATATTATGCTCTGCAAGGCATAGTGTCAAGAGATTTTCAGAGTATCTCTCATGTATCTTGCGTTTACAGAGGTGTTCTTATTTCATGTGAAAGGACAAATTTTGTTAGCTTACTTTTCCATATTGCCCAGAAATGCTGGTAGGGTTTTTAATGATCTTAAAGTTGTATTTGCTGCTTTTCTTGGCTTTTTTTACAATGGTAGGAATTGAATCTAAGGCTTTGTGCCTGCCAGGCAAGCTCTTTACCACTGAACTGTCTGCTCAGCACTTGATTCCTTTCTTCAGTCTGAAAAAAATACTTCCTTGTTATATTTTGGCTCTTTTATTTCGCTTTTGCTTTCTTTTTCTGTTTTTGTTTCTTTTCTGAATACAGCTTTCCATTCTCCAAGGGTTATTTAACCGTGTCATCTATTTTCCTTAATATGTTCGTCACATTTCGTCATCTCTTCTCAAATACTGAAGCTTGTCTTTCTTTTTAAAACTCATTCCATCCTTAAGGATTATCCTCTTTGCATTTTACGTATTTCTCTTGGGTCTCTTTCCATTTTCCTTCTTGCATATTTTGCAAATCCTTACTGATACTAGTATTTTTTTTTTTTTTTTGCTTGCGTGTTTCTTGATAGGATCTTCACCCTTCCTTTAAAAAACATTTTACAAGTTTTTCATATGAATGATTTTGTTAGCATAGATTTTCTTTCAGTAAATTGATGATACTGTTTTCCAGTTTCAGTTCTCATTTCTGTAGTTGAATTGGTGCATGTTATCCTTACATTACTGTCTAACTCTTATTTCTTCTTTTTATTTTCGGTTTACTTGTAGTATAAATTCTGTCTATGGAGTCTATGGACTCATGTCTCCTTGTGCTAGTAGCCTGGAGGGAGAAATTGTTAAACTTTTCTTGAATTTTCAGCCTTTGCCAAATTGCATTTGATTTTTCAGAACACACTATTACCTGTGTGTCACATAATTACCCCCACATTTGCAACTTCCTGATCTGAGATACAAGCTTCACTCCTGATGACTCCAACCTTGCCTGGTCTGGTCTCCTAGCCTAGTTCTTACTCAGAATTTAACTTCTTCTTAATGGAACACTCAGAGGGACCTTCTTAAAATGTAAATTAGACTATGTCACATCTGCTCAAAACTTTCCAATAACTTCCCACCATACTCCGAATAGAAACTCAGGTTTTCACTGAGGCTTCTAGATCTGAAGTGTGTCTGCCGCTCCCATCACCCTGTGCTCCTTTCCCTTTGGCAGACTCTTCTAGTCCAGGTCTGTGGTCTCCTCTACTCTCGTAGGTGTGCTGAACACTTGCTGCTTGTTTTACTTTGGCTCAGATGTTACCAAATAGTACAAGTTTCCCTCATCCGAAGTGTTAATCATAATTTTTCTTTCTCAAGGACATACTCTCTGATTCACTTTTCTATAAAGTCTGATTTCCATTATTCTAAAACCTCCATGCCATCCTTCCTTATATCCTTTATTTCTCAACAAATGTTACTTGATCTAGTCATATTTGATCAAATCATATTTGATTAGCTAATTGTTTTATTTTTCTCTCTGTCTTCTTCTCATTAGCTTGGAAGTTTTGTATGGGTAGATATTGTTTCCTTTGCATTATTTTGTCTTGTAAGTCAGCATCTAGAGTCATATCTCACTCATAGGAAGTGATACAAAATTTTTCTAGAGTGATTATATATGAATTTATAGCATTTTCCATTATTTTGTGTAATAGCTAGTGTTTATTAGCTTTACAATACAAATAATACATATCTTTGTATGTGCCTAGATGAATTCTATCTTTAAAATGCTTTGTTAGGTAAAGACAAACAACACAGACACACACAAACATGCACATACAAAACACACACATGACTCCATACAAATTAAAGAAAAAATAAAGCAGGTTGCACTTTGGCTTTATTTAAAAATGAAATAAAAAAAGTTATGACTTCTCTATGAGCAATATTTTCCTAAAATGCACTCAGGTATACACCATACACATTTGTGCAGAAAATATTTGCATATTTTATTACATTAATATTAAGAACTATTTATGAAAGAACCAGAGAGAAAGTTCAGCACAACCGCAAGAACCAGTTGTGTTCACAAACAAACTTCAGCAGGGATGGAAAACCAGTAAAAATATGGTTCTCCCATAAACTATACATGCATCCCAGCAGTGATTGAAATTTCTAAGAAATGAAAGGGCTTTTAACCACTGTCAAACATTTCAACTAATTATGGATAAAAGACAATCACATGGGAAAGAATGATAGCAAGCCAATTTCAGTTTCAAAATTTTATTTATTTATTTATTTTTTGGTTTTTCTCCAGTACCAGGAACTGAACTCAAGACCTTGCGCTTGCCAGGCAGGCGCTTTTGCCACTGAGCTAAATCCCCAGCTCCTCAGTTTCAAAATTTTAGATACTGTTTGATACTGTTTTTATCCCTAAAACACATAGAATACTACTGAAACATACATATAGATATATGGAAGACACAGTCTTGAACCAGAAATCACATTTAAGTATTTTACTTGTGTTTTTACACTTTTATTTACCAATTTAAAATTGAATATAGAAGTTGTCAATGATTACTGAGATAATGTCTAGACAGAGTTTAGTTTGTAGTTTAGTTTTTAACATACAGACTTTTCTATCATTATGCAAATACAAAGATAATATTTTCCTACCCCATTGAAAGGATAATGGAGCATAGTATTCAACTTTAGCTTTAACTTTGGAATGGAGCAAACTACAGGCAACAAGTTGGCCCTTCCGTGAGTGTTAGAACTGTTCAGGGATCTGAGAGGGAAGGGAAGCAGGATTCAAAGGGACTGTACCACAGCCAGACTTCATAATGTATGGTTGCATGGCACCAGAGTCAGAATCACTTGGGAACTTAGAAGTGACAATTCTTGGATTTTGGTCAGGAGACAGGAAGTGTCCAGCCGCCCCCACACTCTGCCAAGTAAATAGCGCTGATCTTGGCCAAGTTGAATACCTGCTGATGTAAAAAAATGAGCAGAAGCCAGGAAGAGCACCTGCTTGCTGCATGTGATTGAAATCATTTTAGCAAGGATTTGCCTTTTAATTTTGCAGGTGACTTAAGTACATGTGTGTTACATTATATTTAACTTCTTGAATATAAAATTCTCATAAAGCAAAACTGCATATAAATGTGACAGAAGTAAATAAAATACTGTCGGAATCCCAGGTGCTCTTTTACAATTCCCCAACCATTATTTCCCCTCATAAATACTATGGCAAGTTTTTGAATTGTAATTTCGTTTCCCTTACTTTGATTTTTATATGGTGGAATTGCAATATGTGTCTGCTATTCACTGTAGTCTATTTCTACTCATGTGATTCCCACTCATAATGTTTTTAGCCATAGTAATATTTGCGATGCAATGCTTTTGGATTACACAAACAAGTTAAAATTATACATGGGTTCTAATGCAGGTGAACCTTGTTTAGATAAATTCTCTTTTGAAATTGTAAATGATGATTTTGTAAGCTTGCATGAACTTGTTTCTTGTTGCTGCTTTGTAAGAGTATATGTGCATATGTATATAAATACAAATGCAAATATATACATATATATGCATTAATGAACTTTCTAATCATGATTTACATATCTGCTAAACATTAATAAATAACAGCACATTGTTTCCAAAGGAATTATTCTAATTTATCCTTCTCTTAGAAAGAAATGAAATTTTGTTCTACATGTATTTATTATTTGGTGCATCATATATTTTTATTTTACTCCCTCAAGCAAACATGTAGCAGTGTTTTAGTTTTATTTAATTTTTATTTTATGAAAATATTAAACATTTTTTACATTTGAATATTTGCTTTTCCTTTTGTGAAAGACCTACTTAAGTTCTTTGTCCATTTTTCCTTAAGAAGTTGCTTATAAGTTGTATAATACATAATGTATTTGTATGACAATAAGTTATATATAAACAGCTTAGAAGAAGCCTGCCACATTTTGACTTCTTAGAATAAGGATTAAATATTTATATCCAATTATCTTCCTAGGAATATCTGTGTTCAGAGAGGGGTAAATGTTCCACCTTTAACTCTTCTTGTGAAATACTGTTTTGTACATATAGTTTCATCTCCCTGTGTTCTTTTCCTCATTAAGAAATAAATAAACATGTCTGATAGCGGATATTGAGGCATTTTTACCTAGAGACTCAAATATTTGCAGCTTTGAAGAATCACAAAAATGAAATTAGATTTGCAGTAATTTTACTCTCTCATCTAATTGGAGACATGTTACCATGAATCAGTGCTTTTAGTATTAATGACAGAACTTACTGCTTCTTTTTGTTTATGGTAACTTACTGTTGCTGTTGGAAATTAGTTATGTAGCAGGAAATGTAGTTTCCTTCTAGCAAAACTTGCATTTAATACATGGGAACTTTGGCTAATGAATACCACTCAGGCTAAAGTGCACTCTAGGTTATATAATTTATGTTCTATTCTATTCACATAAAAGCTAATTTAAACTGCACCTCACTATTCCCACATCTTCCTTAACTCAATGATGTGGGAACTTGCTTATATTATAACATTCTTCTTGACTTTGGCAAGGTGTGTCTATTTCACAACCATACCTTTTGTGATTTTTTTGATCTATACCTCCTTTACACCTATAGGGACTCCCTAGGTCAAATCTTAAATTTTGTGCCTTTTGCAGACATCCTTCAAAGTTTCTCATGAACAATATAAGGATGTCATGTTTCTTGAATTTTTTTCTTTGTGCCTCAGTTACTTCACTTATAATGTTTATAATGGGAAGACCTACTTTATAAAATTTTCTAAGTCGATGATAATAAAGGGTTTGCACCCCTACTGCTTTTTATTGAAGAAATAAATGTGATGTAACCCAATATGGTCATTCCCGTACAGTTACATGTAATCTATGGCTTCTTTTGTGCCCTAGTGACCAAGTTGAACAGTTCAAGAAACTGTGTAGCCCATAAAGCCTCAGATACTTCCCATCTGATCACTGAGAGGAGAAATTATTGAAATTTCCAAAGGAATGTCCCAGGCACGCATTTCCTTGCCAATCAGAGCTCTATCTTTGCATGTGGGATGATAAGATACTGAGAATATATTAAGAAGTTAACAAAGTCACTGTCTTTATGATGAAAACTTTTTCCCATGAATGATCAATACCAAATTAATCACAAGACAATAAGTCTGCTCAAGGGGAATTTGCTAAGATCTGTAGGTAATTCATAACTTAAAATTTTCTTCCATTTACCCAAAATGCTTACATACCAACATTTTGCAAATTAGTTTTACTACAGATGAATGTAACTGAGTGTGTATTAAATCACAGTGACTGTGGAACAATGGTTCCTCTTTGAAAACTCTTAAACATGGATGAACAAGTTGCAATATTTGTTCAGTCTCCTTGTATTTACTGCATACTTCAGTTCCCTGGTCCTTGAACAGAACTCCTAGTAACCATTTGTTTCTCTCTGCATAGGAATGAAAGGCAAAGTACTATCCTATTTGGCAACGTCTTTTTATTGTATAGCCCTTGAGTATAATAGGCTCATTCTCACCAGAAAGCAGGCTAGAATGAACTAACATGCATACATTGTTCAACTAAGCATGGTGCACTACTTCGCACAGAGCTACTTTGAAAATGTTTGACCTTTCATCAAGGGCTTGACTGAAAGAATTTACTGAAATCATAATAAAACCCAGCAGTCTAAAGTGATCTTTTATTCACTATGATTTTTTATGAAAATATGTACCTTGTTAGGTTAGCAGAGATGGTTTGTTTTATTGAGGTTTAATTATGAATTCTATTAAAATTAAAAATTACTTAAATTGTTTGTACAGAATTTCTGCTTAAGTATCTTAGTTTCAATCATTTGGGTTATTTCTTTAGGCTTGGAATGTGTGTGTGTGTGTGTGTGTGTGTGTGCGTGTGTGTGTGTGTGTGTGTGTACGTTTTACTTGTCTCTTGAACTAAAAGTAAAAATTACACCTGAAAGTTAGTTACTTCATCATGAACACCTTTTCAAAATATTTATTCATACATACTACATATTCTCTCACTATAAGAAATACTTCACTGATAAAACAAACCTATCATAATATTTCAGCATTCTTTTCTAAGCATACAAACATTTTGTCATTTTTCCAACTCATTTCTCCAAGACTCCAAATAATATTGATTTTTTCATTCCCTCCAGAATGTGCCTTTGTATTACTTTCGCTCTTTTTAAAAATTCTTAGTGTATTTCCCTCCTTATGCAATTAAATGACTTTGCCTGTCTTATTCATACTTTGATACAGCCTCAGATGTCTTACATATCTGTTTTTCAACATATCTTCTGCAAAATTCCAAATTTTTAAGTTCATCCATACTTCTTAACTTATGTATGAAATTAACTTGTTTACAATAAATTCTTCAAAGTTCTTGACCTTCTCTTCTTTCAATGTAACCCCTGCAAAATTCCAAATCGTTAAGCTCATGAATAATTATTCACTCTTTCACAGTAAAACACTGTGCACTTAGTAGAGATTTTACCCACGAATCTATTCATTTTCTTGCTTCTGTCCTCATTGGACAATAATTCTATCTATGTACAAACATACTCTGATGCCTCCTGAACACTTCTATAGTTGTTAGTTCATATCACTGTTCTTATAACATTTAAAAGAAATATTTAAACAGTACAGCAAAGTTTATGATTTAGATTTGTATCTTGGTAAAAAATCAGATTCTCCTGCAATATGTCTGGAGTATATTGGGATAGCAGGTGAAATCTTGATTCTAGTGGTTCAAGAGCCATTTTAAACTATTAGTGATTTTATTACCTATTTTGATTTCTATTTCCATTTCCTTTCAGACCCATGGAAATAAAAATTCTCTCCACCATTTGATGAAAACAGCTGTAAAACGTCAAATAAATTTTCATTAGTGAATCTAATTGCTAGTTAATTCATTCTGATTCTTCATTAGACAGGCCATCAGTGGTATTTTGCATTTTATTCAATTTTGAAATGTTACAGTTTTCTTTCCTCTTTCCTTTGTTTTTTTTTTATCACTATGTAACTCCAAGATTCCTATACATTGAAATGCACCTCAGATTAAACTGCAATGCTTTTTTTTCTATATATGTTTATTCCATAGTGAAATACAGCCAGTGTTTTGGCTTTACATGCCATCCCTGGGCAGTGTTAGCTCAACTGTATGTCTTTAATTCTGACCTGAGCCCTAAACTGAAGATGACCCTGTAAAACTGCATAACCTGTCTTCACTTGGATGTGCAATACACATTTCAAAATCAGTATGTCTAAATCTGATTTAAATGTTCACATCTGAATCCCCATTCCTTTTTGAGGAAAGAGAATTTCCCCACTTTCTAATTACTCTCCTTAAGCAAAAAGAAAGAATAAAAGAGATATAATTAACCCTCATTTTCTCTTAAATCCATCAGCAAACCTAGTAGAATTTAAATCCAAAATATTGCAGGATTCTGACATTTTCTTAGTATTCTTTCCTTCTGTCTTTATCCAGTCCTCATGCTCCCATGCTTGCAATAATGTAATTCTTCAAAATCCTGCTTCTCTACTTTCCTGTCTACTGTCAAAGCAATCTTTTACTAATGGGGGATTATGACACTGCTCATCATCTGTCTGCCCAGAACCGAAGGGTTGCTGAAATAGCTCATCGTACCTCCCTTCCCTGTGGTGAGTGCCTTGTAGCTCTCCTGGCTCGCCCAGGCTCCCAGCTTTCTTTCTGCCTTGTGAATGCTCACATTGCCCCCAAGCCCGAGCTATTATACTTGCTATTTTCTGCTGATACGCGCTGGATTTGTTTGTTTATTCAACAAATGCTTACTGAGAATATGCTGTGGGCCGGCAGTATTCTTTTTACTTATGAAAATTCAGTGAATAAAACAAAAAGAATAAGTAACCCAAGTGGAGCTTATATTTAGAGACTATAGATCATAACCATAACACATTTCTGGTAGCATTCAGAACTCTCTATCCTGGACACACTGCTTTACTTTTCTCAAAATAATTTATTACATTAAACTCCTGTGTATTTATTTGGTTAACCACCTTTCATACCTATCCTGCATCCATATAAACTCATGACTCTGAGGTGAAAGTCTGTTTGTACCATGCTAACCTGATCATCTGAAGTATTGTTTGCTATGTGTATGTATTGACACATAATTAATCTATTTTAAAAATTCAATGATAAAAGCATTACTTCAATTGTTTTATATGTATGGCGAAGAATCATTTATGAAAAAATCTGATGCCCTGGTTAATGCGAGAGTCTATGCAGATAAAGGTATTTTCAATTTTCTTTTTAGCAAACCTGTTAAATAAGCAGAACTTATGCTGTTAGCACATGGAATGGGAACCATTACCAGGCATTATTTTCAGAAATTGTAGAAAAATTAGAAAGGGATGGTAAATTAAAAGGTTAAGACAGAAATTCATGGCTTACAATGTGCACAATTAAATATTTTGACCCAGCAAAAGACATGTCTTCCCATATTGAAATCTTGGAGGCTTTCTAAGCTCAGAATTGTCAGAATGGATCATTGGGGAAACATTAGAACAATAAACATTAAAACCCCAGAGGAGGGGCTGGGGATTTAGCTCAGCGGCAAAAGCGCCTGCCTGGCAAGCGCAAGGTCATGAGTTCGGTTCCCGGTACCGGAGAATAACCAAAAAAAAATAAAAAATAAAAAAATAAAATAAAACCCCAGAGGAGAGAGGAGAAATAAGTATTTTAAAATGTGGCTTAGTATGAACTAGAAAGAAAATCAGAGAGACTACAAAGACACTGCCAAAACTATGCATGCAAGGGAAACTGAGAGATGAAAAAGACATAAAAATGGAAGCATAAGTTAGGAAAAAAGTGTGTGCTATGGTTTTTGTCTAGGCTCATGGAGTCATGGTGATGGTTGAACCTAGAGTTTGTGATTGATTCATTGCCTAGTGCTTCGATTATAGTGTGAATGCTACTCTGACTCTCTGGTGGGTAGCCTACATACATTATAAGGAACAGAAATTGTCTTCTCTTGTGCTCCTCCTTTTTGCTCTTGTTGATTTTTCTGTCTTCTGCCACGAAACCCTGCCTTGGAGCCAACTAATTATGGACTGAAAGCTCCACAACCTGTGAGCTAAATAAACCTTTCCTTCATTAATTCTGGGCATAGGGTATTTTGTCTCAGCAACCAGAGAAAAGAAAACAGAATTTGGTAGCAGAGAAGTAGGGTCTTTGCTGTGACTGTACCTGACCATGTGGTTGAAAAGCCTTGGGGAATGGCTTGTGGAAAGAGTTTAGATAGGTTCTTAGAAATCACATGAAAGAGTAAAGCTGGAACACTTTAGGCTGTTCTATGTAGAAGATGCTGATCAAAACTCAGCAGATCAGAAAGCTGATAGAAATCCTGCCAGAGAAGACTACTGTGGGGAGGTTTCTGCTGGGAAGAAGGACTGAATTGGTTGTTGGACTCCAGATGATGTATGCTCTGGCCTGGTGAAAAGTTTGTCTGCATTTTGCTCATATCCAGAGAGCTTGCCTAAGACTGAGGGTAAAGGCAGTGAATTAATAAACTGGCAGAAATAATTTAAAGGCAGTCAAATGTTGAGGTGGTAGCATGGTTATTGTTGAAGGATTTTAGCTAGATTTATACTGTGAATCAAGAGCAAAGAGCCAAGCAGGATTATTTGAGACATTATGAATTTGACCAGTAAAAAAATCTCCATTAAAGCTTTGCATTGCAAAGAGAGAACTGAAGGGATCTCTATTACTGAGAAAGAACAGAAGAATATAAAAGATGGCTTTAGGGCATCTCAAAATTGCACAAGTGAAAGACTTTGCTTTAAGGAGAAAGCTGCAGAGAACCATCTTCCAGAATGGCAGCAGCACAGGAAGTTTGTTCCTAAGAATCAGGTTCAGAGTGCTTAATAATCCAGGCACTCGATCCCTATAGCCAAGAGAAAAGAGAGTCTGGCTACTACTTCAGGGGGCAGCAGACCTTGGTATCGTCCACATGGCACTGGTTTTAGGTGCATGTAGAATGCAACAGTTGTGGTGTGAAGAAGGCTTCCACCCAGATTTCAGAAGGCCTAGGAGGGTGGGCAATGTGCTCCTGACAGGGCAGTATGTGAAACTGTGAAGAGAAGACAAAGGTGCAATGGAGACCCCAGAAGGTTGGAAAAGCCAGAAACATGTATCATCTAAGGAAAGTTGCAAGGAGGGAGCAAAGCAGGCCTAAGAGACAAGCCATTGGAGCTACAACCACTAAAAGTGCCGTAAGAGTGGAGCCATGTAAAGCTTTTGGATCTCACAATCTACCACTGATTGCTTCGGATGTTCCATATGGAACTACAGCACTTTATGTTTACTCTGCTGCATTTAAAACTTGCGTTGGTCCTAATGTTTTGTATTCCCCCATTTGAACCTTTTGGAATGGTAATGTTTATCTTATGCCATTGAAGGTTGGAAGTGTTTAACTTTTCATTGATACAGGGACTCACAGCTAAGAGTTTGCCTTACTTCTCAGAGGAGACTTGGGACTTGGACTTTTCAGCAATGCTAAAACTGTTAGGACTTTGGAAACTCTTATGTATGGATTAAGTGGCTCTTGCATAAAGGGTTGCTCATGAGCCTTTGGAGGGCCAGGGGTGGAATGTTATGATTTTTGTGTAGAAGTTCCCCCAAAGACTCACACAGTCATGGGAGTGGCTGAAGCTAGAGTTTGTGATTGATTCATTGTCTAGTGCTGGGATTATGAGTGTGAGTGGTACACTGATCCTAGGGTTGGTAGCCTAAATACAATATAAGGGATAGAAATTGTCTTCTATCATGCTCCTCCCTTTTTATTCTTGTTCATTTTGCTGCCTTCTGCTACCATCAACTGTTGCCCCTCTACCATGCTACCCTGCCTTGGAGCCAACTGATTATGGAATGAAACTTGTGAGCTAAACAAACCTTTCTTCTTTAATTCTGGGCATCCAGTATTTTGTCTCAGCAATGAGAGAAAAATGACTCAGAAGGATCAAAGTGTTTAGAACTACAAACTCTGTTTTGTGTAGCTCTCAGAGGCAAACATTGTGACACAGTCCCTAAAGCTTGCACTGGGAAAAAGATCAGAGTTTCTTGCAGTTTACATGTTCCAGAAGATATGAAGTTATCTCACTCTGCAATAGGATGCTAGTATATACAATACCTATGCCCTATGTGCCTCTATATCATCAAAAATACATAATTGTTTACTTAAAGGTGAATTCATTAATATGTGAGAGAGAATTCTGAATTCAACAAAGACAAGGTTAACATGCAGAAAATGTAACTAATTAAGGAAAAAGACAAAAATATTAATAATGTAAGGACTTCCAAAATGGCACTATGGCAATTTACAAAGCAGAATAACCAATTTCATATAAATCAAAGCAATCAGCACATAATAAGCAATTATGTGTGTGCTTTGAAAAATGGCTTACGTAGTGATTAGTGGGTTAAAAGATTTGATAGATGATATTTCCAAGAAAATATAACAATCATATACCTGGAAAATTCAAGAGGAAATTAGTGCAGCATAGAAAAACTTCAACATAGAATTATAGTTATAATAGTGCCATATTTTAAGAATACAAGGTCCAGAAGGATATAACAGAAGAAAAGGATTAATAATCATAATTAATAATCATGAAATATATGATATAATTAAAAATGAAATCTGAATAAAGACTTAAATAGATATAGGTCAGTGGCACAAGTGCTTTGCTGGCAACAGCAATGTCCTGAGTTTGAATCCTAGTACCAAAATAAAATAAAAATAAAAGGCACTTTAATAATGAAGATTGATTAAAAAGAGGACATACCATGATACATTTTGTTTAAAATGTTAAAATTCCTTAGAAATTCCAGTACGGAAATTCTAACACCATAGAAAAATGAAAGACACAGATTAACAATAAACTTCTTCATTGATTGCATAAGGTGGCAGAAAAAAACCGGTTTCTTCTTTTCTCCAGTATATACGAAGATCTAAACACAATTTTTATTATTAATTTAATGTCACATATACTGCTAAATCCACACTCAAGAGTGAGAGCCAAATACGCAAATTCTAAGCATACTAAGAACAGACACACTGTCCTGGAGAAATAACATAACAGAACTGTTGAAGATATAAACTAGAAAAGGCAAGGAACAAAGAAATCATTAAAAAGTGTAACTTTTAAAACAAAGAAATAAAATGCCACCAATAACTGGGACAGTATATTTCTCATTGCACAAATCTGTGTTGTTCAAACTCACACAGAACTTTGGAATCTGCCTGTATAACGCATACGAGGGAAGTAATTATTTGCTTGCCTTTTGAAATTGCCATCTGAATATAATTGGCTTTCAGAAATCCAGTGATACCACAAAAATCATGATTATTTTTCAAATGTTGTGAAGACTGAGTTAAGTGACCTAGAGATTCAAAGGTATCCAGTCTCTCTGATCTTGAGCTTTACCCCACAGAAAAATTGTATCATGATGTTTTCTCCTTTATTGACATGGGATTAGATGACAACTAATTTCTTCCCTAGATGTTCACAGTCAATTTAAATCATGAATGTACCAACAAAAGTTTTCTTCCTTCCAGAAAAGTCCACATTTTTGTTGGAAGAAAACGGTCTACTTCTTTCTCTGTACTTATTTTTTAAATAACTACAGCATCTAGTTGTGTTCTTTCAATAGCAATGGAAAAGAAAGGTAATATAGATTCTGTATACATTAATTAGATGATAGTAATACCCTAACTTTCTCCTTCATAATTACTATTTCTTCACAAAAACAGTAATCAATTTAGAAAAACAAATTTTCCTAGAAGAAATTTAATATATTTTATATAAATTAATATATTTTAGTTAAATAACACTGCACAAAAAGGCACAATTTACATGATGAATTTCATAACAGATTGTAAAAAGCCCAAAAGCATAATAGTTGTGAAACAATCACTATTTCTTCCCCACACCTCTAAAAGACATAGTATATTAATTGAACTGTGCAAAAATTACTCATAGTTTTATGCAAAGTTTCAATTTTCTTTTATGTTTACTTCTTTTACACTAGTGATTATTTCTAAGTATTTGTTTACTAGTGGTGATTTCTAAGGTTCTTTAATTTTCATTAAAATAAATAACTTTGCATTATGTGAAAATACTGTAAACAAACTAGTGGTACTGTTTGAAACAGTTTCGTCTGATTGTAACATTTCTTGAGCTACTTATTACTTTTATTTCAAGCCACTTAATCACTTTTACGAAATAAGCCCTGGCTTTAAGATACCAAGTAGGTCTTGGTTTTAAGAGACATGGTCTACTGAAGTACTTGACTGAATTATTGTTGCTTTATGTTTTTGCCCAAATAAAACATAAAATAAAATATAGTACTCTAATCAGATTCATTACTGACTTTCAGAGAACATATTCTGCAGCATTTTCATAAGTCTAAAACATTAAAATGTATCAGCTAACTTTTCCATTGACCCTCTAGCAATTCTTTTTACACTGAGCACTGCAATGTTCAATATTTTGATAGTAAGTGGTCTATTTTTAAATGGTGATTTACACAAACCATTTACTAAAATGAAGAAGTAAACATGGAACTCATATAGGAGATGACATTTTATGCTCATGAATAATTAACTTTTGTTCCAAATATTGTTTTTTAATATTTATAACACACCGCTTCTTTTATTTTTACAAAGAGTCACTCATACATCTGTTTCATATTTTATCTTGTCATAAATCATCAGTAGCAACTGAAATATTCTACTAAGTTTGTGCTTTCAAACTTTGACTGAAGTTGTCTACTAAACCTGCATCTAATTCTTCCCAGGTTAGCATCACTTGATTCTTTTCTTCCTCTTATTATATTTCCTAGCTGTCTTCTTTGTATTGAGATAGCATCATCTGTTTTAGGTTTGTGATAGGCAGAAACTGGGTTTTTGTAAAATATTTCATAGTAGTCCTGTTAGATTGGATTATGTTAAATATACAAGTGTACATCAAATTCACTGTATTTCTTGATCACAAAAAGGACATCAGAAGTCTAAACTCACTATGAGAAAGGGTCTTTCTAAGCTATGACTTCAGTATAAGTCCATGAGAATATTTTAAATATGCGAACCAAAACCGATGCTTTCTGGGTGTCCCTTGGGTGAAGAGGTAGACATGATGGGATGTGTGTTACTACTTAATGGCTTATTTCTAGACTGGAAACCTAGCATTTCTGCTAGGATCAACTGTCTAGAACAAGAGCATATATTGCGATGGTAGCAAACCTATGTCACACATGCTGAAGCAGGCTTTTGTATCATTGAAAGCTCTAAATGGTTCTCCTTCACTGATATAGGTTGAATGAAAAGTTTAGACAGCCTGAGGAATAATAAACAAGCTCTGCTGTTTCTGCCACATGTTCAAAATCTAAATCAGGACAGCGCTACTCATATAGATAATAAGCAGACTAACATAGACTGCTTTCTTTCTGCTTGGTGGTTCATCTCTGGCCATTGTGGGTGATGCTATTATCCTCCAAGTTTGTTTTAAAACAGTTCTTTTAATTTCAAACACCAATGCTAAATGGACATCATCTCATCCATGTTGGAATTCTCTACAAAATAAGAACTTAAATCAGGAAGTGGCAGCTTGAACACAAGATGACCTGACATCCTGATACACCTGTTGGACAATAGTTGGAGTAACTCACAGAAAGGGACACCACATCTGAGACCCTGCTGGGTTTCAGGGGTCATTTATGTTTTCTCAAAAAGTCCAGACACATCTCTTCCACTAGCATCGAGCCCTTAAGCCTCTAAGCGAGGGCTTCCTTTCATTTGAAGTTTGTCTTTTCTTTTCAACTTTAACTTCTTTTCAGTTGCACTGATTTCCTGTGACAAATGAACTTTCAATGTCCATTCTCCTCTGAACAACTTTCTTGTCCTCACAATCCACCTCTCTGTCCAAAATTTCCATCAGCGGAATATTTCAGGTCATACTAGAGTGTATGTTGCTCAGTGTTGCCATTATTTCTGGAATGATAGCATATGTGAAGCTTTAAAAGTACAATTTAATTTAGATTTTTGGAAACAAAAGTTTGGTCTGCAATTTTAAGCTCTTAAAAGACAACACACACATAACAATCACCATAGAAATAAAATCCCCAAAATATATTATTCTTCATAAATTCTAATTGTGGGTGCAGTACAGCTTCTTAGCTTCTCAACTTATTGTCCCTTTTTCAGATACTAGACATTATTTATGTCTGTCTCATTTAAGAGAAAATCTATAGGACCTAGCATTGTAGAAGAACTCTCATACATGATAGAAAAAATGTAAATCATCAAAGAAAAAATCTAGATAAATTGGAATTCATCCAAATAAAATCATTTTATTGGAAACATCATGGTAAGAGGATGAAAAGACAAACCACAAAATTGCAAACCACATATGTGACCAAAGCCATGGATGCATACTGTATCAATAATCATTAAAAGTTATTGATTTTTTTGAAAAAATCCAGCTGCAAAATAGATTTTTAAAAAATAACGATATTACCCACTAAACAGACTTAAGGATAGGAAATAAGCACAGGATAATAAAATGGTCAATATCATTAGCAATGAAAGAAGTTCATTAGTAGAATATATCAATATAAGATTGCACATTAATTAAAATAGCTAAAATAAAATATAATAACATCAAATGTCCTTGGGTATATGGGATGACCAAGTATCTCACACACTGCTGTGGGGACTTTAGCACTGAAGTCACCTGGAAAATATCTTCACATTATTTCTTAAAAGCTCATAAAATTCCCAAATGACACAGAAATCTCAATCTTAAAACCTTTTGAAGAGGAATAAAAATGTTTTCATAATCTAAAATATGTATAAGAATATTTATTGTTGTTTTATTTGTGTCTAAAGCAATTTGACCTCCTGTAACAAATTAATGTAGATTGAGTGGTTTAAACAATTATCTATCACAGTTCTGGAGACCAGGAAATCCAAGATCAAGGCCCCTGGAGACATATTGTCTGGTAGCGGCTCATTCTGGATGAGGGATATATCCACCTGTAATGGAGAGAACAGGAGGGTGAATAAGATGCCTGGTTGCTTGGTATAAAGCATATGTTGTCTCCATGTTGTCTCCATGTGAAGGCCTAGTTATCTTCCCAAAACCTTTCTTCAAAACACATCACATTGAGAATCAGAATTTGGCATCATCCTGCTAAAATATTGTGAATAGAGTTGATGAAGAAGGAATATAGAATATTAATCCTAGGATCCCTCCCCCAGCTTTTGTTAGATCCACATCAAGAGATCCTTCATCACAAAACTGAAAGGGATTTGTCAGAGTGGGTTCAACACATTGCCATCCAGCAGCCTACAGTGACAGTGAAAAGTGACAATGGCAGTGAACTGACAATCCGTGCCACAGCCCTGAATTCTCAGGTTTTCAAAGTCAATTTTACTCTTTTACCTCTCGTGGCATAAATGAGGCTTTGGACAGTTCACAGATGTTGGAGACTACTGAATGGGGAAACATCTGACTTTGCTATCAAAATGGCACACTCTGCTCCAGAAATTAAAGCAGTTATATTTCAAGCTTTTAAACCTAATCATCCAACTCACTATAGTACCCAAAGTTTACAAGTACATAATTTATAAAACAAATTCCATGGCAAAATTATTTATTATTATGTGAAAAAATGCCAAAACTTTTAGCTAAAAGAATTAGATTATTTCACAACATCAAAAAAAAAAAAAAAAGAAGAAGAAGAAGAAGGAGCTATGCAGATGATATGACATTAGTTTGTTTGAATTTGGGATTGTATGTTAAATTCTAAAACCATGCATTGAAAATTTGAGTGCCCATGGCATTGGAATTATCACATTAAAGTAACTCCAACTGTAATTTTGAGATAGTATCATATAAATATATAGTTTGATCACATGAAGATGATGGAATGTATATTTGTCAATACAAACATTAAATAGTTAAACACAGGACACAGCTGTTCATTTTATCAATTAATTCTACAAAGTACCACAAATGTTACTTAGAATCATGGTAAATTGTTTGAATGAAGCTAGTGTATCTGGACGTGATGTTGTCATTTCTATAGCACTTAATTCACAGCTTATTTGGTAAAATCCTTAAGATGAACATGGAAATTACAAAGAATCATTACTATCCAGTTTCTGTAATTTAATTTTCATTTATTAAAATGGTATCTAATGAGATATTATAAACTTGTCCCATGTCATATAGCTGGTTAATTAGTTGACTGATTAATACTAAAAATGTGAATACCCCTTAATCCTATAATCACCCTCTATTCCTTTTGCTAGTCTATGCCAACTAGATCAGCTTTCTTAATTAAAAGAAGGCAGAAGATTCAAACATCATTTTATTGTTAGTATTAGTCCAATATTCCTACTCTAGAAAACACTATTTTGTTTAATATTATATTCTGTCTTAGTTACATTCTCAATGCAGGGTCAAATGCCTGATATCCACAAGTTAAAGAAAGAAAGGTGTATTCTGACTCACAGTTGGTAAGGGTTTCTGTGCATAGTCAGCTAGCTCCGAAGCAAGATGTCATCAACCAGGTGCATGGCAGAGGAGAAACAGTTCATGGTGCGGTGGCAGGAAGCAGAAGGGCATCAAGGGGGCGGGAGACCTCCCAGGTCTCGGCCCCAGGGACCACCTCCTCCAACCGGGCTTCACGTCCTACATCACATTCCACTGTACACCCATTGACGGACTAAGCCGCCCCTGAGTATCACACACTCACGATCCACTCACCTGACAGAGCCCTATCTATGAATGCCTGAGCCTTCTGGGGGTTATCTGGATATAAATCTAACATATTCTAAATGCAAAAGAAATGAATTATTTTTTTTAAATTGATTTGGCTCCTACATACAAAATTCACCCAATGTATGCCTGTATGTGGATACTTGTCATGGTACCTTCTAAAGGAATTCATCAGGTAGAATCATAAATAGTTTGTAATGTGCATTGTCAAATTTTATTTTGAGATAATCGTTTCCATAGAGTTACAGAGATCATGGATATTCTAACATGTCATAAAACTACCATTCAGTGTCAAAACTAGAAAATTGACATCTCTGTATGGAAATAGGTCCATATTATTTTATCACATAGATTCAGGCAATCATCAGCAGGATCAAGGCAGAGAACTCTTCCAGAATTAAAAACGTGTATCCTTCATTTTGCTCATTCACATTCTCACCTGCTTGTGTTCCTCGTCCCATCGCAGTGATTTGCTGCCATTAATTTACTGTCTTTTATGATGGGTAACTTCTACTGCAATAATCCTGTTTTTAAGAAACTACCCATCAAGTTTAGAGACTTTATATATACATACTTCTTATGAAATACATGGTCTCATTCTCTCTCCCCACCATCTCTCTTTTCGTGTAAAGGTTCATTCTGTGAAGAATCTACACAACCATGGTTCTCCCAGGCTCCTCGCAAAGAAGATATTTGGAAAAATAGCAGCTGTGCTTACATCTGTGAGTATCGAGGCCATCTCTCCCCAAACTGCCAAACAGATGACTGTGAGCATTTGTCACGTCAGAATGGCACAGACAGCATCCACGCACCAGATGTAAGTCTGAACCTAATGCATGAGTGAGAGACTTAAAAAAAGTATCATTACCAAGCAATCGGTAATGGATGAATAAAATTTTTACTAGTATGTCATAATTTTCAAGCTAAGGAGAATCACAAAGTCTAATTTACTTGTACACTTAAACTTCCTGTATTTATATAGAAACTGCAACTTTAAAAGCACTGTTTAACCTTGATTTTTACTTTTCATTAGTGTTCTCTTTTGGGAGCAAAATAATCTATTCACTTATCCTTTTAAGTCTTAAAATTTTAAAAAATATATATATGCATTTATATAACGAAATATGTATGTAATTTCATATACTTGAAACCATGCAATATTTAAGCTTGTGTGTCTGAGTTACTTTATTTAATATTATGGTCTCAAGGTGCATACATTTTCCTCCAAGTGACTCAAGGTCATCCTTGATTTTTTTATTCTAAAGACAAAGAGTAATAAAATAACAACAGCAAAGACAAAAACAAAACAACACAAAAACAGTGAAAACAATATAGAATTTCAAAACAAGATGATAGGAAATTAACAATGGTTATTATATTACATATTGTCATCTTCAATGAAGTTGCTCAGATGACCAGATGTAAGAATGCAAGATTGATCAAACTATTAAAGAATAAAAAATATTTGAAAGAGAACATTAGAAACAATACAGAGTTTCACTAAACAAGATGGTAGGAGTTCAGTAATGGTTCTTATAGTGCATATTGTTGTCTTCAAATTAGTTGTTCATATTATCAGATATAAGCATGCAAAATTGGTCAAAAATTTTAAGCATTAACTGTTCCTTTCAATAAACTAATAGACAGCAGTAGTACAAGTATCCCAGCTATCTTTGCATATACATATATATTTTTCCTTTCCTTCTTTCTTTTTTTCTTTATGTCAGAGTAGTACAATACACACATGTATAAATAACACATTTTATTCATTTATCAAGTGATGGGCATACAAGCAGTTTACAAGACTTAGCTCTTACCAGTTATGGTGCTATAACCATGAGTGTGCATATATTACTATGGTATGATGTCTTTTTATCTCTTTGGGGAAGATCCTTCAATTATTTGATAATTTTGTTGTTGTTGTTGTTATTTTTTGGTTTTTCTCTGGTACCGGGAAGAACTCATGACCTTGTGCTTCCAGGCAGGCGCTGTGCCACTGAGCTAAATCCCCAGCCCCTTATTTGATAATGTTAAACCTAAACTTTCTGATAACATTTAAACAAATACAGTTGAAAAACAATCGTCAACTATTCCTTCAAATCATTTTCTTTGTATCTTAGTACTATTCACATTTGTAACTAATTCTTTAAAGTAATTTAGTAGTTTATTTGGTTTTTGAATGTCTTTTTCCCGTTCTGAGAACCAAACCCAGGTTCTCACAGATGCCAAAGGCTAGACAAGCACTCTAGCACTAAGCTATACTTCAGTCATTCTTCTAGAGGTATGTCAAGGTTATTGATATTTTCTTTTTTGTGTGTGTGGTTTCAGGAACTGAACTCACAACCTCGCACTTGCCAGGCAGTAACTAAATTTGTATTTTCAAAGAATAAAGTTGGCATGTGTTTCACTGATTTTTTTCTCTATTGTTTTCCTGTTTTGATTTTACTGAGTGGTACTCTTTATTATTTACTTCCTTTTGTTTAACTTTGGGTCATTTGCTCCTATTCTGTGTTCTAGATATGAGTTTAGATTATTGATTTGAAACTTATCCTCTTTTATATGCATTTAGTGCTGTACATTTCCTAACCAGCACGATTTTACTTATATCACAAATTTTGGCGTTATATTTTTATTTCCAATCAGTTTAGAATGTGTATGTGTGTGTGTGTGTGTGTGTGTGTGTGTGTGTGTGCATGTGTGAAATTCCCTTTGAGACTTTTTTGACTCATGGGTTATTTAGTAGTCTGTTTGATTAGTTTGTAAGTATTTGAACTTTTTGTTTTACATTACCAACTCCCTAACATTTATATCAACAGCACTTTTTTAAAATAGAATTTTCTCAGGGAAAAGAATCTATTCTATTCACAAACCTTTTGATAAACCATTAGTGATAAGTTGTAATTTAATTATATAGAACATATACAGATAAAGGCCAGTTATAAGATCATTTTTAATTCACTTATAATTTCTTCTATAGCATCTAAATATTTGTTATTAATTTAAAATATAGTAGGTTCCAATATTAGGAGATTTGCTACAAAGAGGAATAACATTCTTCCAGCAATCATTTCAATTATTTTTACTGAAGGCTGACTAAGCCCCTCATGCTGGTCCTCCCCAAATACAGATTCTCACACCCTAGTCTTCAGAATTTACCCAAATGTTATGTCACAAAGCAAGTAGAACTTAAGAGTTCTAGTGAAACTGAGACCATTCATCTGCTGATGTTACAGTCGATTATCTAAGCAGCACAATTACAAGATCCCTTCAAATTGGACAAGGAGGGTGGTCGGGTCATAGAGAGAGACTTAATCATGCCAGGATGCTGGTTGTGAAGATGGAAGAGGGAACCATAAACAAACCAAGGACTGGAGGCATTTTCTAGAAGTTGAAAAAGTCAGGCAAGATATTCTTCCGCCCACCCTCAGATCCTCCAGAAGGAACGCTATCATACTTTTATTTTAGTCTACTGAGATTCACTTCCTTTAATTTTACCACTTCTGAGACTGTAGGTTGATAAATGTTTGTTACTCTAAGCCACTAAATTTGGAACAATTTGCTACACAAATAAAATACTGTTATACAAATATAAACCTAAAGATTAATCTATCAAAATTTATAAATAGAACGATATGGAGAGTTGTATTTCTAATTCTGAAAATAAAGTTGCTTAAACACAGGGTGTTTGTTTATCTATTAGTTCACAAAAGTAATTAACTTTATATTATTTACTTTGTGCAACTCACTATAAAAATTTACAGAATATTTTTGATGTAAATGATTTTGAAGTTATTTTGTCATTTCCTCTATCTATATCTATCTATCTACCTATAGTCTTAGACAATCTATACCTGTTTAGTTTTGTCTTAGATAAATATTACTTACTTGAACTACATGAAGAAGAAACAACATTATCTGCATGAAGTCCAAACTTTTCACTTTGGAATCACTTAAATGACATTGCTGTAGCGTGATGATGAGGATACCAGTAAGGAATGAAGGAATAAAGTGTGTAGAAAGAAGACCTGACAGTAATGTGTATTTTGATCACAGGTATCAATAGCAGAGCAGTCTATCAAATTTATTTTATTTTTCTCTTTACCTAACCACTAATACATGGATTCATTGTTTGTTCATATCTTCTATTTTCCAATTTTACTCACCACAAATCTTGGTGGCTGAAGACAATTATTTTCGTTATCTCTTTTGGTTCTGTTGACTTAACGAAGAGGTTCTTATTCATAATCACTCAATAAGTTGTGCTTCGCAAATATCTGAAGTTAGAGTTTATCTTTTTTTTTTCATTTTAAAGATAAAAGGGGGAAACATTAACAAACATACAACATTTTACAACATATCACAAGCACAGTACAAACAATACAGAGTTACAAACAAAGTGGTAGGGAATTAACAATGGTGGTTGTATTACATACTGATATCTTCAAAGTGGCTTCTCATGAAAACAGATATAGACATGCAATACTGATCAACGGAAGACTCACTGACAGTTTCTTTCAGCATAGAAATAGAAGACAGAAGAACAACCATGTTAATGAAACCCTTCTTAGTCACAGTTTTGGTGTTTGTGTGGGCTCTCAGCTGAGCTCTTACTTGTGCTAAGAGACAGAATCCTAAACATGATTTCTCCCTGTAGTGGCTTGGGCCAAAGTAACATCCCACAGCACTTAGGCAGAAGTTGTGAGGCCTTTAAGTCTGTCCTAAAAGTCACATGGAATCATTTTCTCCATAGTTTTAAGATGGCTTGACATACAGTTCTCAAATCTTAAGTAGACAATTAAATGCTGATATCTCATACTCCCCGTAACTAAATTAAAGATAACAATACTCAATGTATTAACCATTGCAACCTTCCTATCATATTGCTTTGGAATTTTGTTCTTTTGTTTCTTTTTCTTTAAAATAAAATTTAAAAAACAATCTTAAATAGAGGACAGTTACTTTCACACAGCAAGGAAAGGGTCTGAGATGAGACATACAGGTGTGACATTTCGGAAAACAGAATCTTATGCCTGGCTGCAAAGAGAAACTTGTTTATCTGTATTTGAAAAAATTCTACCCTTTTGCAAGTAAGAACTCCTTCACTATCTTTCAAGTATCCAAACCTTAACAATATTTTCTTTATCTTTCCCAGAATGTTGTAGGTACCCATGCACAAATATTTACAGGAAAGCTTTGCAAGGAAATTGAACTAGCTTCTGAGTTATTGTCCTGCAAGAATAAAGCACACGTATTAACCGTGAAGAAGAATATCCGGGCAGGTACAGCTAGTTGCTGAGGTTTATTTTTGAGACAGAAGGCAGCAATTTTAAGTCATGTAGACAACAATTAAATAATCTTATAATTTTGTCTTTAACTTTTATTTAATGGCCATTATAGCACAATGTTAAAGTAAAAAACATTTATATATTCTGTACTAATTGTTTTGGCATCATTTTTTAATATTTGAGAAATACTCAAAATTAACTTGGGCAAAGATTTATTAGATAATTGTTTTTATGATACTGGATGTTTTACAATAATTAAAAATACTTGAACGTCTAGACAAAAAGGAGAAATGTAATTTCTCATGGCATTATATCTATTACACACATAAGATTTTCAAATATTTTGAGTAAATATAATAAAAATCTCTATTTTTCACAAACCATAACTGATAGATTTAGTTAGGATCTAGGTAGATTTTAGGCCCTAGTTCTTTCTTTACACAATATTTGCTTAAAATTACCTATTTGAAAATTGCAGAAATAACCCAGACGTCTGAGCATGATTTTACTTCATTTTAAGTAGCTTTATACTTTATTACACCCTTAAAATTACCATTTCTACTTTTAAAACATTTGAATTTTATCTGGCTTCTTACAATAAGTAATGTTGTGCATTGTCAGGTGGTAGTAACTAACTCAAAATTTAAGAATATTCATAAAAGCAGAAAATTAAAAGATGAAATACAAGATAATATTTAAAATACCAAAAAGAAAAAGAGTACCCATATATATCACAGATATACAATGCACAGTATTTTTTATCAATTTCAAAAGATTCAAAATTCAAAATTTGAAATACACATTAAACTGTTGAAGTTAATTTTTCAGAAGAAAGAAGGGGAACATAATCATTATATCAAGATCTTAGACGATCCAATCCCAGCCAAATTTGTACATGAATTCAATCTTGTAATAACTCACCAATAAATCTAATTGCTATTCTTTTAAATCTAATAATATTTTTATTTTAGAGTTTCGAGTTCCATAATCTATAGTGCTAGGATACTTGCAAATCTTCTTAGAAACATGGTCAACCTTTAAAAACATGCTTAACATTATAAAAATATGGTAAATATAAATTAATGTGTTTTTAATCAATGAGGCAATTTTTATTGTGATTTACCTTAAACATTCTGGTTTTCTACATAGTTTAATATTATAAAATAAGATATCAAGAAAAAACATAATTGGAGGTACATCATTGCTTTTTCTGGTGGTTTACTCATTTAATAAATAATGAATTTAATTTTCAATCATGGAACTGATCAAAATGCTTTGTTAACCAATTTTATTTAGGATGAATATTGTAATTCAAGTTCAATTTTTTTTCAGGCAGTACAGAATGTCAAGTAGGTAAATCAGAAAGTTTTTGAAGTGAACTTAGTTATAACCTTGCCATGTGTAACTACAGGTATTCTAAGACTCTCTACATTTTTACAAATCTAGAGTACATATCAGACTCATTTGAAATCTAGAGTAGCCATATCAAACTCAGTTGAAAGTATTGCTCCCTCCATTTTGCAAAAGTTAAACTTCTAATTAATAGAGGCTAAAGCATAAAAAGTGACAAAATAGTAAAAACAAAACTGCTTCAACAAGGAAGAAGTGACACATAGCCTAATTTGAATAATAAGTGAAAATCAAAGTCTCAGAAATCCATAAGCATGTGGTGAAAAATTGAAGCACAAATGCAGACTTTTTAATTCTTCACTTTCACTCCTCAAATATACCTATGACAGTCAAAATATTGCTACCTCTGACTTAGGTGAGGTAGCAGACATATAAATTTATGTAAATTAATAAAGTATAAAGTAGAAGCAATGGCATAAAATTAATTTTAAAGTCTCCTTGTCTTTCATAGATCTAAAAGGTAATGAAAATCCTTGACTTTTAATTTTTTACATTAATAATGTATCTGTTTTGAACTTAGTTTTGTTTGTCTAGATCAGGGTTTCTAAAACTTTAACTAAATTTCCTGAATAATTGGTGAAAGTAAAACATGTTATTCTTTGTTTCTCATGCTTTTAATTCAATAAATTTAGGTGGAGTTTACAAGTATGCATTTGTAAGGGATTTGCAAGTTATTCTGTTGCTCCTGATGTGGAGATTATGCTTAGAGAATTACTAATCAACATCAGCTGAATTCAAAGACTGTTAAGTGCAGAAAATCTGCTTATGCCTCTTTTCCACCATCATTTTTTTTCAGGCAACAAAAGTAGAGATTCTGTCACTATCCTTTTGTTGTTTTGTCCCAGAACATGAATTTATTTAAGTTCCATTTGTTATATGTATATTTTCGTAGACTTACCATTTTGAAGAATGTCTAAACTTTAGTTCCATAATCTCACTGGAGCTCTTCTAAGTTAAATAGTCCATCTTTGCAGTGACATCAAAAATTCTCTTGGAATATATAGCTGTACCAGTGAGGACATTTGCCAACCATGGGGAAATACACCAAGACCACAAAGTGAAAATATAAACAAATATAAAATATATTAAAAATCTAGTACTGAGAAGGTTAAAAAAAAAGGCCAGATTCATTGTAAAATATCATGAAACAAGAACTACCTTACACAGTTTGAAGACAAAGGTAAATAAATCCTTGCATCCATTTATTCTGTGTTGGGAATATAGTACTTATAACTGAAAACTTTCAGAGTAATTCACTGGAACAATATACAAGCCATGAGTTCCTCTGAGGACTTATTTAATTGGTCCATTTTTGTTATATTGGTAATCCTATTGATCAATAAATTATTAATTGTGTATGAAAATAGTATTTCTTTCATGTGATATACAATAAGCTTTGAATTACACCTTTGAATGAGTGTTTATTCTAGTATAAGAGGCTCAAGAGAATAAATGTAGTTTATCAATTTTGGTATCTCTAGAACTTATTACTCTGCAATGCATGTAGTATTTCCAACTAGTTTACTTAATTTTCTATCTCTCCTGTCTGTAAAAATGTTTTAGATATTACTGACTTGGGATGTACCATGAAATCTTTGAAACTTTTTTGCAGAAGTAATAAAAGAAAGAAACAAGAGAAAATATCTTTCACTAAAAATTTACCTTGAAGTATCAGTCACTATTTTATGGGCCTCTTTAGAATAGAGTGCTGGAAGAGAAAAGAAAGAAAGGGAATTATATATATTTGTATAGCTAATATAGCTGCACTACTGACTTTGATCACTTTGCTGAAAGGAACAGTTAATGATGAATTATTTGATCAGTCTTACATGTCTATATTTGTTTTCCTGAGAAACCACTTTGAAGATATCAATATGTAATACAACAACCATCATTAATTTCCTACCGCTTTGTCTGTAATTCAGTATTGCTTATATTGTTCTTATGCTATCCTGCAAATGGATGTCTGTTTGTTAATATGTTTTCCTTCTTTTATTTTTTAAAATAAATTAAAAAAAAAAAACAAAAACAAACAGACTGCAGGCATACGAACCAAGGAAACCAACAGGAGTATGCAATGAGAAGCTACAGTTGCGTGGCCTCAGTGTGCTTGTGATCGAAATGCTAAACAAAGGGATCTGTGACAAGAGTAGTTAAGCAATTGATCTGCAATGTATTTCCAAGAACTTTGCTGAAAAGCTGGATATATAGCAAGATATACAATAAATACAAGGGTAACTCTTGGTGACTTGCTCAATCTCAATCGGAAGGCTGGAAAATGGTTTTCCAAAACTATTTAGATAATAGTGAAATACACAAGAAAGAGGCATAACTGGGAGGGGCAGGAAATGTAAAATCATTCTGTACATTTTAGATAAGACATCTAGAGCCGGGCATGGTGGGGCATGCCTGTAATCCCAGCACTCGGGAGGCTGAAGCAGGAGGATCCTTGAGAGTTGGAAACCAGCCTGGGCTACAAAGTGAGCTCAAGGCGGGTCTCAACTGCACAGTGCTACCCTGTCTCAAAAAGTAAATAAATAAATAAATAAATAAATAAATAAATAAATAAAGGTAAGACATCTATTGTAGCCAAGTAGGAAAGCTGGGGCAGGCATTCAAGAAAGTTTCCATTATTATAAAGAGGATGTCAATTACATATGCACGCTTGTCAGAAACATAAACATGGTATTCAAAACCAAGCAGTGAATCAGATTACCACAGTGTGAGGCTTAACAGGGAAACAAGAGGTTACCACACTAACCTTGGACAGTTATATTTAAGAGATCAGGATATGGAATAGAGATGTAAGACTCAGTAAAATATAATGAGAAAAATACAGTGGAGCTCCAGAGAAGGTACACAGTATTTTTAAAATTTTAACACAAAACATGTGACCGGTACTAAGTAAAGGAATATGTGGCAGGATCTTTGCAATTATCAACCGGAAATGATGGTTTCTTTAAAAGGAACAGCTTGAGGGGCTGGGGATTTAGCTCAGCGGCAAAGCGCCTGCCTGGCAAGCGCAAGGTCGTGAGTTCGGTTCCCGGTACCGGAGAAAAACCAAATAAATAAATAAATAAATAAAATAAAATAAAAGGAACAGCTTGAAAAAACAGCAAGAAAAATTTATTTGTGCTGCCTTATGTGTGAATGGGAGTGAAGAAATAGGTTTCCTCTCTGCAAGCAAACAGCAATATAGATTAATGGACTGATAGCTGAAGAAAGCTACCTCCGATACAGGACATTTCTAAACTAGCAAATAGGATGGGATATTTTACATGAGCAGGGAACTTGGCTTAGGTAGGATGACAGGCCCTAAATCACTTGTAATATGAGGAAAAGTAAAATATTTGTACCAGTATATTTTGCTTTAAATATGTGGTTGTTGAATCATTTAGAAAATCTGATTACTCTTTCAACGGACATAAAAAGGGGACTGAGATGAAGATGAAAATAATTTTCCAGATGAGAGTGAGGTGAGGATAGTCATAAGGCTGCACAACAGTAACCATCTCCTCGAATTAGTGAAAATGAATTTAAATGAAGTGCAGTCTATAGCGATGTGTGTTGATCTCACACTAAGTGTGCTCAGGGACCAGTGTGAATAGCCTGGGTGTTTATTAAACAGGTTCTGGGTTTTGAGCTAGATAAGAAATGGAGGGCAAGGAGTAGGAGATTTTAGAGTGAGCACAAGAAGTGATTGTAGACATGGGACACGTAATTCAGTACAGGTGGTTAGGGAAGGGAGGGTGCACTGGAGACAGAGGTTTTGAGTAGTTAGTAAGGTCTACACACTATTGGATCAAAGAAGTGTTGTTTTTCTTTTTTTTTTTCCGGTATCAGGAATGGAACTCATGACTTTGTGCTTGCCAGGCAGGCACTGTGCCACTGAGCTAAATCTCCAGCCCCAAGAATTGTTAAGGGAAAAGAGGTCTAAGAGGACAAATCTGGGCAGAGAAACAAGGCTGGGGGTAAAATATGAGAAACTTGAAGGGAAGATTACAGAAGTTACAGTTTTGGAAAGAATATAATTATGTATGTTGGTAATACATAAAACACCAGTAGGAGAATAAATTACAAAGTGAAGATTCAATTTATTTTTCAAGATATTGAACCCATGGGCTTCAAACTAAACTGCATTGCAGCCCGTTTCTATTTATTTATTTATTTATTTATTTAATTAGAGGGTTTCCTTAAATTGGCCAGATACAGCTGTCCCACCCTCTCTCTAGGTCCCCCTAAATTACCCAGATCAGTAGTTGTTCTGCCTTAGCCTACCAGCAAGCTGGGATTACAACATATGACATCATAAAAAGCTAAGATTTAATTTTTTAAGTATGAGGTAGTATTCTCCTCTGAGAAGGTTGTGTCCTGTGTGGATGAATTCTACAGATACTACAATGAGACATTTCAATCGTTTCTATGACTTGCCTATTATAATAAAATGAAAAACATTCTATCTATACATACACCAGAAAATAAAACTATATCCTGCTATTTGTGACCACATTATTTAAACTTGAGGCATTATTCCTAGTGAAATACATCAAATATCGTCTTACATGTGGAATCTTAGGATGCTGGATTCAAAGAGAGTAGAATAGTACTGCCCAGGGGCTGGGGATGATGGGAATTATGTGTATGTTGATCAGAAACTGCAGGCTTTTAGCTATCAGATGAATAATGGATCAACTCCGGGAAATTATGTACAGCATGCTGACTAATGTACAGTATAGTATTCTTGAAATTTTCTAAGACAGTAGATCATAAGTATGTTCACCCCACACACAAGTGTAGTGAGAAGAGATATAGGTTAACTATCTTGATTATGACAGTTGGATTATTGTGTAATGTATATAAAAACATCATATTGCATATCTTAAATTTATGCAATTCTATTTGCCAATTATAGGTTAATAAAATGAAGGGAGGAGTAAGTAAGCCTAGGATTGACTCAAAGGAAGATACATTCAGCAGGTACTAAATGTTAAAGAATTTAATTGAGGAAGAATGCTCAGGAGCATCGCCTGTGACTATAACTAAGAGTGCACAGTAGCATGACTTGATGGTATCATTCTCGCATAATTGGGATGTTTCAGAAGGAAGATGAAACAATGCCCTGGATACCATAGTGAGAAACTATGGGGCCATCTGCAGAATACTCAGATCCTGACATGTAAGTACCAAGGAAGAGTCTTCCACGTACACTAGAGACAGATACATCTGTAAGTCATGATTACACACCTGGTTTGAAGTCTATCATGAACCACAGTTAACTTTGTTATTTTGCACAATACAAAAAAAAAAGGAATTGCTTAATGTAAGAGTTGCTGAAGCAATACATGTACTATCACTGACATATATCAAGGCACTCATCTCCTGGATATTTAGAGTGAAAAGAAGAAACATGAGTCAGGAAGTAAGTTTTAATGAAATATGCAGATGTTTTTCTCTGACAGTAATTATTTAACTCAAAATGCATCAACAATCATTTTTGTAAAAAAATTAAAGCTTGATATTCTAAAAATATACCTGTGGCTTTAAAAATCAGAAATTTTCGAGTTAAAAATCAGAAATTTTGCTTTCTAAGCCTTTTATTTTCTCCACTCAAATTTAAAGACATTTCATGAGATAATGAGGTTCCTTTTTATTTTCTCAGCTTATTTTTTTCTGTTGCCTATTCACTGAGTTGCAATTGTTACTGCTGCAGTGTGTGTCAGTTCAGTGCATTAACATAACTATTTTTCTCTTCACAAGCTAGTGTCACCAATTCATTAGGTTTGTGAAGTCTCACCATGTCAACCACAGAAAATGTTATGATTTTCAGTTTATGTCACAAGTAAAACTAATTAAGCATTCACAGTGACTTTGAAATGGAACTCTGTATCTGCAGAAATTCCAGGATCAATGTATTTTTTCGACATATAAGAAAATTTTACTTTTTACATGGAGTTTGAAAAAAATATATTTTAAATTGTGATAACATATTTGTATCAGAAATTTGTTAATGAAATGCTTTTAGTTGGTCACTGAATAATTCTTTTTTTATTTTAAAGAGAAAAAACCACTAAAAACAATGATACAAAATTTCAGACCCAGGACAGAAGGAGAGTAACAATGGTTAGTACATTGCTTATTATTATCTTCAAAGTAGTTGCTCAGATTACAAGACATAGGCATGAAAAATTGATCAAATGATATAAGCACAAATTTCTTTTTCCAATGAAATAATAGAAATTAGTAGTATAGCTATCTTAACTATATATATATATATATATATATATATATATACACACACAAGATATATATATATTTACTTTTCGTTTCCCTTCCTTCTTTTCTCTTTTCCTCCATCCCAGTTTCTTTTTCCTTTAGAACAATTTCTTCCCATTTCTCTATATCTATAGTACATTTTGAATCTTATTTACTCTTTCATTTTCTTGCACTAGGGAGACAATATGATGTTTACACATGCGAGACTGATTTATTTCACTTATGAGTGTGTTCTCTAGTTGCACCCATTTACCTATAAGTCTTAAGTTTATCTTTCTTTATAGCTGGGTAGTACTCCATTGGATAAAAACACCACATCCTTTTTACCCATTCCTAGGTTGATGGGCATGTGGGTTGTTTCCAAGATTTAGCTATTACAAGTTGTGCTGCTGTAAACATGGGTGCACATATATCTCTGTGGTATGATGTTTTTAATTCTTCTGAGCAAAGTAATTCTTAACTAAGAGGAAACCTCAATATTTGGAGTTGCTTATTTCAAGAGCTGTTCTACTATAATTTTCTTTGCAGGATTTCAGTAAGTCACACTTATAAAGCTAATTTTACCTTGTAAGTAAATCCTAAGAGGAAAATGCTTGCTAAAGTTGAGATATCATTTTAACTGCATATTCTGATTTTAAGCTACAAGGAAGGCTGGGATGTAGCTCAGTGGCACAGTGCCTGCCTGGCAAGCATGAGGTCATGAGTTTGACTTCCGGTGCCAAAAAAGTAAACAAATAAAATAAACTATAATGGAGTAAAAATGCATAGGAACTGTTTAAGGTTTCTTATGAGTAGCATGTGCTACTATTAATATTTTTTCTTTTTATTTTAAATAGAATAAAATATAAGAAAACTTTATAAACTACTGCATTTCAAAAGAGGATGATAGGAAGTCAACAATGGTTGTTATATTGCATACTATTAATATAATTTTATGTTTTCAGAGGCTATTATGGATGAAAGAAATAATTTTCTAATAATCTTGTCCCCTAAGAACCCCATTATGTGAAGATATGATTTCATCAGGTAACTTTATTCTGTTCAACCTGGATGTGTCAATATCTATAAAAAATAATAATAATTAAGAGCTGTTAGCTCCACTATTGAACACTATGTGACCTAGAGCTGTTAGCACCTCTATTGAACACTAGATTCCCTTCCTGGGCATCTTCGGTAAGCAGATTCTGATGGACTCGAGTGCGGGGCACAGCCTCCCATACTTCTGAGCATGCTCAGCTCATTTGTCCAGCAGCACATGCTCCAGTATCGACAGTATATTTTACCACCTTCCTTTCTTTTCTATCAGGAACCAGAGGACAGTCTTTCTTACAGACCTCTTAGATGGTCAGTGTTGCTTCTTCCTCAATATGTTTACAATAGAGAGGGATATATATGTATAAGAGCCTTGTTCTGTTTTCTCCCCCCCGCCCCGCAGGCCCTAGCCAGGTGAGCACGTAACTCTCTCTCTCATCTTCTGTCCTTTTCCACTTTCGGTTCCTGCTCACCAACATTTAAGCTTTTGGGATCTCACGTGTTGAACTTTCTGCTTATTATCTCCACTGTGGTCATTTTCTTGATGACTTCGACTCCCACGCTGGAAATCCATCTACCTTGGTTGTTTTACTCCTTTGACAATTATTCTATAAATTTTGCCTGATCCTCATTTCCAGCCATCACTTGCAGTTTTCTGTAACACTGTTGATGGAGCTTCAGACCTTTTCCTCTGGAACAAGTCAACAGCCTTCCATTTGACCTTGTTTTGATCTTTCATTTGAGCACACAGAGCATGGAAGCCCTATTAAGAAAGCTAATGCTTTGACAGACATTGGAATGAGGCAGAAGAACATGAGGCTGTATAGGGAAATTGTGCTCAAGGCAAAAAGAGAAAGCCAAATCCCTGGCCTATTCACATCATAGTGGTGGTTTGGAGAAAATAAGGTATGGTAGAATAAATATTTTTTTAGTATTTTTTTTTTAATTTTGAATTTTTTTATTTTAAAGAAAAGAAAAATAAATCGTAAAAACGATGTTATAAAATTTCAAAACATGAGGGGCTGGGGATTTAGCTCAGCGGCAAAGCGCCTGCCTGGCAAGCGCAAGGTC